>NC_136068.1:1293309659-1293627159 GCF_964261635.1 Lissotriton helveticus
GTCTGCCTTCCACTCCTCTAGTGAGACCTGGAAGCCTCCTGTAATGTGTACTATTTGTAACTGGCAGTTGCAAACACTGAGACCTGGAGTGTGCCTGTCCTCCCCCTTCTCACAAGAGTCCTGCTTTTCACCTCTTCTCAACTCATTCTTACTACTTATGGTCATGTGGCAGTGAAACGGTTGCAGAGCATTGTTCTAGTAGCAGGCCTATCACTTGGGCCAGTTCAGATATATAATGCTTCATCTGCTATGTTCATGGCACTGTTCTCTAGACACTCGCCAACCTAGGTGACAATACAGTTTCAGGGGTCAGTTCATTTAGCCCAAGATGTAGTCAGGATCTTGTTGATCCTCTTTAGTGAGCAGCCGCGTTGTGCTGGGGCATTAGGACGCCCACAGTCACCCTACCTTCCACCAAATTTAATATTCTCTTTCCTGGCTAAATGTTTTTCTTGCAAAAGGGCCATTTGTTATACCTTCTGTTTCAATTAAATATCTGCTAGTGTACACTCTTGACAGGGTTTGTAATGTTCATTAATTTACATTTCAACTCAAGACAACTAGAATCTTAAGTCTGCTAACCGAGTTAAACATCTAGATAATTATGAACATATATCATGTCTCTATTGGATTGAAGTCCTCATCTTGACCCAGACACGTCATGTTTTCTTACCCACACTCTAAAATGCATTTTTGCCATTTACCTACCCAGTTCCCAGCCCTAATGGGAGCACCCTTTCTTTCTCACCTAAGCCATTTCTCTTACTTATGCATAAGTGAGAATATAGCATTGTGAGTGGAGTAACAAAACTGGAGATGTGACTCTGGGGTTTTCCAAGGATATATAAACTCTATTAACCAGTATACGAGAGAACTATTAAAGCAGTATATTATTTATCAGCAATCACAAACTGAAATACAAATGTAAATTATAGTATTCGCTCCACTCCACCCCATTTTTCTCCAGGTGCTTTATGAGAGGGGCAGCATTAGGCTCATGTAGTTAGCAGAATAAAAATATATGTGATAAATGAAGCTCTTAATAATAAAAAAAATGAATAATGCAAGCCTAGGTCAAACATTAGCTTACTACATCATATTTGATCAATAATATATAAAGTCTATAATACCTATGTGATCTACATAGATACTTAAACATTATCATATACTAACCTGTGGCTTATTCCAGTGTACTATCATAAATATTAGGAAATGTTTATATTTACACAAACCATTCAATTTGATCTATAAGAATTTTTTTCAGTAAAACTGTGTGTTCGAGGCATATGAGCTGCAGATTACACACTGCATAGATGGCCACCTAGTGTTGGGCCTGGATGTTTGCAGTTTGTTTTGTTGTAGAAAAGTCTTTGGAAGTCACGGGATAGGTGACTCCTCCTTTGGATGATACTGTGCATGGGCATCGGCTCCATCCCCAGATTGTTTTTTTCCGCCACCGGGCTTGGTGTGTTTCCAGCGCTCCGTGTTGGAACCGAATTCCTTCGACGCGCAATCATCACCAACTTACAGAAATTAAGTTTCTAACGCTTTTCCAGTCGACGCTATTCTTCAACACCGAAAACTTCGATTCCGGTCGTCGTCAACGGTCTTCGGGCCTAGCTAGGCCCCGACTCCAGCTCATGGAAAGGACACCATTTAAAAAGTGTCCTCAATGTGGGTCGAAGTTTCCCCACACCGACCTTCATGAAGTGTGTAACCTTTGCCTCTCCCCGGAGCACGAGGTCAAAGACTGTTCCGCCTGTGCCTCTTTCCGCTCCAAAAAGACTATCTGGGACCGAAGAGCGAGGAGAACAATGGCTCGATCTTCAGCTTCCATTCCGGACGACATCTTTGAAGAAGGCGTCAACGTTCCAGAACACGTCGTCAACAGCAATTCCGAGGCTGAAGTCTCCGAAGTCGAGTACATCACTCCAGCACAGCGGGTCGTAAGTAAGACCGTCGACCCCGACCCTTCCTCGACACACTCAAAGAAGGCCCCGGTTACGCCCACAGGCTCGGGTGCACACCGACACACTGCTTCTACTGCCCCACCTTCGGGCCCGGCTAAGAAGCAAATTAAGTCTTCAGGCGATTCGTGCTCGAGTCGGCCTAAAAACGATGCCGGCACACATCTACCAGCACCGAAAAAGACAACTTCACCGGCTACGCCAACATCCAAACCATCGGTGCCAAAACAGACCACTAATCCTTCGGCACCGAAACCCAGGTCGGAACCAAGCAAACCCGCTTCGGATTCGAAAAAACCACCGGAACTGAAAAAACCATTGGATCCCAAAAATGTCCTGAAACCGAAAAAATCCTCGGAACCGAAAAAAGCTTCGGAGCCGAAAAAGACTCCTGCTTCTCCCAATAAAGACATTGCCAAAAAACCAAAACAAACCGCTTCGGCGCCGAAACCTTCCTCCGCACCAAAAGATCGGCCTCCTGCAGAGGACTTACTTCATCCAGACCCTGCTCAAAATACTCTAGCTAAAGATCCAATCACTGGACAGTTAATTTTAGCTTAAAAAAAGCGACCACTGGACACACCAGCTCCAGCTCCGCATTCAAAGAAGGAGGACATGGCTACCTCTCCCCTAAGACTGCCTTCCCCTTCTCTTTCACCTGTACCATCACCACCTCCTCCCATACCACAACATTCCCCTGCATCCTCTATCATACCAGACGATGACAACAGGGATGATAGCTCTGATGATATGGGGGTAACATACCTGATCCAGCTACTCCTACAGGATCACCTGACCCGTGGGATGATTATACCACCCCAGATGTCCCAAATGTTCCTCAGAATGACATATACTCCTCAAGGCCTTCCCCACCAGAAGACACTATGGGTTTCAATCAACTAATTCACAGAGCTGCGCAATATCATGGGGTAGACATGCACACAGACCCTGTAGATGAAGACTTCCTAATGGATACCTTTAGATGAAGACTTCCTAATGGACACCAGCTCCAGCTCCGCATTCAAAGGAGGAGGACATGGCTACCTCTCCCCTAAGACTGCCTTCCCCTTCTCTTTCACCTGTACCATCACCACCTCCTCCCATACCACAACATTCCCCTGCATCCTCTATCATACCAGACGATGACAACAGGGATGATAGCTCTGATGATATGGGGGTAACATACCTGATCCAGCTACTCCTACAGGATCACCTGACCCGTGGGATGATTATACCACCCCAGATGTCCCAAATGTTCCTCAGAATGACATATACTCCTCAAGGCCTTCCCCACCAGAAGACACTATGGGTTTCAATCAACTAATTCACAGAGCTGCGCAATATCATGGGGTAGACATGCACACAGACCCTGTAGATGAAGACTTCCTAATGGATACCTTTGATAATGCAAGTGTGGTATATAAATAAATAATACCGGATCTAGGTTTGACTGGACATAGCAATAACAGATAGCTCAATAAATAAGAGTCAAGATTCGAGGTAGTAGGAGTTTGCAGGTTTAATACAGCATAAGGGACAGGAACAGGATAACCTGCATGGGAACAGGATGGCAGCGCTGCCGGGGGCAGGATCAGAATCGGCGTAAGGGAATGGGGGTGACATTTAATAGCAGTACACAAATATATATACTAAAACAGTTACATTACAATGAATTACAGTAGGCGGAGCAGTGGGTGTGGTCAATAGCAGTCGCGAAAGATAAGGGTGAAAATGGGTGTAACAGGGGCGTATACATAGACATGTGATGCAAACGTAACAGAATATGTCATAAATGGGGCGGAAACATGGAGGGGGCTACCTAAGGAGCCGGGACCTCTAACCTAGTGGTGCGCGCAGACTGACAATGACGTGTTACTAGGAGAAGCTGGGGGCTATGAACTCTGTGCTGGGAGTAGAGACTGAAGTCTGGAGAGTCAGGGCGACATGTACCTAAACCCTATCTAGTATCTGATGTTTAGAGAACATGTTGATAGAATCCAAAAGTTATCGGGGTAAAGGCAAACAGACTCTAAGAATGGTGCATGCATTATTCTACATGTAGTGCGTGATGAAGAATATTAAATGACCATTAAATGCAGTATTTCTCTTACATGGAGACGTAAAGGCTAGACAATGACGGAAACTATTGATGCGATTCAGTAGCTTAGGAATGCAGAGAAGGAGGGCTGGACTGATAACTAGAATCATAACATACTCTTGGCAGACTCAGAGGCAGAGCCAGGCTGAGCCGGGCACTGTGAGGCAGGAAGTAAGTGAAAGGTCGAGGATACAGGTGGGGGCTGTATCGCTCCTCAGCGAGGCTCAGGAGACAGGAGCTGAATCTGGTGTCCGGGCCCTTTTGAGGCCTAGAAACGGGGACTTTACAATGAAATAACGTGCACACTGAGAAACGTGGCAACACAACTTTACATAGGCCTAATACTCGTAGCTTTCACGAGAACTGGAAACTGGCATACTAGTGATGGACACAACTGTAATTGCGTCTTTAATCAAACATGGGGATACATATGCATATTTAATCATGCACACATAACATAAGATGGAGGACACGTAGGGACACAGAACATGGCAAAATTTACTTTTCCACATTCCCTCCTTGTCACTACGTTTCCATCAGGAAACATCAATATTCATGATACCATCTATCATTTCATACAGTATCATTTGCTCGTCTCGAATTTTCTTGGAACGGGATTTAGGACGGGACTTGGGACTAGGAACACATGATGTAGCACAAATGCCGCAAATCGCAGGGCCACATTGTAAACAGAGGCAGCAACTGAATATGATCGCTACTGCAATACCCAGAAATGACAATACTTTCCATCCCCAGGCGGAAATTATATTCCAGAACCAACCGGACCATGTCCAGGTGCCTGGATCTTGGTGTAACATATGGGCAATCTCATGGAGTCTGGTTATAGCTGAATAAACAGACGGCGCGTTATTAGGAATGAAAATGCAGCAACTAGATCCGATGACTCCACATGCCCCGCCCCTATCGGCCAGTATGACGTCAAGGACGAGACGATTCTGGAGCACGACAATTCTCATAAAGGATTGCTCTTCGGTTAAGTTACCTAGAGCAGAAGTAGTCTCGATCACTACTGCTTCAAGTGTTCTGGTTAATCTACGTATCAGTTTACTATTCACAACAGTACCTAAGTAGGGGAAGACACCTTTATTGATATCTATGTATTGTTCTAGAGCAGTTTCAGTATAATCGACAATCGGGAAATTTCTCTTGTGTCTAGTATGTACTAGGTGGGAATTCCTATGATAGTCAGGTGGGGCTAGAAAAACTGGTGGCAGTAGGAAGGCAATGTAACAGGTTCCCTCCCAATCGAGGGGCAGACGAACATATGCGGTCTGACCACAAACAAAATAAGAATGACGTGAAGCTTTGAAAATAGATTTCCTACTGTCACTATACTTGACAATAGTAGTACAATCACTATGGCCTACATGTACGGAACCATTATTTCGGACGCATAATTCACCTTTGACTGGTAATACTGAAATAGCAGGTAAGTCTGGAGTAGAATCAGACTGAGCATTCAGGACCATAAAATTCGAAGAATAATTACCCAAATTATAAACTTCATTTTCTAGATCTAACCCTGTTCTGTGGGGAAGACCTTGCTTGTCTGGGAAACATGTACTGTTCAGAAAAGACATATCTGTTAAGGATGACGTTAACGTGGACCATGCTCCACACGAACCATTATGTGAAAATGGATAAGGAAAGAGTGGCAGAACTCCCTTCGGTGTCTGGAAAGGGGGGAGTCGACCACACACCCAACAATTAGTGGCATTGCTGGTCTGGTGTGAATAATGTAACATGCGGATAAAAGAATTATTACGCATAGCAAGACGATATGAGAGTTCATGAGGAGGCAGATCACTAAACGTGTGCTCTACTGTAACATTAGCAGACTTATTTACATGAGAAACTGAAAAATACAAATAAAATGCATAACTGGTGCAGGAAATCATAATGCTAAAATATAGCAGAAAACATAAAATAATAGTGCAACTTCTAGAGTTCTCACTAACTCTCTCTCTGTGGGGGTCTATTATATACATGTCAGAAACCGGTCTAACCGTTTCACCTAGGGGAGGACTTAGACAATCAAACTGGCTGACTTATTTTACTAGACCTTAGTTTAAGCTTATACTCCTGTTGCGGAGTTTTCTCTAACAGGGAAGGGTTCGTAGCAATGTCTTTTGCGGGACAGTCCTTAAGAATAGTACTTTGGCAGTCTTTAGAATCCTCGGAAATGTTCTTTGAAACAGGTTTCAATCCAAAAAATCTTTTCACATGAGACAGATGCACCCAGCCCTTCCTGCCTTCCAACTTGACGGCAGTACGGGTGGCCAGGAGGACCTGTCGGGGTTCCTTCCAGCGAGGCTCCAGCGGACTTGAACGGTCAAAATTTCGGACAAGAACCATGGATCCGGGAACGATTTCATGCGGTGCCACCTCGGTATTGTCTGGAAATGCGGCAGCAACCTGTGAACGACAAGAGTTGAGGGCAGACATCAAGGAAGCTAGGTAATCTGTCAGCATATTACTTGAAACATCGGTAATACTTCGAGGTCTAGGTGTACCCCACATGTTAGGGGGGTGGCCGAATACGACCTCGTACGGGGACAGACCTGATCTGGAATGTGCGACCATGCGCATATAAAATAAGGCAACTGGCAGAGCTACTAGCCAGTCTACACCTTTCTCTTTACAAACTTTTGCAATTCGGATTTTCAGGGTCTGATTATGTCTCTCTACGAGACCGGCTGCTTCTGGATGGCGTACACAATGGAACTTCCACTGGTACCCTAACAACAGGGAAACATGTTTCATCAACTCGGATGAGAATGGCTGGCCGTTATCAGAATATACGACTCTAGGGAGTCCGTACCGGGGGAAGAATTCACGAACCAACTGCTTGGCAGTGGTCGCGGCTGTGTAATCTGGGACTGGATATGCTTCTGTCCACCTGGACAAAGCGCATACAACTACAAGGACATACTTGAAACCTCGACATCGCTCCATCTGAATATAATCCATCTGGAGGACTTCAAAAGGGTGGTCAGGGGGCTGGAATCCACCTTGTTCCACCGGGACACTTTTACCTGGATTAAACTGACAACATATCATACAGGTACGGACTTTCTGCTTGGCTGCAGCTCGTAAATGCTTGTTGAACCAAATGTTCTGGATACTGTCTAACATAGCTTTTTCTCCTAAATGTGCTGGACTATGTGCGGTATTGATAATGACTTGAACCATAGAATCGGGGAGAAACCATGTGGCTTTACCCTTCGTTACCCATCCCTGATCTGTCTGGACCCCTCCTTGTTCGGACCATTTCTTGATTTCCTCGGGAGTAGCATGTAACTGGATATCTATGACATCTTGAGTGGGGTCCTTAACTGTCATACAGGTAGTTGGATCTGGAGTGTATGTCGGTGTCTTGTTAACTGGAATGTCTGGTGTCTGTGCTGTAAGCTTGGCTGTGCGATCTGCTAGATCATTACCTTGAGAAATAGTGTCGGTAACTTTCGTATGTGCTTTGCACTTCATGATAGCAATGGATGTCGGTAAGTGTATGGCATCTAACAGAGCTTGAATAAGGAGACCATGCTGAATCTTGGTTCCATGAGAAGTCATGAAACCTCTCTCCTGCCAGAGCACTCCAAAGTCGTGTACGACTCCAAATGCGTAACGTGAATCTGTGTAAACATTAACTTTCAGGTTCTTAGCGTGTATGCAGGCTTGTGTCAGAGCAACTAGCTCTGCTGCTTGAGCAGACAGGGTGTCAATACGGTGTGTTTCAATAACTTCAGTGTCAGTAGTCACTGCATACGCGGCTACTAGTTCTCCTGTACTTGTTCTCATACATGAACCATCCACATAAAGTGTCAGGTCGGGATCTGGTAATGGAATATCTGACAAGTCTTGTCTTGGCTTAGTCATAATGTTAACTACTTCCACACAGTCGTGTGTGGCAGGATTTGAATTAACTGACGGTAACAGTGTAGCAGGATTTAAAACGTTGCAGCGTCTGATTTCTATGTGTGGCTGGAACAGTGTCAATTCATAACCTGTTAAACGTGCAATTGTCAAGTGCTGAGTCTGTGTTCGGTTTAAAAGAACTTCCACGGAGTGTGGAACTTGTACTGTCAAGGAATGTCCTAATACTATGGAATCACTTTGTCTGATAGCTAGTGCTGTGGCTGCAACTGACTTGAGGCACGCAGGCAGAGCCTGGGCTACAGGATCTAATGTGCTCGAAAAATAAGCACAGGGCTTGTATTGTCCTGCTTGATCTTGTGTGAGAACAGATAATGCTGTACCTTCACGTTCAGTGACAAAAAGCGTAAAAGGCTTACTGTAGTTCGGTGTTGCTAGAACTGGAGCTTGGCATAGAGCTTTCTTTAACTCATTAAAACTAAGTGTATGTTCAGATGTCCAAGGGAGGACAGTCGATACGGCTGCCTCCTGTGTCGTTAACTGTATCAGTGGCTTAGCTAGAAATGCATACTGAGGAATCCATTGTCTGCAATAAGAAGTAAGGCCGATAAAAGCACGTACCTCCTTCTGTGTCTTGGGCTGAGGAAGACTCGCTATTAACTGGATACGGTCAGGTGTCAACTGCCTACCCCTCTTGGACAGTAAGTGGCCTAAGTAGATCACTTGCTGGACACAGAATTGAAGCTTAGAAGGGGACACCTTGTGCCCCATCTCGGCAAGGAAATACAAGACTGTAAGGGATGCTCGCTCGCAAGCACGTTCAGAACGGGCTGTGATCAGTAGATCATCGACATACTGGAGCAGGGCAGTGTCAGTTGGCATGTGAATATTGTCTAGTTGTCTCTTAAGTGCTTGACTGTAAATACTAGGACTTTCTGTGAAACCTTGAGGAGCTCGTGTGAACATATAGCTCCTTCCATTTAAACAAAATCCGAAAAGAAACTGGCTGTCTGGATGAATGGGGACACTGAAAAACGCGTTCTTGAGGTCTATGACTGTGAAAAATGAGGCTTCAGAATCAATGGCTGTCAATAGGGAAGAGATATCTGGGACAACTGGGTACTGGGGAATAATACATTTGTTGAGTTCTCGAAGGTCAATCACTAATCGATATACTGGGGGTGCATTTGGATCAGTACGTTTCATGACTGGAATGATCGGAGAATTACATACATTGGAGTCAGTTTCTACAACTACTCCTTGAGCCATGAGCTCGTCAATAATTTTGGATAAGGCTGCTACAGCCTCAGGTGGCAATCTGTACTGTCTGATTCGTGGTAACACTACACCTGGTTTGAGAGTCACACGATGGGGTGTGATTTGCATATAACCAACATCAGTTGGACCTTGCGCCCATAGATGCTGCGGAACATTAGACAATCTCGGATCAAAATCTCGTAATACATAGTGACCCTTGAAGTCACGTAGGAACAATCGTATTCCCTCTGGGGAACAGCAAATAACTGCACCTAATTCTTTCAGTGTTTTAATGCCTAATACATTTTCTGGACATGACTTCGTAAGTAACAGATCAGTAGTGCGGGACAATGGACCTACTTCTAGAGTAACTGGCTTAGATATCTCATTTACATTAGGCTTTCCTGAAAATCCAAGGGAAACATTTCTAGAGCCTGAGAGCGGAGCCCCTGGAACTTCGGCGTGACTAATGGTGGTCCTACTTGCCCCTGTATCAATCAAAAACTTTCTGTCTTTCCCTAATACTTGACTATGAACATAGGGACCCTCTTGATCTACAGGAATCTCGATGAGAGGCAAGCCTACCTCCCTCTCTAGGCTGTTTCATGAATATGGCTGATACTCTGGATACTCGGACTGTGCATACTGGTACATCTGCTGTGTAACATGCTGTGTTGCAGCAATAGGCTGCGGTGCTGGAACTGTCTGTTGTGCATTCTGTGGCTGAGAAGTCTGTGAAACTTGTTCTTGTCTAGGCGGACGTGGTCTTTCTTTAGTTTTACCGGTAGCTATATTGTGTTTCAGAACTGCACACTCGTTTATGAAATGACCTGGCTGTTTACAATAATTGCATGTCCCTTTAACGGGAACTGCAGGATGACTGGCTTGATTCGTACCCCTCTTCTGACTGTCTTGAGGAACAGATTGTGCAACTAGTACTTTCATTTTCGTGTCTTTCATACGTTTTCTTTCATGATCTTGCTCTTCTCTGATTCTATTCTGGTGATACTGAAGCATCTGTAACATTTGGGACGGGGTATTAGCTTGCCAGGTACTTTCGACTTTCAAAACTCGATTCTTAACTTGTGGACTTGAATTCTCGACTAATTTAGTAACAAAAAGATGAGGGTATGACTCGCTACTTGTCTTGAGGCCACTGTTTATACTAAAACATTTCTCGAATCTAGAATAAAAATCACTAGTGTCTTCGTCTTGTTTCTGTTTACAGGCTGAGATTGCATCCCAGTCTTCCTTTTTAGTGGCTAATAATCTTGGCAAAACTTGTATTAACAGTTCAGGTAATTCTTTACATTTCTCTCCTAGACCGGTACCTGGTACTCGTATCTTATCTTCAGCTTCTAGGACTGCCCAATCGATCTTTTTCTCTCCCACCTCCCAATCTTTTTCCTTGAGTTTTTCGTATACCCCTGCGGGCAATAAGACTTTTAACATTTTAATTATATCTGGATACGTGTATTCTCCCATACGGAGCATGTCTTTTAATTCCCGGTGGAACCCTGCTGGATCTTTGTCATGACAGGGAATTAATTTCTTCATCTCTAAGAGTTCCATCTTTGTAATCGGAGTGTAAACAAACACTCGTTGCATTTCACCATCTGTTGTCCTGACTGGGTGTACTTCTCGTAACGGATTCTGTCTGTCTATGTAAAACGGTTTACTTTCTGGAGGTGAGACATGAACAAAATGCGGGTTCAAAAACGTTCTATATTTGTGGCGCTGTTCTAGAATGACACTAATTAAATCGGTACCTAAACCTTTCCATCTATATTGGAGTAACTCGTTCAGGACATCGTGTAACGGACCTGGATCAGAATGTTGACCCTCATACAGAGTAATGAGGTGTTGGATCATATACATACCCACCAGTCGTTGCTCGGCTGGGGGCAATTTCAGAAACATTTGTGCCACTATTTCATCTGGAAAAGTGGTAGAATCAGTAATCCATCGGACCGCTGATCGGACTAGTTCTTGTTCATGCATAGTACTTAACTCGCTATAACCGATTCGTGATTTCAGAATGTGATCGGTAGCTTGAAATACTTGTTCTAGAGAACCTTGTTCTGGTGCTGGATGATGTAAAACTGACTTGTGTTCTAGGCGCAAATGGCGATCTGGAAATCTAGATTTTCCTACATACGCTATTCTGGCGGGATTCTCGTCCTCTACCTCTTCAGTAGAAGAGTCATTCTCTTTCTCGCTCACTTGTGCTGCTTTACGTTGTTCGTGTAACTTTATTATTTCTTTACGGATTTTCTTGTACATACTCTCTATACTACTGATAGTCTTGTGTTTACCCTCGGCTATATTATCACTCCACCTTGTCAGGATTTTCATTTCGGCCTGATCTTTAGTCGGGGAATCTTGTTCTCTTATTAGACAATTAATCAGGAACTTTAATAACATGAGCTGGATCTCAGCTTTCCTTTGAGACATGGCTTCACCAATACTTTCTGGATCATCCCCTGTACGGATGAAACGATATATTCTGTCTAGATCTCCTTTCATATCTGGTAGGGTGTCTAAATACCCGGTCACCCGTCTTACACGGATGGAATATATTACTGTACTATCATCACCTGCAACTGGATCATAGCGGCATTCAGTAAGAGCTCGTCGGATTTCTGCAACGGACTTAAATTTGGGCGTACGCTGTAACGCACATTCATGTAACTCGGCCAACGTTCTACGTTGGTGCGGTGGCGGGGTACCAGGAGGACCTCCTCCTGCGGCCCCTAAACTGGAATCGTCGACCGATACTCTTCGTACCAGCGCGGCGGGAAATTGTAATGTAGGCTGGACCGGGGGTACCGTAGCAGGTACTCCGGTGACTGGAGGAGCAGGATTTACATTATTTACAGGAGCTGGCGGAACAGGATTTGCATATTCCGGGACTGTGTCGTCCAAATAGGACGAGATGAAAATATCAGCTGCGGTCGGTTTGTGACGTAGCTTAGTCGGAACTAGTGGTGGCGGAAAATTACTGGATGCCTCCGGGGTCGCTTTTGGCAAGCCCTCGGCAAGAAGAGGATACATACCCTTAATAAGGGCATGCCTCTGTCTGTCTGACTGTTCGGTTTTAACTCGTTCACCTATCTCGATTAGTTCCCTTTCTTGGGTTCGTTCTAAGGATTCTCTACTTAGTTCTGACTTTCTGATTTCTTTTTCGGTTCTTTTATGAGATTCTTTGCGCCATAACTCGATGGCATCTTTCTGTGACTGTCTGGCTTTCTTCTTCCATAATGCTTCTTCTACTCGCATGATGCACTCGGCATCCCATGTACCCGATACGGGCCATCTATACTTTTCTTCTAATTCCTTGGTATACTCTACCCATAAATCTAGATATAATATGGCACTTATGCCATGCTTCTGATACATAAAATGACCTGGACTGTCCCTAGGCGGGACAGGAACTGCTTCTTCTAACAGACCTTTTCTAGTTTTTAACTGACGTAATTTCGAGAATAAGGGCATGACTGAACCGTAATCTAGACACAATATAATACACAACGAACACGATAACTACACCACTTTCATACCACGACATTAAAAATACATGAAGAACATTTAAAATAACAGTTCGAACAGAATACTACCTGGAATACTGAAAGCAGAATACATGAGTTTTCTCGAGAACAGAACTGACTAGAACAGAAACTAGATGCACTGCTGAAACAGTACGAAACTTACCGGTCTCATAAAGAGACACGTCAGGACCCGCATCCACCGAAGTGGACACTTCGTTTGGGGGTCTGTGTACCACCAACCCACGGACCAGAGTCAATTAGATTGACCCTGTCTAGATACTACCCCAGCAATGGTACTCACCGGGCAGCAAGAACGGAAGGCCTCGGACTGGACTGGACTGCTTCGACGCCGGACGGACGAACTTCGGACTTCTGTTACGGGTGGGCCTCCGGATACCTCGGACCTTGGACTCTCGGCTTGGGCTCTGGTCGGGACTCGCCGCGTTCCTCCACCGCCTCGTCTGGATGCTGGACCGCCACCTCCGTCTCCTCCGTGGGCCTGAGGGATACTTGAAGCAGAAATATCTGCACGTGCACGGTATGGTTCCGTCACGGCTGCAGAGGGTCAGGGGGCCGGCGTGGCTTCACCGGCGCGTGGGGAAAGGGCAAGTCCCTATTCGGGCGCCATTATGTGGTATATAAATAAATAATACCGGATCTAGGTTTGACTGGACATAGCAATAACAGATAGCTCAATAAATAAGAGTCAAGATTCGAGGTAGTAGGAGTTTGCAGGTTTAATACAGCATAAGGGACAGGAACAGGACAACCTGCATGGGAACAGGATGGCAGCGCTGCCGGGGGCAGGATCAGAATCGGCGTAAGGGAATGGGGGTGACATTTAATAGCAGTACACAAATATATATACTAAAACAGTTACATTACAATGAATTACAGTAGGCGGAGCAGTGGGTGTGGTCAATAGCAGTCGCGAAAGATAAGGGTGAAAATGGGTGTAACAGGGGCGTATACATAGACATGTGATGCAAACGTAACAGAATATGTCATAAATGGGGCGGAAACATGGAGGGGGCTACCTAAGGAGCCGGGACCTCTAACCTAGTGGTGCGCGCAGACTGACAATGACGTGTTACTAGGAGAAGCTGGGGGCTATGAACTCTGTGCTGGGAGTAGAGACTGAAGTCTGGAGAGTCAGGGCGACATGTACCTAAACCCTATCTAGTATCTGATGTTTAGAGAACATGTTGATAGAATCCAAAAGTTATCGGGGTAAAGGCTAACAGACTCTAAGAATGGTGCATGCATTATTCTACATGTAGTGCGTGATGAAGAATATTAAATGACCATTAAATGCAGTATTTCTCTTACATGGAGACGTAAAGGCTAGACAATGACGGAAACTATTGATGCGATTCAGTAGCTTAGGAATGCAGAGAAGGAGGGCTGGACTGATAACTAGAATCATAACATACTCTTGGCAGACTCAGAGGCAGAGCCAGGCTGAGCCGGGCACTGTGAGGCAGGAAGTAAGTGAAAGGTCGAGGATACAGGTGGGGGCTGTATCGCTCCTCAGCGAGGCTCAGGAGACAGGAGCTGAATCTGGTGTCCGGGCCCTTTTGAGGCCTAGAAACGGGGACTTTACAATGAAATAACGTGCACACTGAGAAACGTGGCAACGCAACTTTACATAGGCCTAATACTCGTAGCTTTCACGAGAACTGGAAACTGGCATACTAGTGATGGACACAACTGTAATTGCGTAAATCACCAAGCGGTTTCTAAGCGCTTGCTTAGGGAACCCATCCTGGTATTCCCCTGTGAGATAACCCCGGCAGGGTATCCGCAAGGTGAAAGCCAGGCATCCCACCGCGAGGGGCCGTTGTGGAGATTAAGCAAGCTATTGCCCAGAGTCGCAGAGTGTGAACCCGTGAATCGAGTAGGCACCGGAGCAAGAATTGTCGAGTCCATGGACATTTTAGGACTCAAGACCCCGCTGAGACGGGAATTGAACCCTGGTCCTGGGCTGACCTCTGCTTCCAGGTCTGCCTCCTCTAACCAGTGAGCCACACTTCTCGGTACTCCATAGTGATCTCCTTCTTCATGGCATGGAATTCTCCATTTAGCGAGGCAAAGAGTGTTTCGAGGAAGGAACGGGTAACTGGACCCTCCGCATACCCATGCGCCAGCTCCGTGTGATTGCCCGAGGTCAGGACCGACTCAGTCCCGCTTGCGCCAGGTTTAAGGATAAGGTCCCTAACTGAGCGCTCTTTCTTTGCCTTGTTGGCCACCATTGCCCGTTGTCTTCTCTCTCCAGAGCCTGTGACGGTTGGCCTTGGTTCTGCACGTCTGATGTTGTCCCTTCTGTGGGAGAGTGAGGCCACTCCACGCTCCGGCGCTCAGATCTCCGTCGGCTGGGGCTGAGCGGGCTCTCCCCTACCCTCTCTCCTCAGTGGGTGCAAGCGCCGAGCTCGTGATGGCGCCGAAGATATGGGAAAGCCAGGCTCCACCTGGCCCGTTGCCGCGGCCGGTCGTGTATCTGCCCCCCCCCCTCTCTCTCACCAGTCCCGTGGGAGGGGGGGAGTGCCGCCCATGCGTCCTGTGCTTTGCCGGTCACTTCACTGCGGCGTCAACGGCTCTGTCTTGGCTCTACTGTGGACAGGTGGGTGCACTGCTCCGGCGCCGGTCTCACCGCCGACTAGGTCAGGCTTCCCACCTCCACGCAGCCCTTTGGTTCGCTCTCTGTGTCTTGCTCAGAGGATGGCGTGGAAGGCTGGAGCCCCTCCTCCCGCAGCGCTGGTTGGCATGGCCAACCCTCTCTCCAGCCGATTCGCGGCCTGCTAATCCGCCGGTCCCAGTGCTGGACACAATGCAGAATGTGCAGAGGCCAGTCTGAGCGGGCCTGTGCCCCTCCGTGAGTGCAGTGGTGATTTTCGGCCCTAGCCGGCACCCTCAGTGTTCTTGCCTCAGTCCCCGGCCTGCTCTCCCTGCCACCTCTGCCTCCAAATAGCGCTGTCACCGCGGGGGGCCCATCTCTCATCAGCCGCATAGTCGTGGGTCATCCGCACTTTAGGCAGGGGCTCGACTGGCCCTGTCACACCGATTCTCTCTGTCCTCGTCCTTCGTGGCCTGGTCTCAGCTCCGCAGCAGCGATGTGGCGTACTTCTTTTGGCTGCCCGTACCGTAGGCCCGGCCCACCCCCAGGGAGCGGTCCCTGCTGTGCACGTCCCACAAGGCTTTCAGGCCTTTATCGGCACCTGAGTGTAGGGAGGCGACTTAGGAGAAAGTTTGGCGGCTTTGGTGCGCGTCCTGCGGTCTCCAACAGCTGCTATTTGCACGGGTCCCAGGTGGTGGATCGGAACAACGAGCAGGCACGTCCTACTCAGTCGCCATCTTGGCCACGCCCTGTACACAATGTTTTAAAGGGTTTTGGACGCCAAATGTTGCAGTTCATTTCTGAATACACAGTGATATTAAAATAATGCAAGCACTATTGTGGATATACAGGAGAAAAATTACACTTTTCATAAACATATGTATATCTGTGCATGAACTCCCGGATTAAAGTATTCTCTGATGTTAATTCCCTGGAAGAAAAACTGTACAGAAAGGTGTCCTGGGTAAAGTTCACACAGTGGGGAATAATTCAAAAGTTTATGACTTCAACAAAGATTGTGATGCAAAACCAAGACTACAGCTACGTAACCTTTTCTTAGTTTTAATGCACCTCAAATGGACATATAATTTAGCCAGGAATAGCAAAGCATATCCAAACCTGTGCTGTCAGAGTAACTTCTTAACTAAAATAATTATGTGCAGGTGTTGTGCACAGTTGTTATGAAATCTTAAAATATTATCGTTGAACCACCATGTTGCAGATCTCCTTTCTCCCATGCTATGTGTACGGCCTGGCAATGATTGGTCTGGGTGGGCTCTAAGTTATATGCCTGGCCATTATCTGTATGCACTCCCTCTAAGCTTCAAAACTCCTAGGTAGGTAGATATCTTGCAGCAAGCCTTTTAAGAGCTGATCTGTATGTTACGTGCCTTAGTGATTCTTGTATGCTCAGGAACTTGAAGAATTCTCATGTTACACCTCTGTGATTGACCTGTTAGTTTTTGTACTTTGGCCTCTACCTACATCATTGCAAATTATGATTGGAGATGGTGCTTGCAAGTACTGCCTTGTTATTTTCCAAGGTTTGTGTTCTTTGAAATTATCCAGTCTACTGCTATACCAATCCAGAAAGCCTTCTACGTGCTTTACCTTGCAGTGCATGAAACTAGCTTAGTTCCATATTCCTCAATACCTATCTTCAGCTTTGAGTAGCAGGCCAATACAGCTACACCGGACACAGATTTAAAGCAGTATGGGAGGCCCTACATGCACCTAATTTCACTGCAAAGTCTCCAGTACTCTCCACCAACAGCAAATTTATTAAATAGGGAGAGACGATGTACAAGGCACTCCAATAGCGAGTTACAGGCAACTTTGCACCTAGACCTGTGTTATTACAGCATAGCAAATACATGCTGTGAACTGTATAATTCATTTTTTTCAGAAAGTGTCAGAGTACAGTTTTTGTATTCAGCACAAGACAATTTAAGAGCCAGGTATCTTTGATCAAAGCCCTGCCTTCTCAATGGAGGACTCCTACACTTCCTGTATAGACAGTCTTATTTCTTATTGTAAATCCAGTTTTATGCTTTGTAAGTCCACTTCCTACATACAGAGTGTTTCCAACCATGTACTCACGCTTGCCAGGCTGTACTCCGTGCATTCCAGGTGTTGGAATCGTATGTGGCGGTTGCTGCCAACCGTGGCCACCACTTAGAATTATCAACCTGCAGCAGTAGTCCTTTGGTCCTGAGATCTCCCTGGCACCTTAGCCATCTCTGCTGACCTGTGTGTCTGCCTTCCACTCCTCTAGTGAGACCTGGAAGCCTCCTGTAATGTGTACTATTTGTAACTGGCAGTTGCAAACACTGAGACCTGGAGTGTGCCTGTCCTCCCCCTTCTCACAAGAGTCCTGCTTTTCACCTCTTCTCAACTCATTCTTACTACTTATGGTCATGTGGCAGTGAAACGGTTGCAGAGCATTGTTCTAGTAGCAGGCCTATCACTTGGGCCAGTTCAGATATATAATGCTTCATCTGCTATGTTCATGGCACTGTTCTCTAGACACTCGCCAACCTAGGTGACAATACAGTTTCAGGGGTCAGTTCATTTAGCCCAAGATGTAGTCAGGATCTTGTTGATCCTCTTTAGTGAGCAGCCGCGTTGTGCTGGGGCATTAGGACGCCCACAGTCACCCTACCTTCCACCAAATTTAATATTCTCTTTCCTGGCTAAATGTTTTTCTTGCAAAAGGGCCATTTGTTATACCTTCTGTTTCAATTAAATATCTGCTAGTGTACACTCTTGACAGGGTTTGTAATGTTCATTAATTTACATTTCAACTCAAGACAACTAGAATCTTAAGTCTGCTAACCGAGTTAAACATCTAGATAATTATGAACATATATCATGTCTCTATTGGATTGAAGTCCTCATCTTGACCCAGACACGTCATGTTTTCTTACCCACACTCTAAAATGCATTTTTGCCATTTACCTACCCAGTTCCCAGCCCTAATGGGAGCACCCTTTCTTTCTCACCTAAGCCATTTCTCTTACTTATGCATAAGTGAGAATATAGCATTGTGAGTGGAGTAACAAAACTGGAGATGTGACTCTGGGGTTTTCCAAGGATATATAAACTCTATTAACCAGTATACGAGAGAACTATTAAAGCGGTATATTATTTATCAGCAATCACAAACTGAAATACAAATGTAAATTATAGTATTCGCTCCACTCCACCCCATTTTTCTCCAGGTGCTTTATGAGAGGGGCAGCATTAGGCTCATGTAGTTAGCAGAATAAAAATATATGTGATAAATGAAGCTCTTAATAATAAAAAAAATGAATAATGCAAGCCTAGGTCAAACATTAGCTTACTACATCATATTTGATCAATAATATATAAAGTCTATAATACCTATGTGATCTACATAGATACTTAAACATTATCATATACTAACCTGTGGCTTATTCCAGTGTACTATCATAAATATTAGGAAATGTTTATATTTACACAAACCATTCAATTTGATCTATAAGAATTTTTTTCAGTAAAACTGTGTGTTCGAGGCATATGAGCTGCAGATTACACACTGCATAGATGGCCACCTAGTGTTGGGCCTGGATGTTTGCAGTTTGTTTTGTTGTAGAAAAGTCTTTGGAAGTCACGGGATAGGTGACTCCTCCTTTGGATGATACTGTGCATGGGCATCGGCTCCATCCCCAGATTGTTTTTTTCCGCCACCGGGCTCGGTGTGTTTCCAGCGCTCCGTGTTGGAACCGATTTCCTTCGACGCGCAATCATCACCAACTTACAGAAATTAAGTTTCTAACGCTTTTCCAGTCGACGCTATTCTTCAACACCGAAAACTTCGATTCCGGTTGTCGTCAACGGTCTTCGGGCCTAGCTAGGCCCCGACTCCAGCTCATGGAAAGGACACCATTTAAAAAGTGTCCTCAATGTGGGTCGAAGTTTCCCCACACCGACCTTCATGAAGTGTGTAACCTTTGCCTCTCCCCAGAGCATGAGGTCAAAGACTGTTCCGCCTGTGCCTCTTTCCGCTCCAAAAAGACTATCTGGGACCGAAGAGCGAGGAGAACAATGGCTCGATCTTCAGCTTCCATTCCGGACGACATCTTTGAAGAAGGCGTCAACGTTCCAGAACACGTCGTCTTTCTGATTCTTTTTCGGTTCTTTTATGAGATTCTTTGCGCCATAACTCGATGGCATCTTTCTGTGACTGTCTGGCTTTCTTCTTCCATAATGCTTCTTCTACTCGCATGATGCACTCGGCATCCCATGTACCCGATACGGGCCATCTATACTTTTCTTCTAATTCCTTGGTATACTCTACCCATAAATCTAGATATAATATGGCACTTATGCCATGCTTCTGATACATAAAATGACCTGGACTGTCCCTAGGCGGGACAGGAACTGCTTCTTCTAACAGACCTTTTCTAGTTTTTAACTGACGTAATTTCGAGAATAAGGGCATGACTGAACCGTAATCTAGACACAATATAATACACAACGAACACGATAACTACACCACTTTCATACCACGACATTAAAAATACATGAAGAACATTTAAAATAACAGTTCGAACAGAATACTACCTGGAATACTGAAAGCAGAATACATGAGTTTTCTCGAGAACAGAACTGACTAGAACAGAAACTAGATGCACTGCTGAAACAGTACGAAACTTACCGGTCTCATAAAGAGACACGTCAGGACCCGCATCCACCGAAGTGGACACTTCGTTTGGGGGTCTGTGTACCACCAACCCACGGACCAGAGTCAATTAGATTGACCCTGTCTAGATACTACCCCAGCAATGGTACTCACCGGGCAGCAAGAACGGAAGGCCTCGGACTGGACTGGACTGCTTCGACGCCGGACGGACGAACTTCGGACTTCTGTTACGGGTGGGCCTCCGGATACCTCGGACCTTGGACTCTCGGCTTGGGCTCTGGTCGGGACTCGCCGCGTTCCTCCACCGCCTCGTCTGGATGCTGGACCGCCACCTCCGTCTCCTCCGTGGGCCTGAGGGATACTTGAAGCAGAAATATCTGCACGTGCACGGTATGGTTCCGTCACGGCTGCAGAGGGTCAGGGGGCCGGCGTGGCTTCACCGGCGCGTGGGGAAAGGGCAAGTCCCTATTCGGGCGCCATTATGTGGTATATAAATAAATAATACCGGATCTAGGTTTGACTGGACATAGCAATAACAGATAGCTCAATAAATAAGAGTCAAGATTCGAGGTAGTAGGAGTTTGCAGGTTTAATACAGCATAAGGGACAGGAACAGGACAACCTGCATGGGAACAGGATGGCAGCGCTGCCGGGGGCAGGATCAGAATCGGCGTAAGGGAATGGGGGTGACATTTAATAGCAGTACACAAATATATATACTAAAACAGTTACATTACAATGAATTACAGTAGGCGGAGCAGTGGGTGTGGTCAATAGCAGTCGCGAAAGATAAGGGTGAAAATGGGTGTAACAGGGGCGTATACATAGACATGTGATGCAAACGTAACAGAATATGTCATAAATGGGGCGGAAACATGGAGGGGGCTACCTAAGGAGCCGGGACCTCTAACCTAGTGGTGCGCGCAGACTGACAATGACGTGTTACTAGGAGAAGCTGAGGGCTATGAACTCTGTGCTGGGAGTAGAGACTGAAGTCTGGAGAGTCAGGGCGACATGTACCTAAACCCTATCTAGTATCTGATGTTTAGAGAACATGTTGATAGAATCCAAAAGTTATCGGGGTAAAGGCTAACAGACTCTAAGAATGGTGCATGCATTATTCTACATGTAGTGCGTGATGAAGAATATTAAATGACCATTAAATGCAGTATTTCTCTTACATGGAGACGTAAAGGCTAGACAATGACGGAAACTATTGATGCGATTCAGTAGCTTAGGAATGCAGAGAAGGAGGGCTGGACTGATAACTAGAATCATAACATACTCTTGGCAGACTCAGAGGCAGAGCCAGGCTGAGCCGGGCACTGTGAGGCAGGAAGTAAGTGAAAGGTCGAGGATACAGGTGGGGGCTGTATCGCTCCTCAGCGAGGCTCAGGAGACAGGAGCTGAATCTGGTGTCCGGGCCCTTTTGAGGCCTAGAAACGGGGACTTTACAATGAAATAACGTGCACACTGAGAAACGTGGCAACGCAACTTTACATAGGCCTAATACTCGTAGCTTTCACGGGAACTGGAAACTGGCATACTAGTGATGGACACAACTGTAATTGCGTCTTTAATCAAACATGGGGATACATATGCATATTTAATCATGCACACATAACATAAGATGGAGGACACGTAGGGACACAGAACATGGCAAAATTTACTTTTCCACAACGCCAACATCCAAACCATCGGTGCCAAAACAGACCACTAATCCTTCGGCACCGAAACCCAGGTCGGAACCAAGCAAACCCGCTTCGGATTCGAAAAAACCACCGGAACTGAAAAAACCATTGGATCCCAAAAATGTCCTGAAGCCGAAAAAATCCTCGGAACTGAAAAAAGCTTCGGAGCCGAAAAAGACTCCTGCTTCTCCCAATAAAGACATTGCCAAAAAACCAAAACAAACTGCTTCGGCGCCGAAACCTTCCTCCGCACCAAAAGATCAGCCTCCTGCAGAGGACTTACTTCATCCAGACCCTGCTCAAAATACTCTAGCTAAAGATCCAATCACTGGACAGTTAATTTTAGCTTAAAAAAAGCGACCACTGGACACACCAGCTCCAGCTCCGCATTCAAAGAAGGAGGACATGGCTACCTCTCCCCTAAGACTGCCTTCCCCTTCTCTTTCACCTGTACCATCACCACCTCCTCCCATACCACAACATTCCCCTGCATCCTCTATCATACCAGACGATGACAACAGGGATGATAGCTCTGATGATATGGGGGTAACATACCTGATCCAGCTACTCCTACAGGATCACCTGACCCGTGGGATGATTATACCACCCCAGATGTCCCAAATGTTCCTCAGAATGACATATACTCCTCAAGGCCTTCCCCACCAGAAGACACTATGGGTTTCAATCAACTAATTCACAGAGCTGCGCAATATCATGGGGTAGACATGCACACAGACCCTGTAGATGAAGACTTCCTAATGGATACCTTTGATAATGCACAAAGGTCCTCATCCACTTTACCAATGCTTAAAGGAGTGATTAAGCACGCTCCTGAAGTCTTCAAGGACCCAGTCAGAACTCGGGTCATTAACCCTCATATAGAGAAAAAATATAAAGCTGCCCCCTCAGACCCAGCATATATTAAAGGTCCAGTACCGCTAGACTCACTTGTAGTTTTCAATGCACGCAAGAGAGAAAACTCACAAACATCAGGGGAAGCTCCACCACCAGAAAAAGAGTCTAAGCTACTGGACGCATCAGGGAAAAGAACGGTGTCTCAAGCTGCAAATATGTGGCGTATTGCCAATACACAGGCATTATTAGCCAGATACGACAGGGCACATTATGACAAATTAGAATCATTAATGAGGCACCTCCCTGATAAATACAAGGATAGAGCAAATGAGCTCATCCAAGAGAGGAAAAACATTACAAATACCTCTATTCGGTGTGCACTTGATGCAGCCTCTTGGGCAGTTAACACCAGCAATTTATTACGCAGACATGCCTGGCTACGCATATCAGGGTTCAAGCCTGAAGTACAAAGTGCCATTCTTAATCAACCCTTTGATGAGCAACACTTATTCGGACCTAATGTAGATGTATCACTTGAAAAAATGAAAAAGGATACAGATACCGCCAAATCTATGGGAGCCCTGCAGTCGCAGGCTCCCAGACGTTCATTTCCACGCTCATCCTAACGAGGTGCCACCAGGGGATACTCTTCAGACACACCTTCTACCTCATACAAAGCCCCTACACAGTCCACTTACAGCAAGGGCTACCAAAGGGGTGGTTACAGGGGTAACAATAACAAAGGCAGAGGTAAAAATAACAACTCCCGCTCTGCCTCTACCCCTGCCCAATGACTCCCTTCCCCTTCCCCCGTCCCATTCCATTCCACTCCTGTCGGGGGAAGACTTCAACAATACCTGCCTGTGAGAAGTTGGCCTGGTATATGATGTTCACTATTCTAGTGAGCACCTTGCACCAGTCCAAACAACCCTTATGGTGATGGTTGTAAAGTCAACCTTATAGACCAGCTATCCTAGTGGTAGCATGGACAAAGCAGTCAGTCTTAGGCTAAACTCAAGAGGGCATGTGAAGCCATCTGTTTTACCATATGCAATCCATTTAATACCAAGTGAAAGGACACCACACAGGTTGTACATCAAAATATATATGTATTTATTTCTAAAACAATCCTCTGAACTCTTTATGAGGTCAGAGGCTCCAGCACATAACAAGATTCTTAATCAAAATACAATAAGTTGCACAAAATACAGTAATGCCCTAGGGGCACTTCGAACCATATACTAAAATAGTGGTATAAGAACCACATCACGAACAAAGGAAAGGCCTAGGGCCTGGAGAATCACTGGGTCTAGACTGTACTACCAATGGATGGAGAGCAGGAGGCCCACGGGATGCGCGTGCAGTGTCTTTACACGCACGCAAGTTACCATAGAGTTAGAATGGGAACGAAAGAAATGGAAACTAGTTCTTTTAGGATACTTCCGATGAGACTAGGGAAAAGCTACTTCAAACTAGGACACTAGGATAGTCAATACCCACAGGAGTACCAAAATACTCGCGTTACCTCACCCACAGGAAGTGGGTGCATAGGTGTCAAAGTGTGTTGGGTTTCGTCGCTGATTCCTATGGAGCCTTGGAGAAAGATGCTGCAGGCGACCAGGAGAGAAGTGTCCGAGTGGATACAAGGCCGGATCGAGGATGAAGAGTACCTGAAAGCAGAGGGGACAGAGTCTGGGTCACTAGCCAGTGACCAGGATGGAACCAGGAAGGAACCAGGCGATGTCGCAAAGCAATCAGGTGATGTCGTGAAGCTGGTCTCTGCAGCCACGTGGACCAGGAGGTGTCGATGACGACCAGGAGCTGGGCACGGACTGTCCCACGAAGGATCTCGCTGTCGGCGGTGTCGGCTTCCGGATTGGAGTCAACAAGCCTTGGCAAAGGCAACCCACGCAGAAAAGGAAGATGGCTTCTTAATCAGACTAGCAAGGTCTGATGTGCTGCTCCTTTTCAAGGGAGCAAGGGCCAGTCTGGAGCAACCAGACCAGCGTTGTAAATGAAAGGTTTCGTCGTCACAGAGGCCACTAGCCAACGGGCAAGTGACCGGACAGACACGTCGGGAAGGAAAATGCAGAAGGGCCCCACGCAGAACTCGTGGAGGGTGAAGGGCTGATCTTCGGTGCAGTTGGTGCTCAGGGCTGGGGCTTCTCAATCCCCAATGCACAACTTCGAGGGTGCCTCAGAAGTTGCACGGAAAGCAATTTGCTGGCTTTCCAAGATGGCCGGTCCCACGTCTCGCGTCGCCTCCACGGGTCTCAGCTTTGCTGTGGCTGTGGATCGGGCTGAAGGAAGTCTGGAAGTCCGGGTCTTGTCAGGCTCTGTGCTCGGGCTCCGGCAGGAGTGTCAACAAAGCAAACCGTTGATCGCTTGATGGTGCCTGCTTGCACAGGGGGGTCACTCCTTGACCACAAGGGAGATTCTTCAGTCTTCTACGTCGAGTAGGATGTCGAAGGTCCTGAGTTTCGTATCAGAGTTTCAGTCAGGATAAATCTAAAGTCTTGGGACTCAGCGCCTACCTATATACCAAATTTAGGGGCTGGATTACATGCACGGTCCCTCCTATGGGTGGGACCCAGGAAGGGGGTGTTTACACCCCTTTCCCTTTGTCCAGTTTCGCACCAGAGCTGGGGCTGGAGTGCCCCAGCACCGGTTTGAACTGGACTATGCATGGGACACCTTGTGTGCCCCAGGCAGTGTCTCATTTCATTCAGCCCTACCTGCCCCAATACACTATAGCCTGTCTGGGGTGGTGCTAGCACCTCCCAAGACAGGAAACCAATCCTCCCTCGCTGGAAGGACTCCCAGCAGCAGGAGGTCAGACTTGTGTCTGTGGCAGCAGCATCCATTTTGTGATGCTGATGCTCTGGTTAACTTTAACCGGGATTAGTGGAAGTAACATGTCTTCTCGCTCTAGAAGGGTGGAATGCTACCCCCGTCGCCAGAACTGGCGAGGGGGTAGTATTCCAAAGCGTATGACACCTTACACAACATGTTTTGATAAAGCCAAACCAAAGTTAGCATTTAACCGCGAGGTTCATAATGCACTTAAGAGTATATGGTATGGCAATATCCTAGAACAGCTATAAGGACATGGTTCCGAAAGCTGCAGACAGGCTCAGCTCATGCTAGAGCCTCCTCTCACATAAAACCAAGCACTCTGCCTCCAGGATTGTTAAGGCCTGCCATAGGAGTGATTTATAGGTGTACATGTGTCTAGATATATGGGTAGATATAGGAATACTATACCTAAGCAAGGGGTGATTACACGACCTTGCCCCAGCTGAGTGATCAGCCAGTTGTGTCAGTTTGGATGGCCAGCCAGGGGTGGCAAAAGATATGCTGCAGCCCCTGGTAGGCCTTGGGTGCACCTATGCCCTGGGTACCTATAGTACACTGTACAAGGGCTCACAGGAGTGACCCAAATCCCAATTGGTGATGTACCTAAAGTACATGGTGTGAATTTAGAGAGAGAACAGCAGGGCTGTGGGTCTGATTAGCAGGCCCACAGCCACCTTAAGTCGAAAACCAGTGAAGCAAAAAAGCAAAAAGTGGGGTGACCATAGGAAAGCAGACCCTACTCTCCTACATAACCCCCCCCCCCAAAACACAGGGACATTAGACTAACCTTGACCAGTTGTGTCTTCATGTTCTAAGTGGAAGTACCTGGAGAGACCATCTGCATTGCCATGGTCAGTCCCTGGTCTGTGCTCCGCTGTAAAGTCCATCCCCTGTAGGGAAATGGACCACCTGAGCAGTTTGGGATTCCCACCCTTCATCTGATTTAGCCACAAGAGGGGCTTATGGTCAGTCTGAATTTTGAAGTGAGTACCAAACAATTATGGCCTCAACTTCTTCAGGGCCCAAACCACATCAAAGGCCTCCCTCTGAATGGCTGGCCAACGTTTCTCTCTAGGGGTCAGCCTTCTGCTAATAAAAGCAATGGGCTGGTCTTGACCATCTACATTAAGTTGTGAAAGCACAGCTCCCACCCCCAACTCAGAAGCATCTGTTTGGACAATAAACTCTTTGGAGTAGTCAGGACTCTTCAAAATAGGTGCTGAGCACATGGCCTTCTTCAGGTCATCAAATGCCTTTTGACCGCTAACTGTCCACTGAACCTTTTTTGGCATCTTCTTTGAAGTCAAGTCATTAAGTGGTGTCATAATGGACCCACAGTTCTTAACAAACTTTCTGTAGTAACCAGACAGGCCCAGGAAAGCTCTGACCTGTGTTTGGGTGGTTGGAGGAGCCCAGTCCTCGATGGTCTGGATCTTACTCTCCAGTGGTTGAACCTGACCCCCACCTACAAGGTGGCCCAGGTACACAACCTTACTCTGCCCTATCTGGCACTTTGTGGCCTTGATAGTTAGGCCTGCCTTCTGCAGGGCCTCTAAACCCTTCTTCAGGTGGATAAGGTGATCCTCCCAGGTGGAGCTGAAGACAGCAATATCATCAAGATAAGCTGCACAAAAGTCATCCAACCCAGCGAGGACTTGGTTCACCAACCTTTGGAAAGTGGCAGGTGCATTCTTCAAGCCAAAGGGCATTACCACAAATTGATAATGACCTCCTGGGGTTGAGAAAGCAGTTTTGGCTTTGGCATCCTCAGCTAACCTGATTTGCCAATAGCCAGCTGTCAAATCAAATGTGCTCAGAAACTTGGCAGAAGCCAATCTTTCAATGAGCTCATCTGCTCTTGGAATTGGGTGAGCATCTGTCCTAGTGACAGCATTGAGACCTCTATAGTCCACACAGAACCTCACCTCTCTCTTACCATCTTGGGTGTGAGGTTTTGGTACAAGGACTACTGGGCTGGCCCAGGGGGCTCTCTGATGGCTCAATTACTCCCAACTCAAGCATTTTCTGTACCTCAGTCTGTATACAGTCCCTGACATGGTGAGATTGCCTGTAGATCTTACTCTTCACAGGCAGACTGTCACCAGGGTCCACCTCATGGGTGCACCAGTTAGTCTGACTAGGTGTCAATGAAAACATATGTCTTAAGGACTGTAGAACTTGTCTGCAGTCCTGTTGCTGCTGGTCAGTGAGGCTGCCAGCTAAGGCCACACAATCAACTGAGCCATCATCAGGGTTCTGAGTCAACAGATCTGGGAGAGGGTCACTCTTTTCCTCCTGTCCCTCATCTGTAGCCATGAGCAAGCCCATGTCTGCCCTGTCAACATATGCTTTCAGTTTGTTGACATGGAGCACCCTGTGGGGGTTCCAAGGTCTACCAAGTAGGTGACCTCTCCCTTTTTCTCAACAATGGTGTGGGGTCCAGACCATTTGTCCTGGAGTGCTGCTGGGGCTACTGGCGCCAACACCCACACCTTCTGTCCTGGCTGATACTCATTCAGCACAGCCTTTTGGTCATGCCAAGCTTTTTGAAGTTCTTGGCTAGCCTCAAGGTTTTTAGAAGCCTTCTTCATATACTCAGCCATCCTGGAGCGGAGACCAAATACATAGTCCACTATGTCTTGTTTAGGCTTTTTGAGAGGTAACTCCCATCCTTCCTTCACCAGACACAGGGGTCCCCTTACAGGATGCCCAAACAAAAGCTCAAAAGGGCTGTGCCAACCCCCTTTTGTGGGACCTCTCTGTAAGCAAACAGAAGGTAGGGTAGAAGGAGGTCCCATCTTCGCCTAAGCTTTTCAGGTAAACCCTTGATCATACCCTTGAGGGTCTTTTTGAATCTTTCAACAAGCCCATTGCACTGTGGATGGTAGGGTGGAGTGAATTTGTAATTAACACCACACTCCTTCCACATAGCAGTCAAGTACCCAGACATGAAGTTTGCACCTCTGTCTGAGACAACCTCCTTTGGAAAGCCCACTCTTGAGAAAACTCCCAGGAGGGCTCTTGCCACAACAGGAGCTGTTGTGGTCCTTAGGGGAATAGCTTCTGGATACCTGGTGGCATGATCCACTACTTCCAGTATAAATCTGTGCCCAGAGGCTGTTTGGGGATCCATTGGTCCAACAATGTCAATCCCAACTCTTTCAAAGGGTACCCCCACCACAGGTAGTGGTATGAGGGAGGCCTTTGGTGTGCCACCTGATTTGCCACTGGCTTGGCAGGTCACACAGGAGCGACAAAACTCCTTAGTATCTTCTGACATATGGGGCCAGTGAAAGTGAGGGACAAGCCTGTCCCAAGTCTTGTTCTGGCCTAGATGTCCTGCTAAGGGAATATCATGGTCTACGGTAAGAAGGAAACCCCTAAAGGCCTGAGGTATGACCAACCTCCTGGAAGCACCAGGCTTGGGGTCTCGACCCTCAGAATAAAGGAGTCCTTCATCCCAATAAACTCTATGGGTACCTGTAGCATTCCCAGCAGCCTCAGAAGCAGCTTGCTGTCTGAGGGGTTCAAGAGAGGGGCAGTCTAACTGTGCCTGCCTCAAGTCTGCCCTTGAAGTTCCCCCTGTCCCAAGAAATTCAACCTGGACAGGTTCAAGTTCTTCTAGGACAGTTCCTTCAGGAGTCTCAGAATCAGCTTCCTGAGAAGGCTGATCCTCACTTGTAGGCAGGGGTAAGGCACTGTCTTAACCCTACTGCTCTTTCTCTTGGATGGCACTTGGTCCATAGTTTCAGGATCTAAGACCTGTTCAGTTTGGCACTTTTTGGCCTGTGACCTGGTCACAGAAAGGACATGTGCTGATATGCCTAACATCTCTGCATGAGTCCTATACTCCACTTCTGACCATACTGAGGATTCAAGATCATTGTCCAACAGACATTCGACTGGGAGGTCTGCACTTACCACAACTCGTTTGAGGACAGTTACCCCTCCCCAGGAAAGTTAAGAACTGCCACACTATGGGTAGTAGTGACATTGCTAGCATGGGTCGCCAGGTAATTATCATCCAGTACAATCTGTCCAGGGTCCACAAAGTTTGGTGTCACCATAGTGACACTGGCACATGTGTCCCTGTAGGCCTGAGCCACTTTGTCATTTATCAAAGGTGTTTGCCTGTACTTGCCCAGAGTACTGGGACTCACAGTTGAGGACATAGCCATGTCCACATTACAGACAAGAACAACCTGGGTTGGTATCCTGACTAAGCCAGAATCCACCTCAGTACCCATGGTTAACACCATTATAGCCTTGGGTTGGGAACTACCACTGTTAACTGTACTAGGGGGTGCAGATGCCTTAGGGGCTACAGTGGTAGGGGCTGTACCTTTCTTGGTGCACTCACTAAACCAGTGAGAGGCAGATTTACAATAATTACACCAAGGTTTCTTTGGACCTTCTTTCTTCTTCTTCTTAGAAGTTTGGGACCCCCTGCATTAGACTTTTGGGGGCCCGATGAAGACTTCTGGTCTTTTGGTTTCTGATCCCCACCTTTTTGGTCTGCCTTTTTCTGATCACCACCTTGGTTCGGGGGTTTCTGCTTAACCCTGGTTCTGACCCATTTGTCTGCCTTCTTACCCAATTCTTGGGGAGAGGTCAGATCTGAGTCAATCAAGTTTTGGTGCAACAACTGGTTCTGACAATTATTAAGGATTTGTTCTCTCATGATCAAATTATACAATCCTGTATAGTCCTTAACTTTACTTCCCAGTAACCAACCTTCCAGAGCCTTAGTGGCACAATCAACAAAATCAGTCCAGTCCTGAGTCTGTGTCTTCTGGGTATCTCTGAATATCAACCTGTACTGTTCAGTGGTTAGGCCAAACCCATCAATTAGAGCACTCTTCAGGACATTAGCATCCGCATCACTAACTCTGAGGAGCGTATCTCTGCCTTTTTCTTCATAGGAGAGCCACAAGATAGCTACCCACTGACTCTGGGGAACCTGCTGGACTTTACAGGCTCTTTCCAAAGCAGTTATCCACTTGTGGATGTCATCCCCAACTTTGTAGGGGGGCACTATCTTACTCGGGTGCCTAGAATTCTCATGGGACCTGTCTTTATCCTTAGGCATATTGCTGCCACCAGTGGAATCTAATCCACTTAACTTTTGCTCCCTTGCCAAAGCAAGTTTTGCTTAGGCTAGGGCAAGTTCTTCCTTCTCTATTCTGAGTTGGACTTCCCTCGTCCTAGCCTCATGTTCTCTTCTTTGAGAGGAAGTCATTCCCCTCTGAGAACCTCTAGAGCCATTGGAGTGGAGAGATTCACCTGAGTGAGATCTGTCCCTCCTATACCTCTGGTTAAACCCACTTCAAGGCCTGAATGGGGCTACCCCATGCTCAGGCCCAAATTGGCTTAAGTTGGCCTGGCTAAGTCTTCTGACTTCCACCTGGCCTTGGCTTCCCTCCCCATCTTCAGAGTCATCTGCCTCCCCATCATCCTCATTATCTATGATAGTAGGGTCAGTGGTATCCTCTACTGAGGGCAGGACCTCATCTGCATTCCCTGTAGGACCTGAACCAGATGCTTTCTGAGCATCATACTCTTCTAGGATTTCCAGCAGGTGCTGAAGGGTAGGGTTGGAACCCTGTTTCAACCTCCTTGTGGTACACAAGTATCTCAGCTCTTGAAAGTTGAGTATTTCATATCTATGTCATATCTATGGGGTGCCCTTAGAGGGTCACTCCCCACAGGTAGAGTCACACTTGGCTCACCTGTGGCAGACATGATCTAGTGAGGTGTGGTGTGTGCACCTACCTACACTAAGTGTTTCCTACTGAACCTCCCTAGGAGTTGTAGTCAGGGTGTGCTAGGCCCTTTGGTCTAAAACAACTAAGTTCAGTAGAACTTAAGTATTCTACGTCTTGTTTTATATGTACCTATAGGTACCTGTATGATCTTTCAAATGATATTGCAAAGATTACAATTGGTAAAACAACAGCAAGCTCAAATCCCAACCGCTGCACACCAATGTGAGAAGTTGGCCTGGTATATGATGTTCACTATTCTAGTGAGCACCTTGCACCAGTCCAAACAACCCTTATGGTGATGGTTGTAAAGTCAACCTTATAGACCAGCTATCCTAGTGGTAGCATGGACAAAGCAGTCTTAGGCTAAACTCAAGAGGGCATGTGAAGTCAGCTGTTTTACCATATGCAATTCCTTTAATACCAAGTGAAAGGACACCACACAGGTTGTATATCAAAATATATATGTATTTACTTCTAACACAATCCTCTGAACTCTTTATGAGGTCAGAGGCACCAGCACATAACAAGATACTTAATCAAAATACAATAAGTTGCACAAAATACAGTAGTGCCCTAGGGGCACTTCGAACCATATACTAAAATAGTGGTATAAGAACCACGTCACAAACAAAGGAAAGGCCTAGGGCCTGGAGAATCGCTGGGGCTACCCTGTACTACCAATGGATGGAGAGCAGGAGGAACACGGGATGCGCGTGCAGTGTCTTTACACGCACGCAAGTTACCATAGAGTTAGAATGGGAACGAAAGAAATGGAAACTAGTTATTTTAGGACACTAGGGAAAAGCTACTTGAAACTAGGACACTAGGAAAGTCAATTTTTTTTTAAAAAAGACGTAGTTTATTGGTTTTGTGCATAGGGAAAGCAAAACTTCGTTATATTGCACATCATTATCAACATAGCAGCCTTACAGGGCTACTCGAAAACCCCTCCGTCCTATACCCAACCACAATACATGGCAAATCTATATATTCGACTCTCCACCACAAACAGCGTCTCCTAAAATAAATCTCCCCCAACTCCCTGCTTACCCAACCATTCCCTCCCCAACCCCTTCATTATCCCCACCCACCACCGACGCGCACAACCCAGTTCATTCCTCTTATAGCGTGTGTGCAGGAGTCATCATACGTGAAATCGCGGTATGTACCTGTCCTGCTGTGGGGACATCTTCAACCAGCTATCTCTTCAATTCCCTCGGTATGTTACTCGTGTTCACGTAATGCCTGCACCAATACCTCCCACGCTGTTGCGGCCTCTAACTCTTTCTCATTGCTTCGCCTACGCGCCAGCTGGTAGCGCAACGTGCTCTCACTGGTGGCCCATTTTACAAACTCGCGCTTCCACCTTGAGTAGCTGGGCCCCGCTGTCGCCTTCCAGTGCTTTGTGATTTCCCGCTTTGCCAGGATAAGACCCATATCTACGAACTTGCTTGTGATCTTATTTTTAGATGTATGGGGGAACCAGTGGAGCACACTGGTGGCCATATCAAACTCCAGCCCTCTCTCTGTTATCCCATTCAGGGTGACACCCACCTCCCTCCAATAGTCGGTCAGCGCTGGGCAGGTCCACAGCATGTGTGCTATATCTGCCCCAGCCACCGTACATCTGGTGCATGTCGCCTCTGCTATTTGAAAATATTTCTGGATTTTCCCAGGTGTCATGTATGCTCTGTGGAGGACGTAGAAGTGAATCAACTGGAATCGTGCATTCCTCGTGCTCTTCCAAGCCCTTCTTACCACCTGTTCCCAGGCCGCATCGGGGATAGGCTTCCCCAGATCCACCTCCCATTTCCCCTTCAGTGTGTCCAGGGGAGCCAACCCCTCGTTGAGCATTCTAGAATATAGGCAGGTAACTGTCTTGAAAGTCCCCGCCGCCATCATAACGTATTGGCAGGCCATTGTCGTTTAAGGTTCCATCGGCCCCTCTCGCCAGTGCGCTTGTATCGCCCTCACCAGCGCCGCATGTAACAGGAAATCCCCCCTCGGCAGGTTGAACCTCTCCTGAAACGTCTGGTAAGGTAACATAGCTCCGTCCTCATATAAATCTCCCAGCATTTGGAGTCCCGCCTCTTCCCAGATCTGTAACCGTGACCAATCCCCTCCATGAGGTAGAGCCGTCACCATCCACAGCGGGATCTCAGGTGCATACGGGTGGGGTACTCCTGCTCTACGTTGGGATCGATTCCAACAGAGTCTGAGCGTTCTGTCCTCCGTCGAGAGTCCCTTGAGGTCTAACCGCTGCTGCAGCGCTATAAAAGAGAGGACATGGCGTGGTGTACCGACGCCTCTTTTATGATCCGGCCCTCTAAATTCCCGTGCCACTTCCTGTGTGAAGATCTGCAATTGGGCCGCTAAATAATATAACTCAAAGTCGGGGACCGCTAAGCCTCCCTCCAGCTTGGGTCTTACGAGTGTTGCCTGTGCAACCCTCCGGCGACCAGTGCCCCAAAGGAAAGAGACTATAAGAGATTTCAATATACGAAATTTGGAATTCGGTATCCATATGGGCAAAGTTCTAAAATAATACAGGAACCGAGGGAGCGCAATCATTTTCAGTAGGGCTATTCGTCCCATCACCGACAGGGAGAGGGTAGACCAAAAGGCCATGCTGCCCTTCATTGCTGTCACACCGCGACCCACATTGCCCTCCAGCATATCTACCGCTGTATGGTAAATGTGAACCCCCAGATATTTCAAGCAAGTGGGCTCCCATCTGACCGCCCGGATCGTGTCGGGCTTGGGTTCCCCTCTTCTCACCGGAACATGCATGTTTTGGACCAGTTCACCCTCAGACCCGATAGGGCCCCAAAACGTGAGAGCAATATCTCAGCTGCCATCAGAGCTTCATCTGCATCCTCTAGGTAAAGGAGCATGTCGTCCGCGTATAGCGATATCAACTGCTGCCCGGCTCTGGTCTCGAGTCCCTCAAAATAGCCCGCCTTTCGAATCGTGATCGCAAGGGGCTCCACTGCTAACGCGAATAACAGCGGGGATAGCGAGCAGCCCTGTCTCGTCCCTTGTTCTACCGGATATTGCGAGGAGATCAGCGCTCCCACTCGCACCCTAGAGACCGCTGACATATATAAGACTCTCGTCCATTGCAGGTAGTCACTACCGAGGCCGAAGCGTCCCTTTACTTTATACAAGTATTCCCACTCCAGGCTATCGAACGCTTTCTCTATGTCCACCGACAAAATGACCGGTCGTCGTGCCCCCGGGTGTTCCTCCTCCAGTAACCGAACAAGCCGCCTGATATTGGTGGTCGTGTTTCGCGTCGGTATGAAGCCAGCTTGATCCTCGTGTACCAGCGTGGTCATATAAGCCAGCAGTCGAGTCGGTAATATGCTACTCAGAATCTTATAATCGGTCGTCAGCATCGATAGCGGTCTATAGGACGCCGTGTCCGTACACTCTCTACCCGGCTTCAACAGTGGGATCACCAGTGCCTCACGCATGGAATGGGGCAGCCTCCCCCGCTGCTTCGCCTCTCTGTAGACTTCCTGTAGTCTTGGCGCCAGCAAATCAACAAACTTCCCGTAAAATTCTACTGGAAGCCCATCCAACCCTATGGTTTTGTTGCGGGCCATTCTTTTGATGGCTCCACGGATCTCACTCAACTCGGTGTCTCTACCTATCTCCTCCGCTTGTTCTTTCTCCAGTTGCGGTGGGCACACACCCTCCAGGAAACTATCGACGGCCGGATCGCCCGCTGCCAGCTTGCTCGTATATAGCTCCGCGTAGTAGCTTTCAAAGCGATGCAGGATCTCGGATTGGGTAAAAACTTTGCCACCGTTCTCCATTCTCAACGCCAATATGGGAGAGTTTCTCTTCGAAGGGTCAGCTAGTCAGGCTAATAAAGTGCCTGCTTTGTCCCCTTCTGCATGGGCCCTCACCGCATAAGCTCTATAGTCAAAGCTACGCAGTCTCTCAACCTCCGCGGCTACCGCTTCTCTCGCAGCGCCAATCTCGGCCTGTAGTTCGGGGCGGCCCGGTCGCCGGAGCTCCACCTGGCGCAGTTTATTCTCAGCCGTGGTCAAGTCGTCCAATAGGACCTTCCGTACCCCCGCGTGTTTCCCTATGCAGCGCCCTCGCAGCACCACCTTGAAGGCGTCCCATTCCGTGGCCCTCGTGCCAGTAGTACCAGCATTTTCGGCAAAGTAGTGGGTTATCCCCACCTCTATTGCCGCTTGGAAGGGGCGCAGTCGCCACGTAGGTACACAAGAGACCACAGGCATCCACCGCAAGGTGGCCGGTAGGGGGTTGTGATCAGACAGCGTTCTGGTCAGGTACTCGGTCCCCGTGATAGTTGTTAGCACCGCAGGCGAGCACAGCACTGCATCCAACCGCACGTGCAACTCATGCATGCCAAACATCTACCAGGCCCCAGCGCGTCTGCCAATCAAGCCTGCCCTTAGTCAAGCGATGCGTCGGCGAGTCAGGTCGGGGGGGTGCGATCTGTCCAGGAATACATCCATGACAGAGTTGAAGTCTCCACCCATCAACATAGGGCCTGCAAGATAATGTGCTAGCGATCCAGACAACGAAACCAGGAAATTCAACTGGTCAACATTTGGTGCATATACACTACAAAAAGCAGTATCTCTACCCCTTAGCCTCCCCGCTATGGCCACAAAGCGGCCCTCCGGATCTATCATTTGTTTAGTCACCTGGAAGGGGACCCCCGCTCTCACCCAAATCAGTGCGCCTCTAGCAAAACCCGAGTATGTTGTTCTGTATATCTGGCCTCTCCACCTACGCTGCAGTGCCGCGCTCTCTACCTTCGTTAGGTGTGTTTCCTGGAGCATTACGATGTGTACCCCTCTCCGAACCAAGTAAGCATGAATCCTGTGATGCCGTGTCATTGTGGTTAGTCCTCTCACATTCCAGGTCACACATCTCCGATTAGCAGAGTCAGCCATTATCCCACTGTCGCTCACTTAATCGAAATCCATTGTCCGTGTCTGCGTCGGTGATTGCCCCGTCCCAACTTCCCCTTATACTCCTACCCCTTCCCACCCCCTCAAGAACAGGACCTAGCTTCTCCCATCTAGCCCCCATCCAAACCATCATACCAAACTCAACAACAAAATCCCACAGCAGTAACTGTAGGTACGCCTTAAGGGCAGTGAGGGGGGACTATGCACCAACGTGGAGCCGCCCTACCCTGTCAGATCGCATACTGCAACCGAGCCTATCATCATTAAACACCTCCCAGGCACTGTTCCCCTCACCCGACATCCCCACAAAATCACAGCCCCCAAAATAGTGTTCACCGGGAGTTTGCTTCAGCTGCAGGTGTTCTTCCCTAGTACCCCCCCCCAGGATCGCTCACCCCTCGTCCAGCATTCCTTCGGCAAATGTTCACTGTTAGTTTCCGAATGTTCGGATTCAGACCGGTTATCGTCCTTTTCTGAGTCCGTGCCCTCCAAGGAGGGGGGTTCTTGCACGCCCGACAGCGCGGAAACCACCTCCAGCACGTCCCCCCGCTCAGCCGCCGTCTGGGACGATGTAGGTTTTTCTAGGCCTCACTTCCTGCTCCTGTGTCGTTGCGGTCTCCTCTGCGGAAGCCCCTCCAGGCCCATCGGGCGGCCAGCCTCGCCGCCATCCTTGCCCGCCTTATAGAGCTCTAGCCAGGTGGCTGCATCATCCGGGGTATCAAAGAACCAGGTTTTACCGTCCATTATTACCCGGAGTTTGGCTGGGAATAAAAGAGAATACTGGATGCCCTCACCACGCAATTCCCTCTTGAGGGCCAGGAAGGAGGTTCGACGGCGCTGGGTCTCGTAGGTATAGTCCGGGAAGATGTTGACTTTGCTGTTGTCTACTTGGTAAGGGCCGTCCATTCGCGCCTTCTGCAATATGAGGTCGCGATCACGGAAATGCAGGAGTCGGGCCAATACCGGCCTCGGAGGTCTTCCCTGTTGGGACTGACGGGCAGGTACTCGGTGCGCCCTCTCCAAGGTGTAAAAGGCAGAAAGGCCCTCTGGCGCAACTGTGGTCTTTAGCCAATCCTCTAGATGCAGTATCATGTCCGACCCTTCTATTTTTTCCGGTAATCCTACTACACGGATGTTGTTCATTCGATTTTGTCCTTCTGCATCCTCCGCTCTCCGTTCAAGGGCCCTGACACGGTCCAGCATACCAGCCATCGTAACACCGAGATCCTTCTGCGCCAGTTCGATGGTTTGCAGCGCACCTTCTACCAGTTTAACTCGGTCCCCCAGCTTCCCATGATCAGCTTTCAAGAGGCCCAGCCCCGTGGCCACCTGCGAAATGTCCTGCTGTAGGGCCATGCGGGAGTCAGCTATGGCCGCCAGAATTTTGTCCAGCTGTTGTTGCAGGCCACGGTCCCGCACGATTCAGATCCTGCCTGCTCTCCACAGTCCATGGGGTCCCCGTCTGTTGACGATTGCTCTCCGCTTCGGCCCCCTATTGGTTTACCCATAGTCAATCGTGTTCTAGTCAGTGACTACACGCTACACCCCAGTGGGCGATTTCTGGTTTCTCCGGATAATCCCAGCCTCCTAGCGTGACCCCTTGCGTCTGGCTCGTGGCTGTCCTTCTCGACGGGCCCCAGAGTCTCCCCCTCCACCCGGCTCCTTGGGCGTAATACGTGCCGGGGCGGCCCCCACGGCAGCCAAACGGTCCTCCACACAAGCAGCGCCGGGACCCCTCAGGATGAGCCCTGTAGTGAGCACGTTGCGGTTGCACTCCTCACCTTGCCAGTGTTAGCAGTGGCTGTATCTCCAGTCTATACATCATAGTCACTCAAGTTGCTCCAACTGTCGGCAGGTTTCCGTAGTCTGGCACCCCGCAGGTCTCCTTCAGCCTCTCTGGCTGCAGTCAAAGCATTGTCTGATATTACATCAGTGTGCTGTGTGACTGCAGCTTCATGCACTAATACTTCCTTGTTCCCTTTGTGTCTATTATCACAGGCCTCTAAGGGAGTGTCGCTGGGATCATCCTGCATACTTGTGCTTTGGCTGCATGAAGGGAACTCGTCGCCACTCCGCACCGCTGCCTCGCTTCCAGCAGATGGTGCTCCAACATGAGATTCTGCCTGTGCTTCTAGAGAGCAGATGTCATGCGGTGAAGAAGCAGCGCAAGATTCCCCGAATTCGTGGTCATCAAGAGTAGTAGCGTTTATGTTAATCCTGATCTCGATCTCAAGTGAGACAGCCGATTCCTTCACAAAACCTGTAACAGAAGCATTTTCAGGGTGATCTTCACAATCTGAAAGGGGTGTATCGAGTGTCAGAATGAATTCCCCTGTTGTGCTACTTTTATCTTTGTCACTTCCCTCAAGCCCAAGTAAGTTCTTTCCAAACTCTCTCTCTCTTGGAGAAACTTCACTGTCGCTGGATGAGGATGCGGTGCCTTGGCCAGAGTCCACGCCAGAGAGTGGCTCCTCTTCAATGGGGTTAAGGGACACTCCGTGAACCGCGACAGTCACAGGCTGCACCTACGTATTAGAGACTTCCGTACATCATCCCGTGCCAGGTTCTCCCTCCACTCCCCGAACAGAGGACTCCACTCTAGCAGGTGTCCCACTTTTACACACCACCTGATTGGCTTCCGTTTCTTCACTTGCAGCAGTCTGATAAGGGCTGTTTTCCCCTGCACAGTGTTGCCGCCCTACTCGGGCGCCTCCACAGTCGTCCGACTCTCCCGTCGGGGCTCCAGTCGTCCCACTCCACGCACAGCTGCGCGATCTCGCCCGAGAGCTAGTGAGCCACTGTGGGCGCCATCTTGGTCGCACCTCGCTCGGTCACCCGGCAGCTCGTCAGTCGGTCATAGTTGGCCGGCGGGATATTCGCTTAGCCCGAATTCCGGGGATTTCTGATGGTCGTCCCCTTCTCTACCGCTGTGCAGGAGGTGGGGGCTCCGGCGCCGGGATAATCAGGATAAACGGGGGCTCGGATGCAGAGCTCCCCGTTCAGGCAGCCACCATCGTCGGCTGCTAGCCACGCCCCCTCGACACTAGGAAAGTCAATACCCACCGGAGTACCGAAATACTCGCGTTACCTCACCCACAGTAAGCGGGTGCATAGGTGTCAAAGTGTGTCGGGTTTCGTCGCTGATTCCTATGGAGCCTTGGAGAAAGATGCTGCAGGCGACCAGGAGAGAAGTGTCCGGGTGGATCCAAGGCCGGATCGAAGATGAAGAGTACCTGAAAGCAGAGGGGACAGAGTCTGGGTCACTAGCCAGTGACCAGGATGGAACCAGGAAGGAACCAGGCGATGTCGCGAAGCAATCAGGTGATGTCGTGAAGCTTGTCTCTGCAGCCACGTGGACCAGGAGGTGTCGACGACTACCAGGAGCTGGGCACGGACTGTCCCACAAAGGATCTCGCTGTCGGCGGTGTCGGCTTCCGGATTGGAGTCAACAAGCCTTGGCAAAGGCAACCCACGCAGAAAAGGAAGATGGCTTCTTAATCAGACCAGCAAGGTCTGATGGGCTGCTCCTTTTCAGGGAAGCAAAGGCCAGTCTGGAGCAACCAGACCAGCATTATAAATCAAAGGTTTCGTCGTCACAGAGGCCACTAGCCAACGGGCAAGTGACCGGACAGACGCGTCGAGCAGGAAAATGCAGAAGGGCCCCACGCAGAACTCGTGGAGTGTGGAGGGCTGATCTTCGGTGCAGTTGGTGCTCGGGGCTGGGGCTTCTCAATCCCCAATGCACAACTTTGAGGGTGCCTCAGAAGTTGCACTGAAAGCAATTAGCTGGCTTTCCAAGATGGCCGGTCCCACGTCTCGCATCGCCTCCACGGGTCTCAGCTTTGCTGTGGCTGTGGATCGGGCTGAAGGAAGTCTGGAAGTCCGGGTCTTGTCAGGCTCTGTGCTCGGGCTCCGGCAGGAGCGTCGACAAAGCAAACCGTTTATCGCTTGATGGTGCCTGCTTGTGCAGGGTGGTCACTGCTTGACCACAAGGGAGATTCTTCAGTCTTCTACGTCGAGTAGGATGTCGAAGGTCCAGAGTTTCGTATCAGAGTTTCAGTCAGGATAAATCTAAAGTCTTGGTACTCAGCTCCTACCTATATACCAAATTTAGGGGCTGGATTACCTGCTAGGTCCCTCCTATGGGTGGGACCCAGGAAAGGGGTGGTTACACCCCTTTCCCTTTGTCCAGTTTCGCGTCAGAGCCTGGGCTGGAGTGCCCCAGCACCGGTTTGAACTGGACTATGCATGGGACACCTTGTGTGCCCCAGGCAGTGTCTCATTTCATTCAGCCCTCCCTGCCCCAATACACTATAGCCTGTCAGGGGTGGTGCTAGCACCTCCCAAGACAGGAAACCAATCCTCCCTCGCTGGAAGGACTCCCAGCAGCAGAAGGTCAGACTTGTGTCTGTGGCAGCAGCATCCATTTTGTGATGCTGAGGCTCTGGTTAACTTTAACCGGGATTAGTGGAAGTAACATGTCTTCTCCCTCTTGAAGGGTGGAATGCTACCCCCGGCGCCAGAACTGGCGAGGGGGTAGTATTCCAAAGCGTATGACACCTTACACAACATGTTTTGATAAAGCCAAACCAAAGTTAGCATTTAACCGCGAGGTTCATAATGCACTTAAGAGTATATTGTATGGCAATATCCTAGAACAGCTATAAGGACATGGTTCCGAAAGCTGCAGACAGGCTCAGCTCATGCTAGAGCCTCATCTCACATAAAACCAAGCACTCTGCCTCCAGGATTGTTAAGGCCTGCCATAGGAGTGACTTATAGGTGTACATGTGTCTAGATATAAGGGTAGATATAGGAATACTATACCTAAGCAAGGGGTGATTACACGACCTTGCCCCAGCTGAGTGATCAGCCAGTTGTGTCAGTTTGGATGGCCAGCCAGGGTTGGCAAAAGATATGCTGCAGCCGCTGGTAGGCCTTGGGTGCACCTATGCCCTGGGTACCTATAGTACACTGTCAGGGGCTCACAAGAGTGACCCAAATTCCAATTGGTGATGTACCTAAAGTACATGGTGTGAATTTAGACAGAGAACAGCAGGGCTGTGGGTCTGATTAGCAGGCCCACAGCCACCTTAAGTCGAAAACCAGTGAAGCAAAAAAGCCAAAAGTGGGGTGACCATAGGAAAACAGACCCTACTCTCCTACACTGCCAGCCCGGGAAAACATCACATCAGTCAGGTGGGTGCTCCAAATAATTCAATCAGGTTACTGTCTAGAACTAACATCCACCCCCCCAAACATACCACCCAAGCAGCGGCCAATGTCACAAGAACATTTAACACTGCTCAGACAGGAGGTTATGTCCCTCCTGCAACAAAATGCAATAGAGATAGTTCCAGAGCATCAGAAAAACAAAGGAGTATACTCCCTATATTTCCTAATACCAAAGAAGGATGGATCTCTAAGACCCATCCTAGACCTCAGACCTCTAAACATTTACATACAGTCGGATCATTTTCACATGGTCACACTCCAACAAGTCCTTCCACTTCTGGTACTAAACGACTTCCTTGTCACCCTAGATCTCAAGGACGCCTACTTCCATATTCCCATCCACACGGCGCACAGAAAATATCTCAGATTTGTGCTAGACTGGCAGCACTACCAGTTCAAAGTGCTCCCATTCGGAGTCACAACAGCGCCAAGGGTGTTTACAAAATGCCTAGCAGTAGTAGCAGCACACTTTAGAAGACAACACATTCATGTCTTCCCGTATCTAGACGACTGGCTCATAAAAGCCAGTGTGTACAAAACACTCACGCTACTATTCAACTGCTTCACGGTTTGAGATTCACAGTAAATCACACCAAATCGTATCTGCAACCCTCGCACATACAACAGTATTTCGGTGCAAATGCATCATAACAAAGTGGTTCTTCGTACTAATCCTAAATGCCTTCCTAAAGTCATTTCGCCATTCCATCTAAATCAATCAGTTGAGCGGCCCGTATTCTTCTCGCAGCCTCAAACAGTCGCAGAAAGAGCTCTACACATCTTAGATGTCAAAAGAGCATTACTGTACTATATCGAAAGGACACAAACTTTTCGTAAAACAAAACAACTTTTTGTGTCTTTTTCAAAGCCACATAAAGGCAACCCCATATCAAAATCAGGGATCGCTAGATGGATTGTTAAATGCATACAAATGTGCTACCACAAAGCCAAACGTACATTAACAATTCCTCCCCAGGCCCATTCTACTAGGAAGATAGGGGCATCAATGGCATTCTTAGGGAACATTCCCCGAGAAGATATATGCAAGGCAGCTACATGGCTTACACCGCACACATTCACAAAGCATTACTGTGTAGATGTGCAAACTAAACAACAAGCCACTGTGGGCCAGGCTGTACTAAAAACACTGTTTCAAACAACTGCAACAGATACTGGTGGTCGCTGCTAGGTGTGGGTACTGCTATACAATCTTTGCACAGTGTGTAATCTGCAGCTCATATGCCTCGAACGGAAAATGCTACTTACCAGTATGCATCTGTTCTTGGCATGTAGAGCTGCAGAGTTACACACGCCCATCCGCCTCCCCGGCTACCTTTATCTGTTCCAGTATTATCTTAATTAGATACAAATCACATGGACATCACTACCTCTTGTACAGCTCCATCACTTCCCTAATGGCGAAAAACAATCTGGGGATTGAGCCGATGCCCATGCGCAGTATAATCCAAAGGAGGAGTCACCTATCCCGTGACTTCCAAAGACTTTTCTACAACAAAACAAACTGCAAACATCCGGGCCCAACACTAGGTGGCCAGCTATGCACAGTGTGCAACTCTGCAGCTCTACATGCCAAGAACAGATGCATACTGGTAAGTAGCATTTTCCTTCCAGTTCACTTTCAAAGGCAAACCTGTTTTTTTTTCTTCCTTCTGGTATAGATTTTTTCGTCTAAAATCCTTCAGTGTGCAGTGGAACAGGTCGCCCCAAAGGGTTTAAATCATGTAGGGACTATTACAAACCAATGTCGGGGACAGATCTCTCTGAAGTGTGTCTGTGGTGTTTAGGTTTGGTGCTAGACTCGAAGGCATGGGTTGACTATGTTCAGAGAAATCCAAAGGCCATCCCAGAATGCAACTCAAAGCTTTATCTGGTGAAATACTGAAAGACTTCATGGAGGTCCCACTCCAGGTTAAAGTGAAGAGTGTGGACCCGCTCCCAAAGTCATTTTTGCGGCAGATCTTTGCGGCCCAATCTTTGGGGAAATAGAAAAGAAAACATTAAAAGTCCAAGCAGAACTTAGCCTCTTTCTGACACTCTTGTTCTCCAGAGAAAGAGCAATGGTGTTGCTGTTCCTTCAGGTTTTGCTCCTGTTCCAAGGAGGAGCTATTTCCAACTTTGACCCAAATGCACCCGAGTTCATGAGTCCATGTACAATGCCACAGCAGGATAAATCCTTTAGAGAGGCAATGCTGGGCATTTTTGGAATGCTTCTTTTCCATCTGGCATGCTTCTGGATCCCAAGGAACCGCAGGGGCCTCCAGTCGGGTTACCACCAACTGATCAATCCTCTGTGTCATCTCTACACACAAGCGTTGTTGCAGACTTCGCGTCCGGTTTTGAAATTTGCACCAGTCCCTCTGGCATTGACGCTGGCACTGCCACTGTTAACATTGAAGGAGGAGCCAAAACCTATTGTGGTATGAGACTTCAAGATGAAGTCATCTTGACCGAGGCCTCTTTTAGATCCTGATGTGGCGCAGCCAGTACTCAATCCCACAGATTCAGATACTATTCCATTACTGTGCAGTTGCACAGACATTACACCAACTTGTTGGGTTTGTTTCTGATCAGAGCCAGCCATATAGAGATGACAGTAGAGGAGATGGGTGAGAGTTTGCCCCACCTTATGACAAAGACAATTGGCATATTAACCTACTAAATGCCACTGGGTTGGATACCTCGCCAGACACCCATCCTCTCCCCCCGCCCCACCCCAGACCAACAGAGGAACAAAGTGTGTATTTTTTTTTTTAAGACAGCCACGAGGAGGGCTGCTGAAGTCCTTGACCTCCATCTAACGTCGATGGAAGTAAAGAACAAATGTGCTCACAGAAGTTGTTAATCCTGGCCAAAAAAACAACAAAATCCTGCCTTTCAAAAAAGCCCTCACTGACCTGTTAGTGGGAACTTGAGCTAAACCATGTTCTGGCCCTCTAGCAATCGCCAGGTTGCATGTCACCATAAACGAACACCAGGCAACCCAGACTTTTTAACCCAACATTTAACTCATGAGAGTTTGGTGGTGCAGGTGTCCACCATCAGAATGAACCTTAAAACCTTTCCAACTACTCCAGAAAGGGAGTCCAAACACATGGAAACCTTTGGAAAAGGGATGTTTTTATTATTACCTAGCCTTCCCTTGAGGTCGATCAATGATAGCTGTCCCCTAGGACTGTATTATCCACACACACACTAAACATGGTTGGTGAGATCTTACCAGCAGTTCCTGAAGCCTTGCAGGCTTCCTTGGCCCAAACCATTTAGGATGACTGAGATGGGTCAAGTTCATCATCCGGTCGGATCTTGACACCGCTGATTGTATAGGAAGGGCTACTGGGACAAACGTTGTGCTCTGGCGCAATACATAGATGAGGTCCACAGGCTTTTCTGGGAGTCTGTAAGGTATTGATAATTGACTTGTCTTTCAACGTCTGTCGCCTGTTTAGCAAAAAGGCAGACTCGGCCCTGGAGCAGTGGCACACTCTTTCGATCTTTCAGCACCAGTGCAGCAATCCCACCAGTAGTTTTGCCCTTTTTTAGGATATGCCAAGGCTTATCATATCGTCATTGCCAAGCACCACCACCTACACAGCAGGCCGCCCAGCCCTTTTGATTTCTGGTTGTGGGACCAATCGACAATGACCAGGCCACCAGTGGCATCGCACGTCCCAATTCCCCACCACTCCACTGGGACTTCAAAACCTCTTTAGTGCTTATTTTCATATCTCTGTCTTCTGGCCCACAGACGCAAGCAGTCCTCCCTTTTGGGCTGACCAATGCCTCATGGGTGTTCACTAAGGTGATACTGATGGTCGCTGCCCATCTTCAGAGGTTGGGGGTACCAGTCTTACCATACCTGGACGACTTGTGGTTGAAAGTAGGTGCGCTACAGTCAGCCACGGACCACCTCGACAACAGCAAACCTCTTGACAAAATTCACACCTGAGTCCTAACCTGGCTCCCTTTCATCTGAGCCATCTAGGATATGGTGTACTTTTGGGCCTTTCCTCAGGACCAGCAAGCTCAGGACATTCCGGCTATGATCCTGATGTTTCAGCTTCCTGGGTCTCGGTGATGATGGCTCTCAGACTTCTTGGCCTGCTATCCTCCTGCATCCTGATCGTAGTCTATCCCAGGTGGCACATGGGAATTCTCACGTTGGATCTGAAGTCTCAGTGGGTCTGACATCAGTGCAACCTGTCAGACTCCATCCAAGTGTTGGAGGAGACTGCAAATAATTCCAGTTCACATGTGTCATCTGGGATGTCTACAAGCAGGATGCAGGACGCTGTTTATCACATGGGTGGCTTTGAGTGGAACACGCTGTGCTTCAGAGGCACAACAGGCTGGACATTTTGGATTTATGAGCTGGCTGTTTGTGAGCTCTAAGCAAATAACAAGCCTCATATCTGTGCTTTGCTGTGATGGCCTTGGTTTGGGCAACAAAGAGTGGTGGTAGCCCTTTCTGTGCACATGAAGGTGGGTGACTACATAGGCCTGTATTTTCCTTGCAAGGCACACTATCCAAATAAGGAAACCATACTAAGGCCTGTATCTAAGGGCTCCGAGCAACCCAATCTGTACTAATCTGCTTAATTATTGTAACCACCATGGGGAAACCTGAGGCAAAGCTTACTTTTAATGTTACCAAGAAAGATACAAGATAGCAGAAGAAAGAGTCAAAATAAGAGACTCCCTCAGGTGGAATTCCAAGAACTGAAACTGACACCAGATGTGAAAAATATTATGCTAGACGTCAGAGGCAGGCTAGCAACCTTTGATAGGGAAATTGATTACCTAATTAAGAGACTACATGATATGAAAGAAATCTCAGATAAGCAGCATGGGTTTTGTCGTTGGCATTGCGAGGTCAGCACTCATACTGTGATCAGTGGGAGGCGTGCACAGCGACAGTCGTGTCCCTCTTGCATGGGACCCTGCGCTGGGCTGTAGTGCAGGGTGGTGGACAGCAAGCTCCATGGAGGCCAGTGGAGAGGATTCCGGGCCCGCAAGGGGAGAGACCAAGCAGGCCCACAGGGAGCAATGCGGGAGTCAGACATTTAGTCTCCTGACCCTGCCTACGACGTGTGCAACCTGGTGAGCTGCCAGCTCTGGGGGACTGCAGCGAGCAGAAGGATACACTACGGAGGCTAGGGATATGATTGGGTTGATTCCTCAAAAATCATAATAAGAAGCCCAAAGAGCCCAATGCATTGGACATAGTAAATGCTGTACAGTCTGTCTGTAGATACTCTGGGAGCTTGTCTAATGAGAGTGCCCTTAAAGCGCCCTCTGAGCAAAAGCAGCCTATGCAACTCAACTTGGGGTCCCTGGAGATAGAGGACGGAGTAACTGGTAAGGATGCAGGGATCAGCTCCACAGATAGGGGACTTGTTCTGCCATCGGCGAGCCAGGCAACTAAGATATGCATATAGCCTTATGTAGAAGCCTTTTTTGTTTTGTCTCTGAAGACATTTGGCATTAAGGGAACTGGCCCTCCTGATTCTGCTATTTCCCCCGCATTTGCCTCTGCATTTAATCCCTGAACCTCCTGCGATGCTTACTGTGACGACTGGTTTTCTGACTTCAATGCTGGAGGGACGTTCCATAGCCAGTATAGGTGACTTGATCCAGAGGGGGAGGCCTTCTAATAATGAGGCTAGCAATATTGGTCAGACTGCTCCTGCCTTGGGGGCTACAGCTTCTCCCCAGCGTCCATCCGCCCAAAGGTTCAGTTGTGTTTGAAACATGTGACTCTACCGACCCACATGAAAGCAAGAGGTCCTTGTAGCCTTTTTTACAGCTATCTGAACTTTCTGAGCCTGGCAGTTTGATTACATTAGAATCTGAGTGTGGGTCCAATGGTGATGCTGACTTGGAGAATCAGGAGCCAATCAGGGAGTTATTGGTTGGGGCCGATTGGGGCGGGGGAGGAGGGTATGATCAATTGAAAGGCTGCACAAGCAGCTAGGGCATTGGGCACAACTCTGGAGAGTGCTATGGCCCTTCTCTCAGTAATCTGGGAGATTTTAGTGAGGCCGAACTGCTCTGGGACCTACATGGGGTAGAACTGACTCCCACAAATATAACTATGCGTGAGGTACTCCCTCTGGCGCTTCAGTTGGTATCAGTGATAGTGTGGGATCTACAAATCCCCCTGCGCGGGACCAAATATTGATCACCCAATTGCGGAGGAAGAGAGTGCAATCTGACCCGCCAACCCCTATCAATGAAGACACTCCGGCACTAGAGAGCAATATAAGAAGGATTCATTGGCTTTGAAGACCTCCCACATGAAGTTGCAGGTAGTGTTAAGGACATTGTCCAAAAATATGGATATCCTTCATGGCCATCTTATTGACATAGAGAGTCAGTCTGCTAGTCTGGTGACGTCCACACAGGGTTTTAAAGATTAAATGAAACAGCATGATAGCAAACTGCAGACTATGACATAGAAACTTGTGACTGTCCAAATTTGTTTTCAACGTAACAACCTTCGGGTATTGGGGATGACCCCAGAAGATATTTTGTTCACCTACTCCAACGTTCTTTTCACAAACTTAGTGATTGGGATACTGACTGATAAGTACAGCGGGCACACAGGTTTCCCTTCCATCAGCCTAAACAAGGCTGTGCTGCTAACTACCCAAGGGCTATCTTAATTCAGATTGGGAATTTAATTTTTCCGCAGCACATTTTTCAGCTGGTCTGCCCTAACAACCCAATCAAAGCCTGTAATATAGACTTTTTTGTAAGGTTCAATTTATGTCGTGAAACTTGGGTGTACGATCTCATTGCTCAAAACTGCTAAACTGAGGATTGTTCATAGAGGTCAAACAATCTACTGCCAAGACCTGGTGACATCGCATGACCTTCTGAAATCATGGGGAGAACCTAAAGACTAGTTGCTTGGTGGCTCGGACTTTATTATCGAGTCAGTGACTGGTTAATCTCCTTGGCTAACTCTTGCTTCTTATCAGCTGGTACTGTCTGGCTATGACCCTTCTGATATATTCTATCTATATATTGTATCGTTTATGTATATCTACGATAGCCCTACAGGCTTTTGTTTGCTAATGGCTGAATATGCCTTTATTGAAAAATGGTTTCTTTTCTGCATACTCATGGTAGTTTTGCATCTATTTCTTTTTCTTATTGAGTTTTCAAAATTTCTTACTGCTATTTATATAGACTTGTGGAGGGGGGATCCAATCACTGTTTAGGTCTTTTCTGATTTTCCATGAAGTTTGAGGGGGGCTTGGTGTGGGTTGAACTGCCACAATTGCTGGGGTGTGGTGTGGACTCACACCTAGGGTTACAACAAAGTCCTACTCGACCAAGTGGGATAGGAATGGGTTTGGGTGGTATGGTGTGGGGTTTTGGGGGGACAGGTGGATAGTTGGGTTTTTGTAGGGTTCCAGGGGGGCACTTGGGTTAGTTCAGTTAAAAAGAGGAGTAATTACAGATGTAGGTGAGATTTTTCTGTATTACTTGTGTTTAAAACGAAATAAACCCGATTTAAGCCTAAAAAGAGGAGGAATAGCACGGGCATGAGTCTAATGTTAGATAACACTATTGGTGGCTGAAAACGTGGTTTACCTATTCTTATTTGGAATATTAACTGTATGTGTTCCTACGCAAAAATGTGATATGTGAGGGAAGAACTATGCACGCTTAATCGACATCTGGTCTGCATTCAGGAGACCCATCTTACTACTGGGGAATTACCTAAGCATAACGGTTTAGGCTATAATATCCTTGCAGCAGTTGGAATTGATGCCCTGAAGAAGGGAGTTGCCCTAATCTCTAAGGGGAAAAGATCGTCTGCTAGTTGGATTAAAACTGATAGGTTTGGGAGATGGTTAATTAATTGCATGTTTAGGCAATGGCAGTTTTACTTTGACGGTCTGTGTGGTCTATACCCCCATTATGGATGACTCCTCTTTGTTTTATTGCCTCTTAGACGAACTCAGTACATGGCCAGATCCAATGGTTTTGTGTGGGATTTCAATCTTGTCTTTGAGCTGAGGGTGGACTCAAAAGCTCCTCTTTTAGCCACTTGGGAGGATGGCCAAATCTTGGGCAGCTGTTAAGCAGATTAGTACAACACCTGCTTTGTGAGATGTTTGGCGTACTTCTCGGGCCCATGAGTTAGGATTCACATTTCAATCTATTCTTCATGGCACAACTTCCCAGCTCGATATATTTTTTGTTAGTCATAGTCTTTTGCCTGCAGTGACAATTAAGCTGAACACAGATATTGTGCCAGATCATAACCCTCTATCCATTTTTATTGAATCTACTGATGTGCCCAGTTTTCTGCCCCCGCGTAGATGGACATTTGACCGTAAACTTTTGTGGACACTCACTATATCTGTTTTATGGGTACAAGCTTGAGCGAATGTATTTGTATTAACAGGGGGCACCCCAGCTTAACAATGGTCTGGGATGCTTTAAAACTTATATTCTGGGTCAGACTACTAGCTTTATCATTTATAACGGTAAGGAGGGGCGGGCGACAGCGGTCAGGCTGCTTGAAGGCTTGTTCAACTGGAATTGATACACTCATCCTCTCAAAAAGTCTCGCATTGTGTAGATAATACTTTAAAGCTCTTGCGGCAGCTGAATATCCTGCAGATGTAGTTTTTTAAAAAAAGGATTTGGGAGAGGGTCTGTGGTAAGTATCGAGTAAAATGCTGCTTATGCTTTGAAAACAGTGATAACATGAGATACAGTGTCACGGAACACTGTATCTCGTGTTAATATTGGCATCTCTGCTTTGGATGTGGCATTGGAACCAAATGGATACACCTGGATTATCCTGTTGGATGCTGAAAAGCATTTGCTAGTGTCTCCTGGCGGTATCTATGGACCGTCATGACAGAGATGAGGGTCGAGCTAAGTGTCCAGGAGCAAGGCAATATATTCAACTCTGACTGCAAGAGATTCATATACGGTAATGCTCTCAGACTCTATTCAGATAGCTGTGGAACTAGGCACGGGTGTTCTCTTTCCCCGATGTTGTTCGCCTTATATCTGGACCCCTGTATATGTGTATTAAAGAGGGCAGCCTTAATTTGTTCATTAAGGCTGCATAAATGGGAATGGTGATGTCGCTGTGCTTACATCATCTCCATCAACAGCACTGTCAGCAATAGAGGACGCAGCTAGGATGTTTTGTGCAGTTTTTGGATTACAAGATAATCCGATAAAATGAAGGTTATCATCAATAAGGAATCTAATAAAGATGATCCTCGCTATGTAGTCTTAGCCAGATATCTGGGCATCCATATTTCATTTAATTTGGATACTGTGATATCCCTGAATTATCATGTACTATATAGGAAACCCCAATCTCTGTTCAGAAAATGGGACAGGCTGCATCTCCGTCAGATCGGGAGATGTAATATCATTAAGATGACTGTGTTACCATGCTATCTATACTTATTTAGGTCCATTCCTTTTTTTATACAATTGAAAGTAGTTGGCAAAAATGTATTTGGGCTTACAAAAAAACCAGTGCACTGTTCGCTATCTCCAACTCCCACATAGGGAGGAGGGGTTCATACTCCAGATTCTGTGGAATTACTACCTAGCTGAGTTTATGTTTCGGCTCTCTGCAGTAGTAGGTTCTACCTTAAGGGACCTTCCAGGCTTATTTCTGGAATACCGGACTATCTCTATGACCGTTAAGCCAGATCAAGGATTGGTCGTCACTGCTTACTTCAAGCATTCCAGGCACTTGTCAGGTACGCAGGTTCTACCAATATACTCTGTTAGGTATTAACCCCAATTTTCCATCCTCTTTTCATAATAGCTTTCTTAACTGTTGGCGCATAGCTTAAATCCAACATCTGGGTCAGTTTTTTAAGAATGGTATCTTTAAATCATTTCATGATATGAGCAGGGACTTTAGGCTCCCTAAGATAGGGGTGTTCAGCTTTCTGCAATTAAGAGAATTTATACAGCTACTCCCTGATCGTTATATTGATATGAACCGTAATTAATTTCTTCATAGTTTTACCAAGATTACGAAATGCAATTTTGTACATACCTTCCATTGGATTCTGAGGCATCATGGTAAAATGTTTAAATAAATTGGAGATACTTGCCGTTAAGTGGGCACGAAGTGGGCAGTGTAATGTCTGTGTCGGCGATATGTCAGGCTAATATGCTAGCCCAGTGCGTTCTCAATGTCTCCCGGCTCAAGGCACACTTTTTGATGTTATAATTTATACACTACTCGAGCTGTATAAGTTGGGCCTGAGAGAAACATCGGGTTGTTTTCATTGTGATTCACCTGAGGCTGATATTGTTCATATCTTTGCAACATGTGTCTCTGTTATACCATTTTGGCACAAAGTATTTGCATTGATAAACCAACTGTGCTAGTCTAATATCATCCTGAATGCAAAATTTGGTTTGTTTGAACGTGCCCTGTAGATCCAGGTTGAGGTTTCTGGTCTTTTTATTTAGCAGTGACTTCTGCGAGATTAATGATTTCTTGAGCCTAGTTGTAAAAGGAAGCCCAAGATTCAGTAAAGTGGTGGCTGGAGTTTATATTTCCCCGTGGGCTGGAGTTTCGATAATTGATAATCACCCAAATCAATCTAAGTTAAAGAGAATGTGGGAACCGGTAAAGTGGGGTATATAGGATCTTTTACCTGGATGCGACATGACAATATGACAAAACTGTACATTTCTGATTATTGCTCCTATGTATTTGTGATGGTTCATTATCAATTCTTCCTTTTTTTCCATTTTGTTTGTGTAATTCTGTTTTGAGATCAAATGAATTAATACTCAATAAAAATATATAGATAAGCAGCATACACGAGTAGGCATGGCAGAAGAACGAATCTCCAATACAGAAGACAACACAATAGCACAATCTAAAATGCAAAACAAATCAAGGCAGAAATGGAAAAGGTCAAAACCAAAAATGAAGATCTTGAAGCCAGATTCTGAAGAACTAATTTGCACACTGTTTGGATCCCTGAATCCAAAAATATGGGCCAAGTGGAGGACTACGTAAATAAACTACTGATTGACCTATTTGGCTGAGACAGTTTCTCTTAGGTTTTTGTAGTTGAAGGAGCATATAGATCACTTGCCCGGAAACCTGTTTTCGGATCACCACCGGACCCCATTATAGCTAAGCTCCTTCAACTTGAGGGCAAGTCGTTCTCAATCTATCTGGACTTTACGTAGGCAGTGTAGGATGCTAGGAGAAAATAAATAACTCCCAAGCAAATTCGTAATCCAGGCAGATTATGTTTTACAATGGCTAGGTACATGTGTTTACAGCTTCAGAAGAAGCTAATTACTTTATCAATAAATGGTCTAAACCTCGAAAGAGGACTAGGAAAAGTTAATTGAACTACCTACCTAGTCACCAAAGAGATGTGGAATGGCATTGCTACTCTCCCTATAACTCGCTCAAGCTAGAGGATTCTGATGTAACCTTGAAGTGTAAGGATAAGGATATGTGAATCCAGGCAGTTGGATGACTGGTAACAATAATGATTCTTGGCATGTATAAATAGGTGAGTATATGTCATTCCAAACATTTCCAGTAAGACTAATTTCATGTTATGTGCTCTTGAAATAGCCCACAAATTCTCAGAGTTAACTATACTATCCAGATGGTAGGTCTGCACAACACATTTTGCTACTGTCACTGTGGCCTCCCACTTGAATAGTTTCAGTTAGCTGACACCACATTATTAGATTGATAATTGTATAGGTTATGTTAAGTTTTCAGTGCAGTTCTAAAAAGTGTTCTCTTCAAGGAGTTTGGGTTCAATGTGAGTGGGGGCGGATGAGGAGGGGTTTTAAGGTGACTATATTACGCAATGGAACAATAATGCACATAGATTGCACAATTGATTCTGCTGATCAGCCACTACTAAAGAGAAAACAACTGCAGTGCTATCTGGCATGATGGCCCAGCCATATACCTCAATGCACCGTTAGATTAATGACATGGAATGTTGAGGCATAAATAATTTTTGGAAAGTTTGATAAGTGGCTGCATGCATCAACAGAAATAAGATTGACATTGCATTATTTCAAGACATGAACTCAGTACAGACTGTTAATAGCCAATTTGCTAAACATTGGTCATCCCATAAATCTTTCTCCTTTTTTTCAACATCTTCTACAGGGGTGGCAATACCATTGAGAAAAGTTGTTCAGTTTAAACCTCTGTACGTAATATAAGATACAGAGGATAGGTCTCTGCGTGTACAAGGCCTTTTGGACACCATACATTTCGATTATAAATACATATGACCTGTATTTCGACGATCCTGATTTATTTACTAGTTGGTGAAAGACTTAACACTGCTATCCAATGTATTGTCATATCTGGATATGACTTCAGTAATAGCTATGCCCCTAGTTAGATAGCACAAGTTATGGAATCAGTAGACTTTGTGGGACATTACGACCTGAGATAGATAGCATAAGTTATGGAATCAGTAGACACATTAGGGCATGTGGGACTTTGCGGGGCATTTTGCTTTAATATGAATTATTTAATCTACATGGCACTCTGTACCCAGCATCCATAGAATATACGTTCCACTTGCTGTTTATTGATCGTCCTCATGTATTGACTTCTGGTAAGATATGCATACATAATGCAGATATTTTGCACATTTGTTGATTTTTACACAGATTGTTATCTCTCAAAATCCAACCTGACAGCACACGACCTAAACCAATAGATCAACTAAGCGATCCTGACGTGAATAACTGTGCTCGCCAGTAATACAGAAAGAAATAAAAGCAGTAATCAAGTCTATGAGGAATTGCTCAGTCCCTAGGGGAGATGGATTTCCTGTCAAATTTTATAAAGAGCATGCTGAGAAGCTTGCTACTTTCCTACACGCAGTATATGATTCATTTGAGAATGGGATATCACCCCCAGCTGTGTGAGGTGATAGGGATAACCACATTAAGCCCAAAAAACCACCCCAGAAATGTGACTCGTATCACCCACTGTCACTTATACATTTTTATAAGATTCTGACAAACATTCCACAGTAGACAATTTACACACTCTATTTACTGTCACTCATCAGTTACACCCAAAAATAGAGGCAGTGGCTTCCTTCTTAGATGCCACTTAGGCGTTTGACTCTGTAGAGTGGCCCTTCCTTGTCACTGAAAGAATTGGAAGAGCTCTGATTAAATGGATCATGTAGAGGTACTAGGCAGGGATGCCCGTTATCGCCAATACTTTTTGTCCTCATGGTGGAGCCCCTTGCTAGTATTTTAAGAGAATATCGTCATAAGCAGGATATCAAGTTTGGCTCAAGTAAAATAGTTTTTCAGTGTATGCAGATGACATCCTATTATTAGTTAAAGAACCTCAGAGGAATCTTGACCCCATTACTGAAGACATAATTATGTTTCAGCCTTGAATATAAATTGATTTACAGGATTACAGTAACACTTTCTTCTGCATCGTAAGATGCTTACTTATAGTCATAAACGTAGAATGGATTAGCAGGCTTATGTCTCTAAGCAAATGCCAATAATGTCCAAGAAATGTAACTAGGACTACCAATAAACATCTGTTATTCATTACCAAGATGCCCACGGGTGAACGTGCGCTTTACAAATACACGTTATGTTATAATTGGAGAAAACTACTGCCATTTTATGACCTTCATCACTAAGTTGATAGAGAGGTAGATTAAATTACCATTGTCTATTGTGGACAGAGTCTCATTAATGAAAATGGTACTCCACCAGACGTCACCATAGTTAGGACTTTCTGATGGATACATCTGCCTGTGGATTCCTCATCTTTTGAATTATCCCAATGGGCAGCACCCCACAGAAACTTTTCTCCTTAGCTCTCCCATGGCGACGAGTACATCATAATTGAACAGCTCCACATGTGACTTCACATAACGTCATCAGAGCCATAAGAAGACCTCATTGGTGGGCTGACGTCCGTTCCCTTTATTCCACGGCGTTGACGCGTAACATTTGTTTCCCAGGCTCTTCATTTCTGGGAGATTTCTTCAGTTCTGTTGCTGCAACTTTGTAGATTCTGAAGATGTCTCCTCCTAGGCAGCCAGAATTCAAATCAAAAACAACTGAACTACTCAGATTGTATTTGTTAATATAAGGACCAAAGCAGTGTTGGGCGCGCCATGTTGTGTAGTTCCTAGGAATCCCCAGGACCTGCAGGTTTTGGATGACCTAAACTGAGGGCTTGGTGTCCAAACCGCTTCTGGACACCTCCACAGGATATATCTGCCGTTAGACCAGCTAGCTCTACAGTGCCACTACCACCACTCTGTATTCTACAGTTGTGTACCTAGTTTCTGGAAACCACTAAACATGACAACCCTGATTCCTCAGGGATCATACAAAACAGTACAGTACTTTTCGCTCAGTCACTCATGGTCACTTATTCTCAGAAAATCACAGGATGGCGATTGGGACGTTTCAATAAGTATTTATTGGTCCAGCGACAGCTTTGTGTAAAACATATGTGCTGCAACAATCAGGAGACAGAAGAATACGAAAGAGATTGCTAGTACCAATATAGGGAATAGTAGATACATTTCTAACATAGTGCTAAGAAGATAAACATATACAGTTCTGATAAGACAGTAGCACTTGCATACTCTTTTAATGCGCGCCCTATGTAATTTGCCTAAATGTATCTAGCCTAGATATGTAGGTGTAGCATGTATACGTGTATCGCTATACATATATATTTGTGTGTAGCGAAGAAACCCCTAGGGAAAAACTAACCCCCTCACCTGATGGTAAAGAATGGACCTTCTCTGCTCCGAGGATAACACCCTGCAAGGGACGTCAGTCCAATGTGTGTTGATGATCAGCATGCAGGACCCTGTGTCAGCTTGGAAGGAATTCTCCTCTGAATTGGAGGGGAAATAGGGTCTTATATACTTAGTGGTCACTCCAGGGTTTCTTCTAGAATCAATATATTTTTAAAACAATCATGAGTGTTTTGAAAACAATCATACATGTGTTTCTAAACAAATGTGATCATGCACAGTGGGCCTGTTGGCCAAGGATGTAAAAAAGTGGTGACCCTTAATCAGAATAGTTATGCAGTGCCTGAGGACATTTTTATGTGCGTCAAGTACAGTGATTATGATAAACTACTAAGAGACTAGTGTCGAAGAGACAGGAGCAAGCTACTAGGTAAAAGGTTGTCTGTTCAGAACAGTTATTGACATGCGGATGGGACAATGTATGTAAAAATGGGGCATACATGACAGGACTATCCTAAAGGACATGACACTGCAATTTTGAGGCCAGTATCCCTCATCAGAACTGCAGGGACAGAACCCCTTTGCACTGTGTCGACTAGCCATTGCCAAGGCTTATTCGCTCTGCACTCCAGAGATCTTCGGGCTACAAGAACATCCAGCCTCTCTTCCATCCAAGATCAGCGTCCTCCCCGCATCCTCTGCACCGTGAGCCTTTATCTTTGGTGAGCTGCTCGAGGCCATCTTGCGACTCCTGCACCTTCGGCCTGTGGATCCTCCTGAGGGGCTTCTACTGCTCCAGTGGACTCCCCTGCTTGCTCTCGGCCTGCTCTGACTTTCCTGCTGTTGGTGAGTCTCTTGAACCTTGGTGGTCCCAAAGTTGCTCTTTTTTCGTCTTCCACGCCAATTGCCGCTACCAAGGCTTATTGGTGCCCCCACTGGACACCTGACATGGGACAGCCCTTGGTCTTCCTTAACCCCTTCGACGCTCATGACGAGCTGGGCTCGTCATGGCGTAGCCTCCTCGCACGCTCATGACGAGCCCAGCTCGTCACGTAAAGTGCGCTTTTTAAAACCCCAGCGTACGGGCGGAATTCCGCCCGCACGCATGCGGTTAAAGTCGCCTGGTCCTCAAAGCTACAGCGACATGGTCACTGTCGACTCTTCAGAACCTCCCGACATCAGTAAGCATATTGTCTCCGTGCCTCCTGGTCATCTTCGGGTAGCATTGACTCTGTCCCCTCTGCTTGCAGGTTCTTCATTTCTAGAATCCACCCTTGGATTCCACCAGACTCCTTCCTGAACTTCTCCAGAGGCATCTTCTTCTAAGTATTCCATTGTCGTCTACAGAGCTTTCCGACGTCTCTCCACTCAGTTGCACCTGGCTTTCCTCGTGTAGGTAACCCGGTTCCCAGGGCATCCACGGGTGGGGTGGCTCTCCAACCTTCTGTCCTCCAAGGGTATTCTACAGGGTCCTCTGGGAAGGGTCCTTCCTCAAAACTGCAACCGCGACCACTCTATTGACTTCCATTGGGCTCGCAGCTGTTTCCACTCTGCACACAGCCTCCGTGCGGTTCCTGGGTACTTACCTTAGGTGGTTCATTGTGTCTCCGGCTTCTCTGGGTCTTCTGGTCCGAGTCCCGTTCTCCTTTGCTATTTGCGTTCCGCTTTCTTAATATATGGTGTGGTCTTCCCCTGGAGACTACTGTATTTTGTGCTACTTACCTGGTTGCATTTGACGTATTCTTGTGTATTGTGTTGATGTCTCTGGGTAGGAGATATACCAATGTGATAGTGATATGGTGGTGTAATAAATAGACTTTCTTGCTACACGCTGTGGTTTCTTTTAATCTAATCTACACTATAGATTAAACTAGTAAAACAAGCTGCTTAACACTTACTTCAAGATAAGCCTGACGGCTGCTCTCCACAGCTACCATTTTGAGAGCTTTCTATGGTTATCAAAGACCTCTAAAATCACCATAAGGGTTGCCTGGATTAATGGAAGGTGCACCACTTGAATAAGTGTGCACCATATACTAAGCCAGCCTCCTACAGGAGGGTATGGCAACCCTGATGACTATTGCTACCCATTGGATGATACAGAGGACACCTGGTATGAGGATCTGGTGCATGCTTGTGGATTAGTCACCTCACAAGACACCAGCCTGGTCTCCCCACCTAGTATGGCTACGGAGTGGGCCTCTTTGCTGTAGTGGTGCGTAGGGCGGCTGAGGTCTTGGACCGTCAACTGCTCTCAGTGGCAGTCAAGAGTAACGTCTTGACAGGTGCTTCTTGACAGGTGCTTCAGCCGGGGACTGCCCTCTCCGAACTCTTGCTCCCTTGTACTGACGCCCTCACTGACATCCTCCCCTGAGCCTGGTCCAAGCCTTCTACAGGGGTTTCTGTGCACAGAACGATTGCCTGCTGCATCACCCTACTCCAGATGAACACAGTTTTCTCACCCTGCACCCCACATCAGAGAGCTTGGTGGTCCAGGTTTCCAGTTTCAGAATCAACCTTGACATTTTCCCTTCCACTCTACTTGATATGGAATCTAAGACGCTGGATACCTTTGGTAAGAGTATGTTCTCTTCCCCAGTCTAGCACTGCGGTCAGTGAACACTAGGTGCCTATTGGACCATTACATCCACGTGATCTGGGACTTGGTTGCACAAGTGCTATTTATGGTCTTGGAGGAGTCCCGGGCCACATGTTCTCACGCTATTGCAGACTGTAGGGATGCAGCAAAGTTTGCCATTTGTTGTGGGCTGGATACGACCGACTCTCTGGGCAGAGCGATTTCTTCAGTGGTGGCCCTTTGGCGCCAGGCTGAGGACGTAGGTTTTTCTGGGGTTGTCAAGTATCGCTAATGGACATGTCCTTTGTCGCCTCTCTCTTTGGAGAAAAGGTATACTTAGCGCTGGAGCGCTCAAACACTCCAGTGCTACAGCCAGGTTCTTGGTTCTCTGTATGTCCTCTCGACACCCCCAGTCTGCCTTTTGCCCTTTTTTTGGCCATAGAAGTGGTTTCCAACTGCATCAATATCCTTACAGACAACAAGCTTTCACGCCTTTTCATGCCCAAGGACACGGCTTCCATAGACCGTGGGGCAGGTAACCAGAGATTGGGCCTGCCCACCACTCACCCTGGAAGTCTCCAAACCCTGTTGTTTACCTTTCGACCAGCACAGGCATTCAATGGGGGTCACCTGCTCCAATGGAGGTCAATAACATCAGACCTTTGGGTACTGCAAATTATACAAAGGGACTAGGTACCCATCCACCCACTTACTATCGGTTGATGGAGGACCATCTTTCCTTACTCTGCCTAGAAGTGTCAGCTCTCTTGGCCAAGGAAGCTATAGAGACGGTGCCAAAATCATAAGTAGGTTGTGGTTGCTTTTTTCTGGTGCCCAAGAAGGGAGGCCTTTGACCTAAACTTGACCCGTGCCTTCTCAATCTCTTGCTCAAACAAAACAAATTCAAAATGCTCACACTCACTCAAGTTCTGTCTGTCCTGGATCTGGGAAATGGATGATGGTATTGGACTTGCAAGAAGCATATTTTCACATCCCCGTCCTGCCCACCCACAGACATTACCTGTGGTTTACAGTGGGGGGGGGGGGGGGGGGGGGGGGGTATTGAGCACTTTCAATTCGGTGTGCTCCTTTTGGCCTCACCAGCACCCCTCGGGTGTTCTCCAAGGTGATGGTGGTGGTTGCAGCACACCTACAGAGGTCTGAGGTTCCAGTCTTCCCCTACCTTGACGATTGTCTGTTGCAGGCGAGCTTGTCCCAGGCAGTCGTCTCCCTCCTCCAGACCATGGTAAAACTCCATCACTTGCAGATGTGCACTATCAACGTGCCAAAGTCATACACGATTTCCTCTCAAGCGCTCTTTTTCATCAGAGCGGTTTTGGACACAGTGCAGTTTTGGCTTATCCTCTCGAACGGTGAGTCCAGGATATTCAGGCTATGATCCAGAAGTTTGAGGCTCTATCTTAGGTTTTGGACTCCTGCATCCTGCTAGTGAAGCATGCCTGCTGGCATATGCCGGCTCTGCAATGGGACTTGAAGCTCCAATGGGTGCTGCACCAGGGCAGTCTCTCTGACAGGGTCCAGATCTGGGAGGGAACTGCAACAGATTAGCAGTGCTAGCTGATGAATTGCGATTGGGTCAGAGGCAGACCCCTCTCCCTTCCCCCAGCCAGAAATCACTATAGTGAAAGATGCATCACTCTTGGGCTGGCGAGGCCATCTGGTGGAGGTTGCCCAGGCAGTTGTCGCCCTCTTGCTTTCACCTGTGTTCACTATAAACATGCAGAAGTTACACCTGACTCCATCTCTGATGTTCCCTGTCATCTGAGCTATTCTGGACACACCTCCACTATGTGGTACTGCAACAATTAAGGCGTGTGGGGTTGGTGGCCCTTTGTCAGGAGGCTCTAGGTCTCTGGAGACGGCTGGAGCCCCAGCACATCTCCCCAGTGATTCACACCTTGCAGGCTCTTTGAATGCCAGAGCAGACAATTCAGCCGGCGATGCCTAGCAAATCACGGCATCTCCATCTGGCGGTGATGCAGTCTCTTTCAAGAGTGGGGAGCACCTTGGTTAGATCTATTCGCTACCACAGAGAACACGCAATTTCATCCATTTTGCACACTTGTGATTCCAAGGCGGCTCTAACTCTGACCATTTTCATCTCAAGTGAAAGTTCGGTCGCCTGTGAGCCTTTCTGCTAATACCACTCCTACCCAGAGTTGTGAAGATCAGGAACGACAGGGCCCAAGGTATTCCTATGGCTCCAGTTTGGGCACGGAGAGTCTGGTATCACGAGCTGTTGAGCATGAACGTTGGTCCTCTGGTCAAGCTGTCTCTTCAGGAGGATCTTCAGTTGCAGCAACTGGGGACGATCCTGCACCTGAACCTGCACACCCTCCACATTCATGCATGGAGATTGAGTGGCATCAGCTAACAAGCTTTGACCTTCTTCCTGAAGTCTGTGATTCTGGCAGCTCCTCCACCAAGACAGTATAAACCTGCCTCTGGGACAAATTTTTGGCATGGTGTGTATCCAAAAGCATAGATTCCCCTCTCTGCTCCTCCTACTGAACTCTTATTTGTTCTTTCCTTGGCCCAGCACGGCTCTGCTCCGGGCACAGTTATGGGCAAACTTGTAGCCATCTTTGTATTTTTGCAGTTGCCAGACCAACCTTCTTGATGTAAGTCACCTGTTGTGATGAGATTTCTCAGAGGTTTGCAACACATGTTCCCTCCTAGGCCATTTGCCATGCCCCAGTGGGATTTTAACCTGGTCCTCACTTTCCTGATGTGCATGCCCTTTGAGCTGTTGCACGAATCCCCTATTCTGTTACTGACCATCAAACCCACTTTTCTAGTGGCCATTACATCGACCAGGAGGATCAGCGAGTTGCAGGGACTCTCTGTGCATCATCTATATACTACCCTGCACCCTGACAAACTGGTCTCCTGACACATTCCAACTATAAAGCAGTGGTATCCCACAGAGCGAATAGATGAGCGGGATGAAGAAATTGAACACAAAAAGAATATAGAAACCCACCTCCAAAACAACAGATCTGCATATAGAATCGAAAACAAGATAAATCAATCAAAAACTAAGTACACTGGAAAGATTTCAAAATTATTTATTGATTAGCTTACATCAACAAATTTAGAAAAATCATGATTTAATCATCATCAACCCCCCCGACCAAATAAAACACATAACCTATTCAGACTTCACTCATACCTCTCATACTTGCACTACCATGATGCAGATAAAACCCACACATGAGGTCAACCATTAGTAGGACACCCCTATAGTTGGTACCTTAAACAATTATATGATCATTATAATGGTAATCTTATTTTAGTTACTCCATGAGCCATATATATACATGTACTAGTCATTTCCACCTATCATTTTTCTTACTTCTTACTCAATATTTTTATACATCCACAGAAATCAATACATGAACTTGAATATTTCTTGGTGTCAGAACAGCTGAAGCACTGGTGTTGACGCGCGTTTCAGTCAATGGTGGAAAGCCACCCACCTTCTTCAGGGCACAGGCTGATGTATAAGTCAAGAAATTACTTGCCTTGCCATGTACTGGCTTGTGGGGGCCGTGCTGTAACAATCTTCAGGATCCAGTCTGTTGCCTGGGCTTATACTAAAGAGGAGGAACCTGAAGTTACATAGAGTATCCACCAGTAAGAGTGTTTCCGAAGCTAAATAACTTGTTCTTCAGGGATAGAAATTAGTTTTTTGTTTATTTCACTTACCCAAACAAGGGTTTTCCGCTGGCCAATCAGGGGGTTGCAAGATGAAAAGCTGCAACCATCAACTTCTGTCAAGCCAAAGGCAATTGCACTCTGGTGGCAGAGTCATGATGCATTCCAGAAGGGAAGTGGAAGGATTAGTTTATACCTGCGGGTGGGCCATCCTGAAAAACCACCACATGTTCACAAAGCACTGCTGCTTAGATACAAAAGCAGCAAGGAATTTATCAGTGAGACAGACCTTCATAATCTATTAAAATAACCATGTGATTATTAAAGATCCCGTGCTGGAGACGAAACCAGTTGCCTGCCTGTGACTATAGGTCTCCAGGGTTGTTGTTCTTTATAAATGCACGTGACCCTCCCCATTTAGAGGCACACCTCTTAGTTACACATGTTTGTGTCTTGAAATATGACCTATACTGATCTATTGGGGTTTGGGGTGCTTGAGTTCAGAGCACTTTCACCTTGTTGGCTGAAGTTAAAGTTTTATCCAATGAGGTGCATGTGCCATTGGACCCTGTAGTCTTTTTTCTAAGGCAGATTACAGCTGTTACAGGTAAGTAACTTCAACTGTGGGAAAATGTTGCACTGTCATTAGGTGGCGGTGCAGTGTTTGCAGCTCCTCTGTCGTCACCACCCCAAAAACAGAATTAGGAATTATTTAATAAAAAATACTAATCAAGGCTTTTTTTTTTATTTGATAGAGAGTCGAAAGCGTTTCCACCAGACACAACCTTCAACTGCTTGGTGTTCCAGACAAATACTTCAGATGAATGTGAAGAAATAATAAAACGAATTGGTGAGTTCTTGGTTTAATGGTCATAAGACGCAGTAGGGGTGAAAGTAATTATAGAAGATATTGTGAAGCTGCACTTGGGCCACAGATGCAGCTGATGTCATATTTTGAACTTCCATATGTTTTTTGGCAAGAACAGTCCCACTGGATCCGTCCAGTATCTTGTAATTGTTAAATATTAAACTTAAAGATTTTGTTGAGTGGAATTGCTGTAGCCCACGTCCCTCTGTAGCTTATTGATACACCATCAGAGACCAGAACTGAAAATTGGGTATACATGTAGTTTGTCAGTTCAGAAATCATAGGAACATTTTCCCCGTTTTTGAATAACCATAAAAATATAATAAGATTTGGTAATCATATATCCAAATGTTTTGCTTCCCCAGCTACTGGATTTAAACACACAGAGTGGTTCGTCTGAGGAGTGGTCCTTCAGTCAGTACTACCTGGATACCCAGAGGATGTGGGCTGTGTGCTGTGAAGCAGCTGATACACACGGATGCCACACATGCATCAGGAAATCTTTACAGAACAGGGCATGGTGAAGGAAGCATCGTGAATTGATGAGGCAATGCCTGCTTTCGGTTGCCTTTGGGACTAGTCATTTCAGTGCCTCAATACGACTCTCTGGCATACACCTCAAGTGAGGAATGTTATTGATAATGTATCTGCAGTGCAGACTATAGAGTATTAAATGTACAACTATTAAAAAATAAAATCGCTGGGAGAAAATATCAAAAGATAATAATCCCAAATACTACATTCTAGAACAGAAGAGATGGGTTTAAAACCAAGCATTTCTACCATCTTTAGGTCTGCAGTGAAGATACTACTGCCAGCGGCCTTCTAGCCCTTATGATCCTCAGGTCAAAAAATGGTTGAAATGAAAATAAGACTATCATTGACTCACGAGAACAGTTACCGCATAGGTCTGATATAATATCGTCTATAATCCTTCTATCTAGAAGCAGGTCCAGACTACTGATTGAAAGAGTGAAAATAGTTATGTAGTGGGCCACCGTGATGGGGTACCCAGCATGTTGAGGAGGTCCAAAATGACCTATCAGTGAGCTCAACTGCAAATACCCTCAAAAACGTAATTTCCCTTTCTCTGGCTGCACAATATATACAGGCCTGTTGACCCAGAGATCAGCAGTTTTACTGAAGGCATAAGAATGGCAATACAGGATTTCTGCTTCACGCATTATACTTTAGTAATTTTGATGCAAAGTGGCAGGTGTTTTGGCTCTCTTAGCAACATATACTATCATATGAAATTCATAAAGTCTTAATAGAAGATTAAGCTCCTCTGCAGATTAGTGTCAATTCTGGGAGCTATCTTATTTGGTAATAAGGAAAACTTTTGTATGTCCAGCTCCTTGCTGCTGAAGGCTTATGCATCAAGGTGTTGCATATATCTGCAATCATACCTGCTCATTAGAGGGGCTAAAAAGGTGATGCGAGCCCTAAAGGAAACAATAAGCTTTTCAGCATAAATGGTCAACGGAGGGAAAGGGAGAGCTCTATGAGTCCAAATGGGAACTGTAGATTGTCCTTCAGGGAGATGGTAAGGGGATCTTGGAAAATGTGTACATCTGCAGACTTTCTGAATATCACTGAAGTGTGTAGCTGATGCATGCAAGCATGTAGGGTCGTATGAGTTGCAAGAAAACTTTTTGTTCAAACTAACAAGCGACCCAATTTGGTATTGCTCTGGATGCCCTGAACACTGGCTATTTATTTTTGTAATTCACAGATGCCAATGTATAGATCGTAGATTGTAACATACTTTTTTGGTTCTTTTCCTGACTCATGGGTCAGAGACATGTAATCTTGTGCAGTCTTAACCGCCAGTAAATCCAAACTCTTTCTTATTTGATTGATTGGCTGTTTCTGATTTTGAAAAAACTGTTGTGTGATAAGTTATTCTTTTCTCACCCTTTCATTCTGCTTCCTAGTAAATAGTTTTACCAGGCAATACTTAAAAAGTTCAAGATAATATGCATGTACCACAACCTTTGCTGCCTTTGCACTTCATGGCCAGGATTATTCAATGTGCCCTAATTCAGACAGCTGGGTAGTTAAGACTTAATAGCATTCCATTGCGTTCCTACTGTCTCATAGATAAAGAATCAAAAAGCCTAGGTGCTCTTGCTGAGAATGTCTTAGCTTCCAGTACTTGGGCATCTGGGCCTTTATGCTACCTGAATGTTGATCCGCTCCCCTTATGTTCTGTGGAATATTGCCCAAACAGCCTAGAAAGGTCTACTGATATGGTATGGAGCACGTTTTTGGACAGATATTGACACAACATTAAAGTGCTTGTTAGAGGCTGGTGATGGTGCTGTTGACCTAATAATGAAGCTCAATGGCTCAGCCATGGAACAATCAAATAATAACAGGGATACAGCAAGGTCTTTGGGTCTACCCATTGCTATGAAGCCACTTTCTAAGAAATGAGGATGGTTTAGAGTTTTAGCAGACATTACTTTCAAACACGTACAGAACTTTCACCTCCATTCCCCTGACTCATTTATTCACCTTTGTGTGGCTAGTAACAAATGTTCTTTGGGAACAGTGATGGTAACGCCTATTCTCAGTTTTGGGAACCTCCTGGTTGATAATCTTTAGAATAATTGCAATAGCACATGTACGATCCCAGACATGTTTTAAACACTGGAAATACATTCAGCAGTTTTTGTTTTTTTTAAAGCAGTGCCTTTAAGAAAAATTGTTAATGTTTTATACATCACTGCTTCATCCCCCAACTATCAGTGGGATGGGGTGGAGAAAGGGGGCGTGGCCTTGAAGGCCTCTAAGCAATCTCGCTGTATGGGGCTTACTAGAGGTAACAGGAATTGTTATTGGCCCCCAAGGACATCCGTGGGGGCCAACTATCTCTCCTGTTACCTTCAGTAAGCCCCACACTGCAGGATTGCTTAGAGGTCTTTGTGGCCACCCCCTTTCTCTACCACTCTGCAAACACGCCTCCTGGCGCACTGCTAATAGGGGGATGAAGTCCCCTTGGCTGCTGAGGGTCCTTGGGGGCGAACAACCCCTCCTGGTACCTCCAGTAAGTCCCACACAGTGGGTTGGCTAAGAGGTCTTTGGAGGCCACGCCCCCTTCCTACACCAATCTGCAAACGTGTCTCCTGGTGCACTACAGGTTGGGGAATGAAGCCCTCTTGGATGCTGTGGGAAGTTGGGGGCGAATAAATCATCCTGGTACTTTCTGTAAGTCCTACAGAGCGGGATTCCTGAGAGCTGGTCAGAGCCTCCGCCCCCTTTCTCCATCACTCTACACACGCCATTACTATTTTTAAAAAAAACATAGAATTCACTGAAAAAACAAAGATTACAGGGACGTTAAAGTTAGGAATTAGCATGTAATAAACCTTAGAAATTCACTGAAAAAAACAGGTTATGGGGACGTTATTGTTAGGCTCAGGTTTCACTCATACAAAAACAGTGAAATTCAGCAGTTATAGTTAGCTTAAATAACTATAACTCTACACTGCTTATGACCTCCCATATTACATCACACAACATGGTCAGTGACATCACTGATGAGACCTCAAATGACATCATTGACGACATCCAGTGACTGAGTGTTTTTAAAGTTTGAGTGTTAAATATATATACCAAGGTTGGACGCCTCTTCTTTTGTGTAATATGCCCCGGAGGGTGGTGGTCGCCATGGCTGCGGGGGTTCCAGATGCCCCCGCATTCTTTTGTGTTAAATCGCCCAAGGTGGATTTCTCAGAGTCTGGGCGGGTGGCAGGAGGGGGGTCTAAGAGACCCCCATTATTAAATAGTGGGGTAGGCTGTACAGTCCTCCCCTGCATTGTAAAAGAGGTGGTGGTTGCTGGGACATAATTGAGCTGGGGGGGGGGCGGGGGGCACCCCCCTCCTATTTTATAATTCCCTGGAAGCTGCCCCACCAGGGGGCGATTACCAATGAAGCGCAGGAGCCAGTGCTTTGTTTGTTTTCTTTTTGGTGGGGTTTGTGGATACAGCGCGACTCCCGCAAAATGTTTTAAATGCATTTTTGGCTCTATGGGGTCCTTGTGGGACATCCAAGAGGCCTTGGGGGTCAGGGTGTTTCTACTATGCCACCCCCTTTTTTTCTGTGACTCCGCTCAAGCCGAGTCACAGGATGGCTGCTAACACCTCCTGGTATAAAGTGTTGGCAGCCAATCAGATCTCAGCACAAGATCGGGAGGGGTCACAAATCCTTCGCGTCCCAAGTTGTGTATCTGAAAAACCTTTAATTAACTCTGCAACTACTGAACAGTTCCACACCAATTCACAAAAAGGTTGCTTGCTGGACCAAAAGCTACCTTCCTGTCTAATTTGGTGAAATTCCGTTCAGCAGTTCGGCTGTAGCCTTGTCTACAGTTTCCTATAGAGATTAACATGGTTAAAATGTGTTTTGGGACCCCCCTTTTTCTCAGCCGCTGCTGGACTGATCACCCCGAAACGTTCAAGACAGCAGCTGAATTGAGCATTGAACTAATTTTGAAAATTTCACGAGGAGTCGTCGAACTACGCCATAGTTATTGAAAACAAAAAACGATCTTCCTATGGAAACTAGGTCCTAACTATACCTACTGGTGACTGTCAGTAGGTAATATATATATATATATATATATATATATATATATATATATATATATATATATATATACACACACAAAATCCAGCTCTCACACAGACATCCATGAAAGAAGTCACGGACCCCAGGCTGTCAGGATACGGCATTAGTTTATTCTCACAGGTCACCCTCGAGACGAGAGATGCGTTTCGGCTTGCTAGAAGCCTTTGTCAATCTGGTTGGCGCCATTACACATCATATATAACCCTTCCCCCTTGAAAGGTATACGTAGGCAGAGAAGACATCCTGCCATGCAGCAAATAAATGCTCTCTGCATCTGGGTGTCGGCAAAATTACAGGTAAAGCTAATTCTGTTTACAAAGTGCACAACGCATATGTAAGTTTGCATAATATACCATTGCCATAACAAGCATAAGTCAAAATGGATTGCATACATAAATTGTATAACACACGCACTAAAGGGAAGATTATATAAATGCAACGCCAATTTCATCTCATGTCACCTGAGTTAATAAAACAAGATATATTAAATTATTAAAAAATCGTGCTGCTGCGAGTCACAAAATGATCAAAATCAAAAACAGCCTCTGACCAGGAATGTCTACTGAGGCTCATGGCAAATCCTCCAGCTCGCGATCTATGACCTCTGCATGAACACAGTGTTATATTTAAGTCACATAGCAAGTGCCACAATCCCACAACAATCACCGAAGGGCATATGGACAGGATAATAGTAGTCACACCATGGGGTCATCTTGTACACTGAGTGTGAACTAATGACTTCAGTGCCAGTCTCCAAGCGGGTGCTTGAAACCCAATGGGACTACTGCTCCCATAATGCCACAAGATGATTAAAGTTATATTGCAGAGGTTCACCGGTAAATAGGCAATTGCAAAAGTCAGTGCCATAAGTAAATGTAACCAGGGCCAGAGATAAAAGTTTTCAATGTCTGAATTAGCAAGCAGCATGAAAATTCATTTCAAAACAGGTACAAACTCCGGGTTGAATGGGACCGATGTATAACAATGAGTACGCCAAACACAGCTCACCGCGTCTGCATAGGCGTCCGCAGTGCCCAGTCACCAAATGGAGCCAGATTCCTGGTTGAGGCATTTCTTGCTGGGGGGACATGGACCCAATCGATTGCAGTCAAGAAAACCGCTCCGCGACCCTGGTCTCCCACTGCTGCCATCCTTGTTCCTCCTCCTGGCTGGCAATTTGGGGGCTCACCCGCTAGCACTTCCATACTCCTCCAAACACTAGCGGTCAAAGGGGAGAGCCACAAATGACTGGTGTTCCGTGACAACCACCCTCGCTGCTTTGAATGAAGACAAAATCCAACTCTCACAGAGACATCCATGAAAGAAGGCACGGACTCCAGGCTGTCAGGATACGGCATTAGTTAATTTTCACGTCTCCCTCAACCCATGAGACAAATGTTTTTTAGGTCTCGCCTGGCGTTAGCAGCACATGCGTTGCTCTTGCCATGCGAGGGCTTCTTGAAATCAATACAGATTCCGAAGCTTTCAGAAGCCCCGCCTATCTTTTTCATTCGCTGGCGTCATCCTCCATGGTAAACACTGGCTCATGATTGAAAAGGAGGCTTCCTGGTTACCGCATTGTCCACTTTTGGCCATGCCCACTGGATCTTGTACTCCGCTGCGTGACACACTGTCTTCTAATTGCTCGGTGAGCATTTTCTTTTTTCATTCCCACAATGGCGTGGTGTGGCAATAGCTTTTTAGGACCACGCTTGTGTTAAAATATTTATTCAAAAGCAGTGGCATGGCGATAGCTTTTTAGGACCGCGCTTGAGTTAAAATGTTTATTCAAACGCAATAGAGCTTGAAGCCAAGTAAGGGATGGAATGTTCCTCTGGGGCACGAGCAGCACATTTACAGCCATTCTGACTACTTCCATGGGAGGGGCATGGGGGAGGCGTGAGGTAGGTGCGGTGAAGAAAGTTAAAGTGAATAAGCTTAAAGCGAGCATTGCAGGACACTCGCCGTGTCAAGATCCCTATGCGCTTGCGCTGCCCTTGGTCTAGGGGGTGCACCCAAGTCTGCCTCCCAGGCCGCCCACGATGGTGGCACCGTGGGGGGCGGAATCGCGTTTCATGGCTGCGTAGAGCAAAGCTATCAACCTCCGGCCTCTGCCACAGGACAACAATATATGTAAGGTATGAGTCATCGGGGGAATCTCTGGACACTGCGGCCAGACCGATCGCACTATGGAGCGCAATCCTTGATAATGCAGATATTGACCGCCGCCAAGGCCGAATGACTCCTCTGCCTGTTCATAAGACAAGAAAGCCTCCGAGGGGTATAGATCTGCAAGGACTTCACACATCCCCTCCCTCCATGCGCGGAATGACATATGGTGCTCTATTTGAATCATGGGTGCCAGTATCCAAATCTGCAGTTCTCTGTGGAATGGCGCCGAGCGCAGGACCTTTTCTATAAAGCGTTGCCACACACCAGCTGTATGCATCACCACATAGGGGAGCTCGGCATTAGCTCCGGACCCTTGCATCAAAGCTATCTGGAGCTCTTGCACCGTGGCCCGTCCCGCCAACAATCGTGTCTCCCATACTTCCGTGTCAGCAAACCACTGTGCCGCCAGGAGGAGCTGTGCAGCGTAGTAGTATAGATCGAAGCGCGGGGCCTCCAATCCTCCCTCTCGAAGGAGCGCACGACGGTGCTAAGGGCCACTCTACTGCGTCGCCCCGCCCAGAGCAGGGATGTGAGCAACGTGTTATGGGTCCGAAAAACCCTAGGAGGAAGAGGACACATCTAGTTTTGGAGGACATACAACGTCCTCGGCAGCATCACCATTTTGGCGATTGCCAGTCTCCCCATTAGGGACAGTGGTAGGGAGTTCCAGAATGTTATGGATTTCCGGAGAGACGTAAGCACCTTATCTGCGTTACGGGCGAGGGACTGTTCCTCCATTGAGGTCACATGAATGCCTAGATACCGGAAACTGGTTTGTTCCCATCGTAGCCCAAGCTCCGGCAAGTCCTCTATAGCCACCGTGTCAAAGCCGGAGAGTGGAAAGATTAGGGACTTACTACGATTAAGTCGCAGGCCCGACACCTCCCCAAACCGATCCACTAGGTGCAGCAACCTCGGAAGTGCCTCTCTGGGAGCTTTCAAATAAAATAAAGAGTCATCCGCGTATAATGAGATGACACTGCACGTGTCCCCTACCTGAATGCCCCATTGCCACAGCTCCGTACGTACCTTAACTGCAACCTGCACTATAGCCAGGGCAAAGAGTAGCGGCGAGAGAGGGCAACCCTGTCTCGTGCCCCAACCCAGCTTCCACTCCTCCGATCTCGCACCCCCCAAACGCACCCGAGCACTAGGGGAGCTGTATAGGATCCGAACCCAGCGGGTGAAGTGGGGCCCAAAGCCCAACATCCGAAGCACCTCCTGCAGGTAGCCCCAGTCAACGGTATCAAACGCCTTGGTGAGATCTATTGAAACCAAATAATAAAATAAATCGTAAATCATACGTTCTTATATAGCGCCTTTTCACCGTAAGGTCTCAAGGCGCTTGCTTTGGGAACCCGTCCTGGCCTTTCCCTGCGAGATTACCCCTACTGGGCATCCCCAAGGTGAAGACCAGGCATCCCATCGCAGTGGGGCCGTAGTGGAGATTAAGCAAGCTATTGCCCAGAGTTGCAGAGTGTGAACCCACGATTCGAGTAGGCACCGAGGTGAGAATTATTGAGTCAGTGGACATTTTGAGCTCAAGACCCTGCCGCGTCGGGGATTGAACCCTAGTCCCGGGTCTGACCTCTGCATCAGGGACTGCCTCCTCTAACCGGTGAGCCACACTTCTCCACCAAGACCGTCTGTTCTTCCTTGCCATGCACCTCGTGCTGGATGTGGTTTAACCGCCTCAGATTCATGGCAGTGTTGCGCCCGGGGATAAAACCGCATAGGTCTTGGTGTACTAAGTGCGCCATATGGGGCGCCAGTCGGATGTCCAACAGTTTAGTGAGAATTTTGCTATCCGGCCGATGGGAGGAGGGGTCATGCTTGTCCCCCCAGGTTTAAGGATCATGCAGATTTCCCCTTGAGCCATGCTCGGTGGGAGGCAAGGAGTCTCCTCTGCTAAAACAAAAAGCAAGCAAACAGACACTCTTTCGGATTTAGCAGAGGAGACCCCTGGCCTCCCACTGCACCTGAAGCTCTTAGCTTTGTGAATTAACCCCCTCCTGGGAGAGTTAGCTCCCGATCATCTCGAGTTTCGTCATTAATTATCCCAGGACCATAGAGACTGAAGACAAAGCAATGCAATGAAACTGACCTGGCAGTATTTTCGGTTTCCTCCTCTGATTGTTTCTGTAAAATGAAAAGAGGCCAATCCGTGTATCCAGAGGAAGAAGAGGGAAAACACGGTTTTGTTTGGCCTCCTTTCATTTTACAGAACAATAAGAGCAGGAAACCGAAAATACAGCCAGGTCAGGTACGGACCCCGATCCAGCCCTACTGGCTGTGTTGATACATACTGAGACCCGCAAAGGTAGAACTCGCCTGAAGCACAGGGTAGGTCTGCTGTTAACACTTCTCTTTTAACTGGTGGGTATCGAGTGTCATAAGCAGGAGGGGAATCGAAGCTGAGAGTTAGCTATTAGGCCCCAGGCCTCGAGTCAAGGGTAGACGCGGTAACCGACAGCTGTCTGCACAGTTTAATCCTATAGACAAGCATCCCCACGCACACTCTGCAGCCCTAATCCTATAGACAAGCATCCCCATGCACACTCTGCAGCCCTTTGCAAACATTCAGCACTATTAATATTACGTTTCTGACTGCTGCCATGTGATGTTGGTGCCCTGAACGGATGTCTCATTGGTATCTGTATCTTAAGTTTCCATTTCAGGGATCTAGAGCAGTTCGAAGATGTTTTAGTGCTTTTATTTTGCTCACAAGAAAGAGTCACTCATAGTTGTTGAATGTCACTCATAATTACACTGAAATCATGGAAATGTCACACATAGCAATCTAAAACCTTGGCAGCTATGGCTCTTCCCAGAACGGAGACAAAGTTTCCAGGGAAGTTTAAGGCACGGGCAAAGTCGGCTCTGGCGCAGGGACCCAGCCTTTCAAAGGGGGTGGGAGTTGGGGGTGGGGGGTGGGGGGAGGGTTCTTTGAAAGAGCCAGCTCTATTCTACAGTCTTGCCCTCATGACCTTGAATGATATTAAAACACAATGTTGTAAATAGCGTTTTTCAATCATTAATTTTTAATGTGTAAAAGTCTATTGCTGACATTTTGCTGACAAAATGTGTTTATGCGTCACGTGACATCCATACAAAAAGTTTATTTTAGATCAATACATGGGCCTCACATATGAGAAATAGAAGGGTGTGACATATTATTTACAGTAATATTAGTGAACTGCTGTTGTGTTACATACTGAAAACACACATCACTATCCCTGAATATCCGATGTATACACATTTAGTATTTGACCAAAGAAGGCATGAAAGAGCTGACACTAGATCATAAAATCAAAGCTGGTCCGAACTGGGGCCCCAAAAATACATTTGGCCCACAGGACCCAAAATCCTTAAAACGTCCCTGAAAGTTTCTTTTAAAATTACACAGGCAGGCGCGCAAAATGCCAGCCAGGCATGTGTTGTTTAAACAGCTTGCAAATTGCTAAATATGGTTATAAATAGGAAGTATGTATTCATTTGTAATGTTAACGAGCTCTCGGTTCCCCCTTCTTTTTGTTGATTCATTTGTAATGTGACTTTTCTATCTTTGTTCCCTTTTATTATCAGTCATGGATCATTCATGCAGCTCTAGAAAACAATTAAAAGTTCTTTCTATTTATATTTGCTGTTCAAAGTATGCACAGACAAGTGCTGAAAATACAGCTTTAGGTGACTGCTTATTTTTATACCATCTTTGACATCAAAATAATTAGCAGGCAACCGTAATCATAAGACTGGAAGTTTGTTGAGGGATCAATCAGCACATTATTTATTTCCTCCACCCTGATCCCTGGTTACGGCCATAATATCAATAGTTTAACACATTTGAAACCCTACGCTGCCGTCAATAACATGCTGAGTTACTTCAAGTGTCTGGGAATGCACCCTGCATTCAGACCACTCACTCCGCATTCTCGCCCTTCACTTTCACACTCACCCTGCACTCACACTCACCCCGATGCACTCACACCATTCACCCACTTACCCTCCACTCACAGTGATCACTCTGCACTCACAGCGATCACAATACGCTCACACTGATCACCATGCACTCACACTATTCACCCGCTCACCCTGCACTCACACTGATCACCATGTTATCACACCATTCACCCACTTACCCTCCACTCACAGCGATCACTCTGCACTCACAGCGATCACAATGCGCTCACACCATTCACCCACTTACCCTCCACTCACAGTGATCACTATGCACTCACAATGCACTTGCGCTTTTCACCCTGTACCTCACCCTGCAGTCACACGAGCACACTACTCAACCTGCACTGTTGACACTTCACTCACCTGTCCCCCTCACTGTTCAATCTGCAATCTCACTCCAATAAGCCCACCACTATTGGGTTCTCAGCACATGCGGTATTAAAGACGAAGTACCGTTCAAGACTGGATGTGGAGCACAACCTGAGGATGGCAGTAGCAAAAATCCATCCACAGATTGACTGTCTCTGAAAAACAGGCACACCTGTCACATTTATGTTGGTGGTGTTATTATCAATCCATGTCATATGTAAAACAAAGCATCCTGGTAAAAACAATTTGCACACATTTTATCTTGGAAAGTGGTGTTTTGAGCTGTGTAATAAGCCTCTGTCACCACACCCACCCACTCACAAACCTACAGTTTACTAAACATTCTTATTGTATTGAATGTTATTCGCTGAATATGCTCGGAATGTGCGCGTGGCGGTCGAGTCCAGAAATTTCTGTCAGGTGGTGTAAGGATCCTCGAGCTGTTTCCACAGGAGCGCCAGGAACCGTCGACAGGCCCAACCCTTCCCCCCTACACCTCTTGCGTCTATCAAACACTAGAGCGCAATGGTGATCTGGAGGGAACAAAACAAGGAATGTAAGGGGGAAAACAGGACTTCGCAGGCAGACTCTCCCAATCGGCTTGAACCAGGAACACTTCTGTAGTTTCTGGAATCCCTGTACTCTATCACTGCCAACAAGGTAGGTTCTTGAGTTATAGACCGTTTCTTCATAAAATCCTGGAACTGTTTTGAAAAAACCCTTTCCGTATCCAGGAGTCTAAACTGCAGTCTATAAATGGGTACTTCCAGGTCACAACAGCGTATTCTCCTGAGGTTTCAGCCTGTGACGGATGCCAGTCCTCCAAATCGGTGCAAGTCCACAGAACAAATTATAATGGGAAAAAATCCATGGGGGAAATAACACAAATGCTCCGAGCGGACCGCAACTACCACAATGCCCCAGGAGGGCCGTAACGCTGCCCTGCCCAAGTCCGGCAGGCCGACGGAACTATGTGTCCGGTCGACGGGCGGAACTGGGAGAAGCAGGTTAGCCACCCGAGGAACAAAGGAGCAGAAGAAAGCCGGCACCGGGGGATGGGAAAAAACACAGGAAAAAACACTAAGTCCGCTTAAACAATCAGAGGACTCAGTTTCAGTGAGAGGAAAATACCTCTCCAAAGCGAGCTTAGCAACCCGCTTCTATAACCAGAGCGATATCTCAGGACAGGACGAGGGTAACTAGAACCACGTAAATCTCCCCGACCACAGAACAGAAAGTCGGACCATAAACAAACAGGAACCCCACAGTAGCAACGGGTTTAGCGGCTAAACGGAAGTGACGCGGCGAACGTCTCGCAGTGCACTAGAACGCGAAGCGCTGGTTGGAAGGGTAGTCAGGCTTTTATGTCTTGCCTGACCCCTTCGCCCATGCGCATCTTCTGGCGTCTATCTTTGTTTATCCGTGAAGATTGATCCGAAAACTGGCAGGCGTGACAGGTGGTGGTGGTGGGGGGGGGGCAACATCTAACAAAATTATGCTGGGGGGCACTACCTACAAATGTTTGAAGACCTCTGCTCTAGCCTCTGGGGTTCACTAGGGTCCACCACATGTTGGGCCTGCAGGAGGGTATCCTCCGCTTTCTGGAGGTCCTGAAGGAGCTGTCTCTGGACACCATAGGTGAGCCCCATGCAAGCGCCTCTCTCCACCGCCTTCAGGGCCTCCCACTTAGTGGCCATGGACACGCCGCCGACCCCCCAATTGAGGTCAACATAGTCCCGGATGGCTGTCCTCACGTGTTCCCGTCCCACTTGGTCTCGGAGGATATCCACTTGGAGCCGCCAAGTACGGGGCCGGACAACCGGGGACCCCCATTGAACCACGCAAGCTACAGGAGAGTGGTCTGACAAAAAACGGGCTTGGTGCGTTACTTCCACTGTCATGTTAAGGTCAGTATTCACCACCAAGACCCTGTCTAGGCGACTATGTATTATGTGTGAGGGAGAAGCATGTGTACACCTTCTGTGCCAGGTGTCTGAGGCGCCAAACATCTACCGCCCCTACATTTTTCATGACCTCTTTAAGCTGCGCAGTCATACGGGGCTTAGTCCCCGCCCGGGATGGGGATCTATCTAGAACTGGGTCGAGAATACAGTTAAAGTCTCCAAACCAAAGTATCGGAGTCCCCAGGTCGTGTACCAGGGTGTTCTGCAGAGTCCCGAAGAATGTCGGGTCATCAGTGTTGGGTGCATAAGAGTTTAAGATAACTATGTCCCTGCCATCAAGCTTGGCCTTAAGGAGCAGGTATCAACCATGGATATCCGCTTCCATGTACTGGATAGCGAACGGTACTCCGGGTGCCACCCAAACCAGAACCCCCGAGCATATGTAGAGAAGGACGCGTGGAACAGTTGACCCCGCCATTTTATCTCCAATTTCTGCGCCCCTTCCTCTAGCAGGTGGGTCTCCTGCAAGCAAGCGATAGATATCTTGTGTCTGCGAAGGAAGGAGAGGATTCTATATCGTTTGGTGCATGTGCCTAGCCCCCTCACGTTCCAACTCAAAAACTTATACCCCATGATTTCCAGTAGAATTCGCCCTGCCGCATCTGGCTGTTCACAGAGCATGTCCCCAACAGTGCCCGACGTGTAATACAAATGATGCCTAAAACATTTCCCCTCAACGTTCCCTTAAAAAAAAAAACTCCCCCTCCAGCGAGCAATATATCAGCAACAAACATACACGCCAATATGCCCTTCCCCTGCTGGTTCCAGGACGTACACAGCCACCCCATTCGCCCAACGAGGCAAATACCCTCAAGAAACAATGAAAGAAACTTTCCACCCCCCCACCCCAACTCCCCATGTTCATTCATCACCCCGATCACTCGCACCCGCCCCCCTCCATTCATACGCTACTAATAGAGAAGAAACCCCCAGTAAAGGATATATCATATGGGTACTGAACACTGGTGCAGATCCAGGCGGTCCGAGGACCCACCACAGGCCTAACATACATTACACTCAGTCCATAAGGTTCCTCAGGAAGGTGCCGCCGCCTCTGATGTGCCGGTCCCCCCGGTCTCTGGGATCACCGGAGCGGTGAGCGACATGTCTTTCGCCGTGACATGTAGTGTATCCGGGACCAGTATGTTGTCGGACCCATGAGGCTTCAGTGTCCGGACCGGTTTTCAGCATCAGACAGGGCCAGATGTAGAGCCCCATCTTCCCCCACCGTTACTCTATGGCTCTCCTCACTCTCTGCAGCCTCTGAGCGGCGTCTCCGCCTATTGGGGCGTTTCCGTAGAGGTGGAGTCCCCCACCTCTCACGGGGACCCCCGCGTTCACCTGGCGGGAGGTCGTCTCCCCTGATCTCCAGCCATTCCCAGACCTCCTCCAGGGAATCGAAGAAGTGCGCCTTCCCCTGGGACAGCACCTTGAGTTTGGCCAGGTATAGCAGCATGTATTGCAGTTGCATCTCCCGGAGCTTTTGCTTGACACCCAAAAAAGATTTCCGTTGCTCTTGGACTTGCTGGGTATAATCTGGATAAATGGAGATCCTGCTGTTTTCAAAGGTAAGGTTCGCTGTCTCCCTTGCCGCACGCAGGATACAGTCCCTGTCACGATAGTTCAGAATTTTGGCAATGTGTGCTCGCGGAGGGGCTCCAGGCCGCTGCGGGGGCACCAGAGCCCGGTGGGCTCTTTCAATCACAAAGACCTCCGACAAGCCCCGTGGACACAACTGCGTACAAATCCAGTTCTCAAGGAAGCGGTCTGCGTTCCCTGCCTCCGCCCGTTCCGGCACACCAAGAACCCTGATGTTGCTACGACGTGCCCTCCCTTCGGCATCCTCCGCTCTCCGTTCCAGGGCTCCCGTCGTGGCCGTAAGTTGTGAGACCGTCTTCCTGAGGGAGGCCACCTCACCTTGTAGCTGTTCAATATTGCCCTCGGCATCGGTGACTTTATCTGCCACCTTCCGGAGGTCCGTCCTCAGCAGGTTGACGTCTATTGATACGTCTCTATTTGACGTTCCAGCGCAGTGTGGGAGCCCTGTATCGCCTGTAATAACTCCGCCCGGGAGGGCTCACCAGGGACCTCCGCCCCCTCATCCTGGCCCGATTGGCACGTGATCTTCTGGGACGGCAGCCTCTGGGTAGTGTACTGCGTTATCGTGCTGGGCTGCGTAGAGCGAGACATCCTGTCCTTGCGCGTTGCCAAGGCCCCAAGTGGTCAGATCAGCACTCCGAGGGGGTGGCAGGGACCAGACACTGTAACTCCTGCTCTCTCTCTGCTCGGTTCGCACCCCCAAGGCCTGGATACGCCCCGCGGCTCTACTCAACAGTCGACCCTCACTTCATCGCCAGGTATCCGCGGCCAGTATCTCACAGATGTCTCCCTCCGCTCCCTGGGACTGCATCCGAGATCAAACCCCCCCGTCCGTCGGCCTTCGGGTTCCAAACACCTCAGAGTCAGGGGGAGGACGTGGCGTAGGGAAGCAGGAGGGCCACCAAATTCCCGGGTTGCACTCGGTGTTGCAGTGATGGTGGGTCTGTCCCGCAGTGTGACTGCTCCGTGAGACCAGGACCCTCAAGTGCCGCACCCAGAAGCGCTGTCTGGCCTTTCCCCTCCACCAGTCCGCCGCGGCGGGCAGTATAGTGTTCAAGGCCTCCCCTTGCCCAGCTCTCGGGGACGTGTCCAGCCCACCAGTAGGGCCACGAGCGTACCTGTCCGGCAGAACGCCCTGGGTCTCTCTCCTCAGTGTTCCGGGCCAGTTCCACAGCGCGATCCCAGGAGCGTTACCAGTTTTCCAGCGCTGCCCAATCCTCAGGGGCACTGCAGAATCAGTGGCCTCCAGGGCCTCTACAGCTGTTCTGTCTGCAGGGGAGCGGAGATCTGGGCTACTGCCCCCCCAAGGCCGCACCCCAAGGGACGTGGGCCACCGAGTCAGTCGATAATGCTCTGCCGGCGCTACAGGACCTTGGATCACTGGGGCCTGTCTGTGTAGTTAGCTAGAGGGGCCGCCTCTCTCTTCCGGTGCCGGCCGGCGCAGGCGATCTCAGGGGCGCCTCCCCAGCTGGGGGCCCACGGGGGCGGCAGGCCATCCAAGGACAATGGGCCCCCCACCAGGCCACCGACACTCCCCGTCGTTCTTGGGGGCCGCACTCACCAGGGTCCGGGGCGCCGCCCCCACAGAGGCGCAGGCTGCAGTCCGGGGCCCTCCTAGCAGCGGGCCGCCTCCGATCCCCTCGCCGAGGGATCGTCCAAAATCTCCGGGCCTCGCCAGGCGGTCTCCCAGCCGGGCAGTATCGTCAGCGGCGAGGTCCGCGAGTTACGGGGCAGGCCCAGGCAGAAAGGACCGGCCGCCATGCCCGCTCCACCAGCTACAGGGGCTGCGATCACGTCGGCCCCCACGGGCACCCCACAGTGTCCCACAAGCCGGATCCCCAACCGCCCGCGGGCTCTGCTGTTTGGTCGGCGTCGCCAAGAATGCAGTAACTTCGGGCCGGCAGCGGCACTCCAACTCGAGGCTCCGCCCTCCTTCGTGTGCAGGCCGCAGACCCCGGCCTCGCATAGGCAGTGGTCCGGGGTGTCGCAGTTCAGGCAGATCACACGACCGTGCCTGCGGGTGCCTTCCTTATGTCGCCAGATTAGTGAGCCCCAGGCAGCAGGGGATCTCGCGACCCACACTTCAGCCCCGTAGGAGCCCAGACAGGATGAATTTGAAGGATTTCAGGGTCCGTTGGCCGGTGGAGGTCACGTCCTGTCGGCCATGTTGCTTGGCCACGCCCCCCCATTGCATTTTCTTAATGCGATTTTTGGCATGTTTGCCGAAGCAATTAACCCATCCGGCCCGCCGGCTGGCCCCCGTGGGTCAGCTTGCATACAATTTGGGCATCCCCATGCAATATGCCCAGGCACCATTCATGCCGATGACATCCCAGCGCTAAGATTCTCGACGCCGATACCACAGTCTCCAACGCCGTCTGGTTTTGGGCCGACTCCTACAAGCGGTGCCGCTGACCACTGAGGGTGACAACGAAGGTCTTCAGGAGGCCAGTGGCTTGGACACTTTCCCGGAATGGAAGCTTTCTTCCCCAAAGGCAATGCCTTCTCAGGACATGACTCCTTATCATTCTGTCATCAGCAAGGCTGCTGAACTCTTGGATTTGCAATTGCTCACAGCTGAGGTCAGGTCTAATATTCAGACTGAAGTTTTGCACTCTCTGTCTTCAGTGGTTGAGCCTTTACTTCCATTTAATGAGGCTTTAACGGAGCAGATTCTGGAAGAGTGGCAGAAGCCTTTGTCTTCCCCGGCAGTTTCAAGAGCAGTGGCAAGACGCTATCAGCCTGCTCTGGGGGATCCGGCTTTTCTAACCTTCCATCCTTCTCCGGAGAGCTTGGTAGTTCAAGTGTCATGTTCACCTAAACAGATGCTTGCTGGGAAGATATATCCACGCTTTGATGGATTCAGCCAAAGAGGTGGCTCCTAAACTGCCTGATGATAAACGAGAGCACTTTCTGGAGGTATTGGCTGATACGCAGGCTGCAGCCCGTCAAGTGATTCAGTCAGGTCTGGATACGGCAGACTCAGTCGCCAGGGTGGTGGGCTCTTGGTCGCTACCTGGTCACGCCTGGTTGAGAATTTTGGGGTTTTCTCCGGATGTGCAGGCCATTCTGCTTGATCTTCCTTTCGATGGATCCAGGCTCTTTGGGGCAAAGACGGATTCTGCTCTGCAACGCTTCAAGGATAGCAGGGCTACTACAAGATCCTTAGGCCTGCAGTCCCAGCCTAGAGGCTATGGTTACAGGAGGTTTCGTGGCTTTGGAAAGGTGGCTTCCTTTTGAGGCCTGCAGCAACAACAGCAGCAGCAGAACCCCCGCCGCCTGCAGGGTTCGCTCTGCAACAATCCTCCTCTGCTTCCTGTTCCCCCCCACTGGTTCCACAGGGAAGCAGCTTTAGATCCCCCATCTTGGAACATGTTGGTCCTGTAGGAGGCCGGGTGTCCCATTTTCTACAAAATTGGAAATCTATTATATCAGATCTTTGGGTTTTGAATCTTGTAGAAAATGAGTATGCCTTTCTTTTCCAGGGGTTTCCCCTTCCTCGCCAGGGGTGTTGTTCGGAGGACCATCTGCTGCTTCTTCAGCAAGAGGTCCTGGTGCGATAGAGGTGGTTCCGGAGCAGGAAAGGGGTTAGGGGTGTTACTCCCGATATTTCCTGATCCCCAAGAAGGACGGATGTTTGAGGCCTATCCTGGAACTCAGGGTCTTGAATTTTTACTTCGAGCAGAAGTAAGATGTTGACCCTAGCTCAGGTTCTTCAGGGGAAGCCGTTCCAACCTCCCACTCGGTGGCCACAGTAATAACGGATGCCTCCACTCTGGGGTGGGATTCTCATCTGCGGAATCTGGAGATCAACGGTCTTTGGTCTCCAGAGGAAAGATTGCTTCAAAGCAATCTTCTGGAATTGTGGGCGATTCGCTTGGCTCTCAGGGCTTTTCTTCCCCCCCTTCGCAGTCAGTTGGTTTTGGTCCTGACTGACAACACTACAGCGATGTGGTACATAAACAGGGAGGGGCAGTGCCGGACTGGCTGTAGCGGGCACCGGGCATTCCCCCCGTTTTGTGGCCCCAGAGGGCCGCTTTTTTACAGGGTGCCGGCAGCCCTATGTAAGAAAAGCTGGAGCAGTGCTTGGCGGCTAACAACCACCTCCCCTCCCATTTCCAGGGCTGGTGGAGAAGCAACCTGCCAGGGCTGATTGCTTTTCCCAGTCTGGCCCTGGGGCGGTGTAGGGTTGTATCGCCTCTACAGAGAGGCTCTGCAGCTCTGGTCCTGGGTTCAGGACCATCGGATTTGCGTGATGGCGAATCATCTGACCGGAGTGCTGAATATGCGTGCCGACAGTCTCAGTCAGCAGTACTCGGCTGATCACGATTGGTGTCTCCATCTGGAGGTGGTCTGCCACATTTTCAGGATGTGGAGGTTTCTTCAGTTGGACCTGTTTGCCACTCACGAGAACGCAGTCTCGTGATTGGCAAACAGGTGCCCGTTGTCTTGCAGTCTCCAGTATCCGTTGCGGGGATCATTTGGGGACACGTTTCAGCTAGACTGGGGCTCACAGCTTCTTTAAGCGTTTCCTCCCATACCCATGATTCCTTGGGTTCTGAGGAAGATTCTCCAAGACCGGGCCCAAGACTTATTGATCACCCTGTACTGGCCTAGAAGGGTGTGGTACACAGTCCTTCTTAATCTCTCATCGCACCCTCCGATCTATCTCCCTCTCCGGGCAGACCTCCTCTTGCAATTGCAGGGGCCGCTTCTACACCCCCCCCCCCCTTCATGCCTGGAGTTTGAATGGGGTAACTGGAGTAATTTTTCTCTCCCACCGAATGTGGTGGATGTTATTTTATCGGTCAGAAAACACTCCACCAAATCGGTTTATTCCTGTGGATGGGCCAGATTTATGAAGTGGTGTGGAAAGAGGTTGATTGATCCCTTGAAGGCCCATTCATCAGATGTGCTTAGCTTTTCACTTTCCTTGGCCCAGCAAGGTTTTGCTGTGGCTACTGTTAAGGGTTACATGTCGTCTTTATCTGCTTCCTTTGTTTGCCAGACCAGCCTTCGCTGTTTAAGTCTCTCATAGTTATGATGTTCATTAAGGGCCTCACTAATTCATTTCCTCCCACTCATGTTTGATACCGTAGCTTGGCATTATGTGATGGTGGTGCTGCGGGGGATGGGATTTGCAATTGCTTTCCGGAATTGGGTGACACTCCTGTACACAGATCCTAGGGTCCATCTCGAGATGGTGGGTGCATTGTCAGAGAGTTTGGCGGTTAAAAGGGACACCCAGCAGGTTCGCCCTGGCCCTTATTCCTTTGGCTGTCCTGCTTCATCTGCAATTAGCACCATGAGCATATGGGTGGGAGAGTCCAATCACACAAACTCCTTATACGCAGACGACCGGTTGGTCTATGTCTGTTTCCCCAGGGAGGCTGTGCCACAGTTGATGAGGCTTATGGCTGCATTTGGTGTGGTGTCTGGCCTCTGAGTCAACATCTGGAAGACTCGGTTATTCCTACTGGGGGGCCTTGCATTTACATCTCGGGAGCAGCTACCAGAGCTGAGGATCCGGGGGGAATTGGACAGCTTCCGTTATGGTCATGCATACAGTGGCTCAATATTACCTATTAAATATAGAGTTCCGCAGGATATCACTGGTTCAGTAGGGTTTTGAAATACACTACCCTTGTTGTTAAGGGTCAGGCAGCTGTCGCCAATATGTTTTATCCCTTAATGCTTGTGTACAGTACAGAACTCGTTGCAACCACTGGGTCCCGACATTTTTTAGAAACTGAACAGCATTGGCACTCTGGTGTAGGCAGGAAAGCTGAGTAGGGTTGCCCTGCCTGTACTAAAATGAGATATGGAAGAGGGAGGCATAGTTCTCCCCTCCCGGATAAGCAGCTGTATTACTATGCAGCACAACTACAATACGTGGCCCGGTGGCTAGCCAAACTGATAATTGGGATTAAAGACTCCTGCAGGGAATGTTTGGAAGTGACTCTCTGGCATGCTTGTTTATGAAGGGGGGGATGCACGGAGGCACCATACGGCCTCAATATGAGAGACAGAGGTAAAAAAAAAGATTCCATAGGGCTCCGTTTGACAGAGGGTTAGGGCTATGGTACCGTGCACCATTTCGCCATATAGACACTGATTTGGCCTTGGAAGAGCTGGAGGTTGCCTTCATGCTGGGGACTTCATCAGTTTTCAGGATGCACAGGAGGCCTTCCATGTTGGAGTGGGACACTCCTTGCACTATGGCAGCCAGGGAGGTGTGGTGTAGCTTCCCGGAGATGCTGTCTTGGCTGTTGGGCAGCTTGCCTAGATGAGGGTAAAGTAGGCATCTGACCTGATCACTCTCTTCTATAAGGCACTTAACGGAGACGTGACAAATCCACCATTCAGAGCCTGACTGACATGGGAGGTGGAGATAGGGGTGCCATTCCTGAATAATTGGAATCATGCATGTACGCTGGTCCGCACAGTCACTATCTTAATCAGGTGCCTAGAATTCTCACATATGCACCTATAAGTCACTCCTATGGCAGGCCTTAACAACCCTGAAGGCAGAGTGCTTGGGTTTATGTGAGATGGTGCTCTAGCATGAGCTGAGCCTGTCTGCAGCTTTCGGAACCATGTCCTTATAGCTGTTCTAGGATATTGCCATACCATATACTCTTAAGTGCATTATGTACCTCGCGGTCAGATGCTAACTTTGGTTTGGCTTTATCAAAACATGTCGTGTAAGGTGTCATACACTTAGGAATACTACCCCCTCGCCAGTCCTGGCGACGGGGGTAGCATTCCACCCTTCTAGAGGGAGAAGACATGTTGCTTCCATTAATCCCGGTTAAAGTTAACCAGAGCCTCAGCATCACAAATGGATGCTTCTGCCACAGACACAAGTCTGACCTCCTGCTGCTGGGAGTCCTTCCAGCGAGGGAGGCTTGGACAATAGGTTTCCTGTCACAGGGAGGTGCTAGCACCACCCCAGACAGGCTATAGTGTATTGGGGCAGGGAGGGCTGAATGAAACTAGACACTGCCTGGGGCACACAAGGTGTCCCATGCATAGGCCAGTTCAAACCGGTGCTGGGGCACTCCAGCCCCAGCTCTGGCGCGAAACTGGACAAAGAGAAAGGGGTGTAACCACCCCTTTCCTGGGTCCCACCCATAGGAGGGACCTAGCAGGTAATCCAGCCCCTAGATTTGGTATATAGGTAGGAGCTGAGTCCCAAGACTTTAGATTTATCCTGACTGAAACTCTTATACAAAACTCTGGACCCTTCGACATCCTACTCGACGTAGAAGGCTGAATAGTCTCCCTTGTGGTCAAGGAGTGACCACCCTGTGCAAGCAGGCACCATCAAGCGCTCAACGGTTTGCTTTGTCGTTGCTCCCGCCGAAGCTTGAACACAGAGCCTGACAAGATTCGGACTTCCAGACTTCCTTCAGCCCGATCCACAGCAAAGCTGAGACCCGTGGAGGCGACGCGAGACGTGGGACCGGCCATCTTGGAAAGCCAGCGAATTGCTCTCCGTGCAACTTCTGAGGCACCCTCGAAGTTGTGCATTGGGGATTGAGAAGCCCCAGCCCGAGCACCAACTGCACCGAAGATCACCTCTCCACACTCACCGAGTGCTGCGTGGGGCCCTTTTGCATTTTCCTACTCGAAGCGTCTGTCCGGTCACTTGCTCGTTGGCTAGTGGCCCCTGTGACGACGAAACTTTGCATTTCCAAGGCTGGTCTGGTTGCTCCAGACTGGCCCTTGCTCCCCTGAAAAGGAGCAGCCCATCAGACCGTGTTGGTCTGATCCAGAAGCCATCTTCGATTCCTGCGTGGGTTGCAGTTGCCAAGGCCTGTTGACTCCGAATCGAGAACCGACACCGCCGACAGCGAGAGCCTTCGTGGGACAGTCCGTATCCAGCTCCTGGTCATGGTCGACACCTCCTGGTCCACGTGGCTGCAGAGACAAGCTTAGCGACATCACCTAATTTCTCCCAGACATCGCCTGGTTCCATCCTGGTCACTGGCTAGTGACCCAGACTCTGTCCCCTCTGCTTTCAGGTACTCTTCATCCTCGATCCACCCTTGGATCCAACCGGACTCTTCCCTCCTGGTCGCCTGCAGCACCTTTTCTCCAAGGCTCCATAGAACTCCACGACGAAACCCGACACACTTTGACACCTATGCACCCGCTTCCTGTGGGTGAGGTAACGCGAGTACTGCGGTGCTCCTGTAAAGGTTTACACTCCTAGTTTCAAGTGGTTAGCTTCTAGTCCATTCGGAAGACTCCTAAAACTTATACTTTCTAGCTTTACGCACCCATTGACTTCTATGTGTGCATTTAGACACTGCGCCTGCATCCCGTGGGCCTCCTGCTCTCTAACTACTGTTAGTCCACTGTAGCCCCAGCGATTCCCAAGGCCCTAAGCCTTACCATTGTTCGTGACGTGGTTCTTATACCACTATTTTAGTATATGGTTTAGCGGGCCATCAGGGCCTATCCATATTTGTGCAACTTTTGTATGTTATATTAAGTTACTTGTTATGTGCTTGTGCTCCTGTACTCATAAAGAGTTAAGGGGATTGATTTAGAAATAAATACATATATATTTTGAATATATAACCTGTGTGGTGTCCTTTCATTTGGTATTAAAAGGTTTGCATATGGTAAAAAAGCTGGCTTCACATGCCCTCTTGAGTTTAGCCTAAGACTGCTTTTGTCCATGCTACCACTAGGATAGCTGGTCTATAAGGTTGACTTTACAACCATCACCATAAGGGTTGTTTGGACTGGTGCAAGGTGCTCACTAGAATAGTGAACATCATATACCAGGCCAACTTCTCACATTGATGTGCAGCGGTTGGGATTTGAGCTTGCTGTTGTTTTACCAGTTGTAATCTTTTATATCATTTGAAAGATCAAATTAGGTAGCATAGGTACATATAACAAGACTTAGAATACATAAGTTCTACTGAACTTAGTTGTTGTAGAGGAAAGGGCCTAGCTTACCCTGACTACAACTCCTAGAGAGGTTCTAGTAGGTAAACACATAGTGTAGGTAGGTGCACACACCACACCTCACTAGAATAATGTCTACCACAGGGGAGCCAAGTATGACTCTTCCTGGGACAGGTGACCCTCCCAGGGCACCATCTAGATATGAAATGCTCAATTTCCAAGAGATGAGGCACTTGTGCACCTCAAGGAGATTGAAACAGGGTTCTAACCCTACCATTTCCAACTTGATAGAAGTCCTAGAAAGGGCTGATGCTGAGAAGGCCTCTAGACAGGGTCCCTCAGGTCAGGCAGAAGAGGTCTTACCCTCTACAGATGATGCATCTGATCCTACTATCATGAATGAAGAGGGAGATGAACAAGAGGAAGGCTCTGAAGAAGTTTTCCAAGATAGCCAGGTCCAAGTTGGGAGACTTAGCCAGGCTAACCTAAGCCTACATGGGGCTGAACATGGGCAAGACCCATACAGACCTATTAGTCGACTTAACCAGGGGTATGGGAGGAGGAGGTCTCACTCAGGTGACTCCCACCACTCTCAGGCCTCTAGGGGATCCAATACCCTTGCTCAGAGAAGGATGACCTCTCCTGAAAGAAGCATGAGGGAAGCTAATCTAAGGATTAAGAGGCAAGAACTAGAAGTTGCCCTTGCCAAAGAGAAGCTTGCCCTAGCTAGAGAGCAGCAATTGAGTGGGTCACAACCCAGTGGTGGCAGCAATATGCCTAAGGATAAAGACGGGTCCCATGAGAATTCTAGGCACCTGAGTAAGATAGTGCCCCCCTACAAAGTTGGGGATGACATCCACAAGTGGATAACTGCTTTGAAAGGAGCCTGTAAAGTCCAGCAGGTTCCCCAGAGTCAGTGGGTAGCTATCTTGTGGCTCTCCTATGAAGAAAAAGGCAGAGATAAGCTCCTCACAGTTAGTGATGCGGATGCTAATAACTACCCTGTCCTGAAGAGTGCTCTAATTGATGGGTTTGGCCTAACCACTGAACAGTACAGGTTGATGTTCAGAGATACCCAGAAGACACAGACCCAGGACTGGACTGATTTTGTTGATTGTGCCACTAAGGCTCTGGAAGGTTGGTTACTGGTAAGTAAAGTTAAGGACTACACAAGATTGTATAATTTGATCATGAGAGAACAAATCGTTAATAATTTTCAGAACCAGTTGTTGCACCAACACCTGATTGACTCAGATCTGACCTCTCCCCAAGAATTGGGAAAGAAGGCAGACAAATGGGTCAGAACCAGGGTTACGCAGAAGCCCCAGAACCAAGGTGGTGACCAGAAAAAGGCAGACCAAAAGAGTGGAGATCAGAAACAAAAAGACCAGAAGTCTTCTTCAGGCCCCCAAAACACCTCTAATGAGGGGGGGGTCCCAAAATTCCAAGAAAAAGAAGAAAGAAGGTCCAAAGAAACCTTGGTGTAATTACTGTAAAACTGCCTCTCACTGGTTTAGTGAGTGCACCACTGCAGCCCCTAAGGCAACTGCACCCTATAGTACAGTCAGCAGTGGTAGTTCCCAACCCAAGGCTATAGTGGGGTTAACCATGGGTACTGAGGTGGATCCTGGCCTAGTCAGGATTCCAACTCAGGCTGTCCTGATCTGTGATGTGGACATGTCTATGTCCACTACTGTGAGTCCCAATTCTTTGGGCAAGTACAGACAGACACCTTTGATTAATGATAGAGTGGCTCAAGCCTATAGGGACACATGTGCCAGTGTCACTATGGTGACACCTAACTTTGTGGACCCTGGACAGATTGGTCACCAGGTAATTATCACCCAGTACAATGCTAGCAATGTCACTACTACACATAGTGTGGCAGTTGTTAATTTCTCCTGGGGAGTGGTAACTGGCCTCAAAAGAGTTGTGGTAAGTGCAGACCTCCCAGTTGAATGTCTTTTGGGCAATGATGTAGAAAACTCAGTATGGTCAGAAGTGGAGTATAGGACTCATGCAGAGATGCTAGGTATTTCAGCACATGTCCTTGCTGTGACCAGGTCACAGGCCAAAATGTGCTTACCTGAACCAGTGCTGGATCTTGAAACAATAGACCAGACACAACCCAAGAGAAAGAGCAAGAGGGTTAAGGCAGTGCCTTCCCCCCTGCCTCAGGTTGAAGATCAGCCCTCCCAGGAGGATGATTCTGTGATCCAAGAGGGAACTGCCCTAGAAGAACTTGAGCCTGATCAGGTTGAGTTTCTTGGGACAGGGGGACCCTCAAGGGCAGATCTGAGGCAGGCTCAACTAGATTGTTCCTCTCTTGAACCCCTCAGACAGCAGGCTGCTGCTGAGGCTGCTGGGAATGCTCAAGGTACCCATAGAGTTTATTCGGATGATGGACTCCTTTATTCAGAGGCTAGAGACCCCAAGCCTGGTGCTTCCAGGAGGTTGGTTATACCTCTTCAATCTAGGGGCTTCCTTCTCACCTTGGCCCATGATATTCCCCTAGCAGGACACCTGGGCCAGAACAAGACTTGGGACAGGCGTGTCCCTCACTTTCACTGGCCCCATATGTCAGAAGATACCAAGGAGTTTTGTCGCTCCAGTGTTACCTGCCAAGCCAGTGGCAAATCAGGTGGCACAACAAAGGCCCCCCTCATACCACTACCTGTGGTGGGGATACCCTTTGAGAGAGTGGGGATAGACATTGTTGGACCAATGGACCCCAAACAGCATCTGGGCACAGATTTATACTGGTGGTAGTGGATCATGCCACCAGGTATCCATAAGCTATTCCCCTGAGGACCACAACAGCTCCTGTTGTGGCAAGGGCTCTACTTGGAGTTTTCTCCAGTGTGGGGTTTCCAAAGGAGGTTGTCTCTAACAGAGGTGCAAACTTCATGTCAGGATATTTGACTGCTATGTGGAAGGAGTGTGGTATTAATTACAAATTCACTACACCCTACCATCCACAGTGCAATGGGCTTGTTGAAAGATTCAACAAGACCCTCAAAGGATGATAAAAGGGTTACCTGAAAAGCTGAGGCGAAGATGGGACATCCTTTTACCCTGCCTTCTGTTTGCTTACAGAGAGGTCCCACAAAAAGGGGTTGGCTACAGCCCTTTTGAGCTTTTGTTTGGGCATCCTGTAAGGGGACCCCTGTGTCTTGTGAAGGATGGGAGTTACCTCTCAAAAAGCCTAAACAGGACATAGTGGACTATGTACTTGGTCTCCGCTCCAGGATGGCTGAGTATATGAAGAAGGCTTCCAAAAACCTTGAGGCTTAGCAAGAACTTCAAAAAGCTTGGCATGACCAAAAGGCTGTGCTGCCTGAGTACCAGCCAGGACAGAAGGTGTGGGTGTTGGAGCCAGTGGCCCCAGCAGCCCTCCAGGACAAATGGTCTGGACCCCACACCATTGTTGAGAAAAAGGGAGAGGTCACCTACTTTGTGGACTTTGCCACCCCTAGGAGCCCCCAAATGGTGCTCCATGTCAACAGACTCAAAGCATATGTTGACAGGGCAGACATGGGCTTGCTCAAGGCTACAGATGGGGAACAGGAGGAAGAGGGTGACCCTCTCCCAGACCTGTTGACTCAGAACCCTGATGATGGTTCAGTTGATGGAGTGGCCTTGGCAGGCAGCCTCGCTGACCAGCAGCAAAAGGACTGCAGACAAGTTCTGCAGGCCTTTAGACATATGTTTTCATTAACACCTAGTCAGACTAACTGGTGCACCCATGAGGTGGACACTGGTGACAGTCTGCCTGTGAAGAGTAAGATCTACAGGCAACCTGGCCATGTCAGGGACTGTATAAAGACTGAGGTGCAGAAAATGCTTGAGTTGGGAGTAATTGAGCCATCAGAGAGCCCCTGGGCCACCCCAGTAGTCCTTGTACCAAAACCTCACTCCCAAGATGGTAAGAGAGAGATGAGGTTATGTGTGGACTATAGAGGTCTCAATGCTGTCACTAGTACAGATGCTCACCCAATTCCAAGAGCAGATGAGCTCATTGATGGATTGGCGTCTGCCAAGTTTCTGAGCACATTTGATTTGACAGCTGGCTATTGGCAAATCAGGTTAGCGGAGGATGCCAAGGCCAAAACTGTGTTCTCAACCCCAGGAGGTCATTATCAATTTGTGGTAATGCCCTTTGGTTTGAAGAATACACCTGCCACTTTCCAAAGGTTGGTGAACCAAGTCCTTACTGGGTTGGATGACTTTTGTGCAGCTTATCTGGATGATATTGCTGTCTTCAGCTCCACCTGGGAGGATCACCTGATCCACCTGAAGGAGGTTTTAGAGGCCCTGCAGAAGGCAGGCCTAACTATCAAGGCCACAAAGTGCCAGATAGGGCAGAGTAAGGTTGTGTACCTGGGCCACCTTGTAGGTGGGGGGCAGGTTCAACCACTGGAGAGTAAGATCCAGACCATCAAGGACTGGGCTCCTCCAACCACCCAGACACAGGTCAGAGCTTTCTTGGGCCCGTCTGGTTACTACAGAAAATTTGTCAAGAATTATGGGTCCATTGTGACACCACTCAATGACTTGACTTCAAAGAAGATGCCAAAAAAAGGTTCAGTGGACAGTTAGCTGTCAAAAGGCATTTGATGACCTGAAGATGGCCATGTGCTCTGCACCTATCTTAAAGAGTTCTGACTACTCCAAAGAGTTTATTGTCCAAACAGATGCTTCTGAGTTGGGTGTGGGAGCTGTGTTTTCACAACTTAATGTAGATGGTCAAGACCAGCCCATTGCTTTTATTAGCAGAAAGCTGACTCCTAGAGAGAAACGTTGGTCAGCTATTGAGAGGGAGGCCTTTGCTGTGGTTTGGGCCCTGAAGAAGTTGAGATAATACTTGTTTGGCACTCACTTCAAGATCCAGACAGACCATAAGCCCCTCTTGTGGCTAAATCAGTTGAAGGGTGAAAATCCCAAACTACTCAGGTGGTCCATTTCCCTACAGGGGATGGACTTTACAGTGGAGCACAGACCAGGGCCTGACCATGGCAATGCAGATGGTCTCTCCAGGTATTTCCACTTTGAACATGAAGACACAACTGGTCAAGGTTAGTCTAATGTCCCTGCGTTGGGGGGGGGGGGGGGGTGTAGGATAGTAGGGTCTGCTAATCTATGGTCCCCCCATTTTTTTTGCTTTTTGCTTCACTGGTTTTCGACTTAATGTGGCTGTGGGCCTGCTAATCAGACCCACAGCCCTGCTGTTCTCTCTCTAAATTTCACACCATGTACTTTAGGTACATCACCAATTGGGATTTGGGTCACTCTTATGAGTCCCTGTACAGTGCACTATAGGCACCCAAGGCCTACCAGGGGCTGCAGCATATCTTTTGCCACCCCTGGCTGGCCATCCAAACTGACACAACTGGCTGATCACTCAGCTGGGGCAAGGTTGTGTAATCACCCCTTGCTTAGATATAGTATTCCTATGTCTAAACCTTATCTAGACACATATGCACCTATAAGTCACTCCTAAGGCAGGCCTTAACAATCCTGAAGGCAGAGTGCTTGGTTTTATGTGAGATGGTGCTCTAGCATGAGCTGAGCCTGTCTGCAGCTTTCGGACCATGTCCTTATAGCTGATCTAGGATATTGCCATACCATATACTCTTAAGTGCATTATGTACCTCGCGGTCAGATGCTAACTTTGGTTTGGCTCTATCAAAACATGTCGTGTAAGGTGTCATACGCTTTGGAATACTACCCCCTCGCCAGTCCTGGCGACGGGGGTAGCATTCCACCCTTCTAGAGGGAGAAGACATGTGACTTCCATTAATCCCGGTTAAAGTTAACCAGAGCCTCAGCATCACAAAACGGATGCTGCTGCCACAGACACAAGTCTGACCTCCTGCTGCTGAGAGTCCTTCCAGCGAGGGAGGCTTGGACAATAGGTTTCCCGTCACAGAGAGGTGCTAGCACCACCCCAGACAGGCTATAGTGTATTGGGGCAGGGAGGGCTGAATGAAACTAGACACTGCCTGGGGCACACAAGGTGTCCCATGCATAGGCCAGTTCAAACCGGTGCTGGGGCACTCCAGCCCCTGCTCTGGCGCGAAACTGGACAAAGAGAAAGGGGTGTAACCACCCCCTTCCTGGGTCCCACCCATAGGAGGGACCTAGCAGGTAATCCAGCCCCTAGATTTGGTATATAGGTAGGAGCTGAGTCCCAAGACTTTAGATTTATCCTGACTGAAACTCTGATACGATACTCTGGACCCTTCGACATCCTACTCGACGTAGAAGGCTGAAGAATCTCCCTTGTGGTCAAGGAGTGACCACCCTGTGTAAGCAGGCACCATCAAGCGCTCAACGGTTTGCTTTGTGCCGGAGCTTGAACACAGAGCCTGACAAGACCCAGACTTCCTTCAGCCCGATCCACAGCCACAGCAAAGCTGAGACCCGTGGAGGCGACGCGAGACCGGCGATTTTTGAAAGCCAGCGAATTGCTTTCCGTGCAACTTCTGAGGCACCCTCGAAGTTGTGCATTGGGGAGTGAGAAGCCCCAGCCCTGAGCACCAACTGCACCGAAGATCACCTCTCCACACTCACCGAGTGCTGCGTGGGGCCCTTTTGCATTTTCCTGCTCGGCGCGTCTGTCCGGTCACTTGCCCGTTGGCTAGTGGCCTCTGTGAAAACGAAACTTTACATTTCTAACGCTGGTCTGGTTGCTCCAGACTGGCCCTTGCTCCCCTGAAAAGGAGCAGACCATCAGACTTTGCTGGTCTGATCCACCAGCCATCTTCGATACCTGCGTGGGTTGCATTTGCCAAGGCCTGTTGACTCCGAATCGAGAACCGACAGCGAGAGCCTTCGTGGGACAGTCCGTTTCCAGCTCCTGGTCGTCGTCGACACCTCCTGGTCCACGTGGCTGCAGAGACAAGCTTCGCGACATCGCCTGGTTCCTTCCTGGTTCCATCCTGGTCACTGGCTAGTGACCCAGACTCTGTCCCCTCTGCTTTCAGGTACTCTTCATCCTCGATCCAACCTTGGATCCAACCGGACTCTTCCCTCCTGGTCGCCTGCAGCACCTTTTCTCCAAGGCTCCATAGAACTCCACGACGAAACCAGACACACTTTGACACCTATGCACCCGCTTCCTGTGTGTGAGGTAACGCGAGTACTGCGGTGCTCCTGTAGAGGTTTACACTCTTAGTGTCCTAATTTCAAGTGGTTAGCTTCTAGTGTAGTGTAGTTCTTATATTCCCAATAGGCTCTGCGCATTGGAATAATATCTTCAGTAGTGTAGACGTAGGACTGAGGTTAACTAGGTCTTTTACTGACGATATTAGACTTAAGTTTTGTGTGCCAGCTAGCTCAGAGTTCACTAGAAACTTTCTCGAATAGGCGAGGAGGAGTTTAACCTCCCTGGATAGACAAGAAGGGATTTAGTTTCTGACAACCATAGAACATGACAACTTTGCTCTCCCTGATCAAGAGTATATCTCTAGAGTCGTGTGAAAACAAAAGACAGCTATTTTACTCAGTCAATACGTGCATACTTAGTTTCACCAGATTGCAGAGAAAAGGAGAGACGGGCGTTTTCAATAAAAGGTGTTATTTATTGATCAGTCTCTTTTCTCATACAAGAGAAATTAATTGCTACAATTGTAATACGGATGGTTAAGTAAAATGCATACAGTAAAAGCAGGATTATAAAATAATACTGTAAAAGCATTGATATGGTTTCTTAGCCATATGTTACTTTAAAATGGATAAAAGTTATACATACATATATACATTGACTAATCGTACTCAACTGGTGCTTCTAACTACGCCTACCCCGGTGTACCTGACCTAAGCCTAATACATGGGAGGGAGTAAGTAAGTAGCAGTTTAAGTTAAGTTTGTTTTGCCAAGAGTCTGACTCAAGAATTCTCTGTAAGAGGTTAGTCAGTTCAGTACCTGGGATTTAGAAGGCAGGAGGGCTGGTATCTCTTTCTCAGGACTCGGTATCCCAGTTACCCGCGAGGGCAAGCTGGAAACGCTGGAGGCTGGATTCCTCGGCAAGAGGAAAGGCAGCGTTTTTCCTCAGCGTGTCAAAAGGGGAGGGGCAGCGTCCGTGGGCTCTCGCATCAGCTGGGCTCTCCGGCAAGTAGTCGCTGCTCCAAGCTCATCACCACCGTGTCTTTACTTAGGGCAGTGTCGGTATATTTATACCTGAGAGGTGCCGGGTTTGACGTAAGGATGGACATAAGACGTCAATTAAGAACTGGTCGTTCTTACATTCTTTACAGGAGTTCTCGAACGAAATCAAAACAATAGCAGCGGGGATTTCCCAGGTTTGCTGGAGGCTTGGTTTGTTTAGAGAACTCGGTGTGCTTTCTAGGGGGCTGGATGAATAGTGCTTGCTTAATGTGACAGCATGCGCTATGACTAATTTATGAAACTGGTTTCTGTGCTGTTGTATGGATATTAGTGATTTATAACCGGACAAGGGTCAGAAATTGGAGTATCGATACAGGTCCCTATATAAACACACTACATCCACTCCACGAATTCATGTCCATATTTACTAACCTAATCAATAGTAAACATAACTAATAGTGCATGTGTATACCGAACCACCCAAAATACATTTTTTGCATTTGAAAATAGGCATATTCGAAAGACACGAAAATGAGTGTAGGTACTGTATGCATTCAAGCAGTGTAATCATTCAAAGAAAATGCACATTTTATATCAGCATGAATGATTTGCGAAAATAACACATGAAATGGCTCTTAATACAGAAGAAAAAGTGCGAGACCACTTCATCACATATAAATACATTTACTCGTAAATATGCTAGAGGCTGAGGTAAATTATTGTCTCTAGAGTTCCCAAAAATAGAAGCTCTGTTCTCTAAGAATAGTTCTACTTTAAGCAGAAGATAAGTGCCAAAAGGTAAATATTTTGGGTTTGGGAAAAAAGTTTTCGTTTTCAGGGAAGAAGGAAAAAATTGTCAGTAGCTTTGTTTTTAAAACTGAAGCCCAAATTCAGAGTTCAGGGAACGCTGTGTGCACGTTTGCTTATAGTCACTCTCTCTGTTATGGTGAAAACATCATTTCAGATAGATTTTCAAAAAAACAGTTTACTGCCTCAGGTGAAAGTTCGACCAAGTTGGAAAATGTCGCTACCGTGCGCATGTTCGCTTTCAGTGATGTTTTGATCAGCATTGCTTACAGAAGGGCGTACCTGGTTGATGCTGCTTTCATCCTGTACTTCACTACCCTTCAATCGTAGTGGTGAAGTCTCCACGAATGCCGTCATCAGGATAGGTAGCCGCTGGGGACAGCACAATGCATGAGCCTTTACTGGACCCAACAAAGTATCTGCATCCAATGGTACTTCTGATTGTAGTGTAAGACATGTGTCCAACACGCATTCCTCGCCGCATAGCATGCATCTCAATACAGGTAAGACACAATTCTGCCATATGTGTCTGAACGAAAGAAACCAGGTCATATTCAGATCTCTTAGCCGGGCTAATCCAAGGACTTTAGTTATGCGGTCCCGATAGCGTATAGCTAGGATCGTTTCTTCCATTGTTGCTGGAGTCTTGTCTGTGACATGGCTTGCCATAACGAAGCAGGAGTAGCAAAAATAAGATGCCTGCTACGAGTCCCAACAGGAGTGGAAGTCCGCCAAAGACAGAATGGACGAAATCGGGAAATATTCCCAGGACTGCTTTGAATGGAGTCAACAGTCCCGAAAAACGGACTTAAATACACTCGCGATACCATTTGTATCAGAAATATTTAAGATTTCGCTTAGCATTTCTGCGAAGTGTAGGGGGCAATTTGTTGATAACAATGCATGTATCTCTCCCGTTGTCCTTGCAACTTGGAGATCATACGTTTCTTTTGATGACGTCAAGTGAACTGGCGTCTGTAGGAGCACAGTCTTCATTCTGCTTAAAGTATCAATTCGAATAGAAGAGATTTTTAAACTGGGCCAAATTTTTCCCTCCCTGTCTGGAGTGTCATTCGGAAACAATACTCGCTCACAGCAAGTGACCATGGAGCTCACGCTTACTAGATAAGGTTTTCCTGGCAGTAAGCCACAACATCTGTGATCTACAATTAGAATGTAACTCCCGTTAGAAAGTTTTCTAAAGAATGGTTCTATTTTTGTTGCAGGTGTGCCGAGCTGGTGACATGAAAGGTTATTTGAAGTCCCCTCACAGGCCCCATGTAAACTTATACCCTGACACAGAAGTATACCACTTAGTGATTTTTCACAATTGTTACCACTAAGAAATACACTCTGTCCTTTTTCACTATAACATGTGTGTGTATAAGGTAGGTTCCATGTTGACTTAATGTATCCTTTACCCAACCTTTCATACTGGCCTGCCTGTATATATTTCTGGCAGTATCGAAATTGGAAAGTCGTTATCGGAATAGTTATAATCCCATGTATTATCCATTCAATGACAGGTCGTTTTGACATTGTCAATGGTAATCTCTCAAGTTTTTCAATGCTCAGAATTGTATACTCTGCACCCTTTTGTGCCAAGCTGATTTGTGTATCAGTAAGGTTAAAGATACCGAATAATGACGTTGTGTTGATTAAACGCCAAGGCACGTAGCCTGAACGCAGATTTTGTAACGTCCAGCCAAGCTGTACAATAGAACGCAATTGGGACTGACCGTGTTGTAACATCAGTAAGTCTTGCTCTATTATATCGATTGCAGATGATACAATACTGTCCAGTGAATATATTCTAGAAGACAGAGTCATTAACCCATTGTCCACAACAGAAAGTGATTTTTCCAAATTAACACGGTCAATTTGCCGTATTTTCTCTGCTGTTTCAATTTGAGTTACTTTCCAAGCTTCGTTGTAAGCTGCATATATAGAGGCCGCTATGAAACGTTTTTGACGCTGTTTGCGTGGTCCCATAATGAAATCACGCAAGTCAGCACCTTCTTTAAGTAAAGTTAAGTGTTGCTTAATTTCTGCCAGTGTGGATGTTCGTAGCCATTCGAGGCAGAGTTTCCCTACACTGTATGTAGTTACAATCCCTGGATGTTGTCTCTGGGAGTATCTAGGGTCTGGCCTGGTTATTGTGAACCCCTGTTTTTTGTTCAGGAATCTATCTTGACAGTTATTTGTGTCTGTGGATCAACCATTTTTTTCAATCAGGATGTGTTCTGTTTTGGTTAAAAATATGGGTTACGTCTATCTCAACATCCGTAGTGCTATTTTACTGGTAGGTGTTGGCTTTGGAATAGACGGTTTGTTCAAGTCTTTAATTTTGGCTAGGCCAAGACAGGTAGTCTGTTGAATTGTGTCATTCAAGAATATAATTTGTTCTGGGATCATGCAGGCTCTAAACAATGATTCTATACCTTTGACCTGCCAATCTATTGTACCCCAGATTGTTTTCGTTTCAATGTTATTGTTCCAGAAATCAAAACCGAATGTATTCATTTTGTCAAAAAATGTCTCTGAATAGATTAATTTTGTATTTGTAAGCATGGTTTTCATTCCTGTCTTATTTAACAGTTTGAAATAAAATGTTTCTGCATTACTTGTGTTAAACCCTGAGAAATATGGAAATTTTTCATAAAATGTTTTCGAACTGCCTTTTGGTGGAGTTGCGCAATGTTCCCATTGGTTATAATTAAAAACATTTCTAGGTTGAGCAGATTTATGCAGATAATGGTTACCATAGTGGTTGTAACAGTACATCTGGTCATAATTAGATGAACCCTGTAAATAATCATGTTCTGTAAATTTAGCTGACATCACTGGATCTGACATCATATCATTAATACTTTCAAAGTCCCAATCATCAGCGAATGTGCTTGATTTTACAAAGTCACTTAATGAAATCTTGAATTGATGAGGATACTTCAAGAGCTCGACCGGGCCGTAGATTTCGTAATCAGTTTTGTCCCATGCTACACCACCGGGTATAGGATTGGCTGTGAAGTTTACTGAAGAAAGTTCTCTTTTCTCGATGTGTGAAGACTTGTGTGGTTTCAGGACCAAGTTGATTTTCTGACTTGCTGTGTCCATTGTAACATATTTTCCCTCAATGAAATGTCCCAAGTATAGTACCAGGATGAGCCAAAGTATGAGGACAAATACACCTTGTGCCACCTAAAATTCAATCCATGGAGAAATCAGATAGGTTTCTTGTAGTTGATGAAAGAGTTCTTTTGCTTTGTCTTTAAAAGTCTTTGATGGTGTCGGCAGTTCCTCAGGTTCGCTCGGATCCTCAGAAAAATCATCGAAGTTGATGTAATAGCCTGATGCAGTTCTGTCAATTGTTTCAATTGCTTCTGGATTTCTTTTTGTTTTTGGAATTTTCTTTGTTGCATTAGCATAGTCAGTGATTACATCATTGTAGACTGGTGTTTCTTGATGTAAGATTTGGATTTGGGTTTCAAGAGGTTTAAGTTCCATGGCTTTGTTGCATAGTCCTTGTTGATTCACTGTAGGTTTATCAAATGTGATTAGTCTCTCAGTTTGAACCTCTGTGTTTGTAGCAAACTTTGGTGTTCTGCTATTTCTTGGGAGTCCACTCGGCCTACTACTTATTATCGGCCACATGATTGTGGTTTAACCAGGTCGATGGATACAACTCGGTTCTCCTTTTTACCAGCAAGGGGCGGTAGTACAACTTATCTTGTTCCGTTGATACCTAAGACAGGTACTGCCTTTCTGTAAGAAGGCCCAAATTCCTTCTTCACCGTTATTTTCTCTCTGACCAGATCCCCGATTTTTGGAATCCAGACAGGCCTTGCTGGGACAGGTGGTTTCTCTTCAGTGGTTGTTGGCTGTTGTTTACATTTTATGTTGCTCAGGTCTTTTCTTGTTTCATTTAAGTCCTGTAAAATAGCCAAACGATCTTTGATATCAAAGCATTTCTCTTTAACCACTGAAGTTTGACTATCGAGGTCCTGGATTAACATTCTAGTCCCATACAATAATTTGTACGGACTGAAAACTCTCAGAGAATTTCTTGGCAGATTATTAAGACTACGTTGGACACTTATTAAATGTTTGACCCACCCAGCTCCCGAACCTAATACCTTTGCCGTTATAGATTGCTCTATGCCGTGGTTTTTTCTTTACCCCATCCCGTTTCCCTCAGGAAGGAAGTGATAAGAGTCCCGCAATGCAATGCCCATGCTGGCCATGCCCCCCCCCCATAAGCTCGAGAGCTAAAAGCAGGGCAATGGTCAGAATGTAGCATGCCAATTGCGTATATGCCATTATAGACTCGCAAATCTTTTTATAACAGTTCAGACGTCAGCCGAGAGCTGGGGTCTACATTTTAAGTGATGATAGTCTCTATATGTTAATGTGACGCATTAATCATACTGGGTTTTATATATTTATTGTTTAATCCCATCTTGAGCGAAACGCCATGGCAAAACACCGTCTCGGTCGCCACTGCGATCTCTGTTGCAGTTTGGACAGTTTTTTGCAAATATGTGATGTTGCAGACTCATTCCTGGCCACCAGTATGTGGATTGCAGTTCTTCCAGAGAATCCTTTAGCTTAAGGTGTCTAAGACCCTCACCCATATGTGCGTCTGCTATTAACAATATTCTCCTGTTCGTGTTTGGAATTACTCTATCCCCCACTCCAGGGATTTGAGCAAAAGGAACGGAGTTTGCATCGATTATGTATGTATAATTGAGTGGATAGGTGATGGGTAGCGCTGAGCAGTCGCCTTTTGATGACGTTTTCACCGCCAGCATTGTTTACCCCTCAATGTATTTTCCTGAACGCTTTTTTGTAGCTACGGAAGCCGACTTAGTTGCTTCCGCTGTCTCAGCCAATAAATTCCCTGGAACGTGAACGCCATCACGTTCATGACTCAATGAATGTATCACGTGAGTCTTTGGTAGTTCTTTCTGCAAAAGAACTACTTGTTTCCAAAGCGATTTTTGCTTTATTGTGGCACCTGTGTCATCTTTGTAATCGTTTGGAACCCAGTTCTGCAAATCTTTATTGTATGATTTGACGCAGTAATATGATTCGCACACTATTAGTGTCGGGAATTCGCGATCAGCATTATCTAGCGCCATTTTTAACGCTATTATTTCAGTTTGTTGTTCTGAATTATTTTCCACTGAATGTGTTTTAGTTACCAGAGGTCTCAATTTATCTCCGCGCCACACGTATTTAACAATTTCGCATGTGGCGTTATAGGCTTGTTTTCCCCAAACCGAGGGTTCTGCATGTCTGTCTGTATATATTACACAGGCGTACTGTCGTATGGGCAGAATGTCGATTGGCAGAGGGTATTCTCTTTTATATTCTAGATTTTTTAATTTTTTCATTTCTGGGTCAAAATAGTATTTCACTCTGTCTGTAGCAAGAGAATTTTCCCATTGTATCCATTTTAGATTTAATGCCATAGTAGGTAAATTACATGGGCTTGTTAATGCCTCAAAGGATGATTCTGCTGTCCTGACTGTAATCCGTCTGCCGTCAGCTTGGTCTCTTTCTCTTGCTACAGCTGTTTGAACCGCATGAACAATGTTTTCCTTAATGCTGAATGTTTTTTCAGCTTCTGTGTACAAATGTGATTTGTAAGCTATTGGTACCGTTTCTCCCTCATTAGAGGTCAGGTATGTGAATCCGCATCTTCCTCGGATTACAAGGTTGCGTGTGTTATCGCATGTTTGCAATTTTGTTTTAGCTAACATGTCTGTTTGCAATGATCTCAAAATTTCTGTGTGTTTTTGAGTCCAATTGATTGTTTTAAAATCTGGTTTTATTAGGTCATAGAGAGGTTTAACTCTCTCTGCATAATTTAGAATGTACGTTCTACAGAAATTCAGGAAACCTAGAATTGATTCTAAGTTTTTCAGCGTTCTTGGTGCTTGGATTACGGCACATTTCTCTAGGAAATTGTCTTCCAGGCTTTTGCCTTCACTTGATAATTCATATCCTAAAAACAGGACAGTTAGATGGGCAATTCTTGACTTCTTGAAGTTGAATTTGTAACCCTCTGCTGCGAACCCAAGTATTATGGTGTTCACTCTTTTCAAGTGAGTATCCAAGTCATCATCTGTTAGATAGATGTCATCGACATAAGATAGTGCCTCATCATCATATATTTGTAGTAACTCTGTTACTCTCGCTGAGAATAATCCTGGGCTGTTCTTGAACCCCTGTGGTAAACGACAGAAATTTGCTGCGATCCATTTATTGAGAAAGCGGTCAAATATCTGCTTTCAGGTGCTATATTTTTACAAAAGAATCCATTAGAGATGTCTAATGTTGTTTTGTATTTTTTGTGCCCTATGTTATTCATTAGTGCTGCACTGTGTGAGTTTTGTACTGCAAAAGTTTTGCAACATGAGTTAAGGTGTCTGTAGTCCAAAACTAGACGATATGAATCATCTGGTTTGGAGACAGGAAACAAAGGATTGTTCATTTGTGAGGTGCATATTTCAATCACCCCCTGGTATTCAAGTTGATCTAAGATCTCCCTGACCTGTTTTTTAGCTTCTTGCTTAATTGGGTACTGCCTCAGGGCAGTTGGTTGTGATTTTAACTGGATTTTGTGAGGAAAAGAGTCCTCATCCCATCCCACATGGTTTTTATATAATGCAGGAGTTTGGGCTACTGCCCACTTTCTTGCAAGTGTATATTTTTTATGAATTGGAATGTGATTTGAGAAGGCAGGCATAATCATTTCTTCGCCATGAGGGCACTCCCTGACAAACTCTGGTGGCCAGTCTTTTTCAGCTAAAAGGATGTCATAGCCTTTGGAGAGATTATCCCAAAATAGACCCCTTATTTTCCTAGTCTTATCTCCCTCTATACGTAATGTTATTTCGTATATTTTATGAGGTTTGCTAACTCTGGTGTCTGCAGTTTCCACCTGAATGTATTCATTCGTGTCCACTGTCTCCAGATGATTCATCAGGATCTTGCGAGCTATGCTCACTTCTGCTGCGCTGTCTAGCATTGTCTGAGCCCACTCTCCGTTTTTCAGCTGTGTCCTCAGAATCCTCGGCATGTTTGATTACTTTAATACTGGCTACCTTCTTCTTTGGAAATTGTAACTTTTTACTTTGATGAGCAGGTTCCTTGTCTTTGTACTTGAAGTGCTCTTCCCTGTGTTCTGACCGTCCTCTTCTTTCCGATTTCTGCGAGGAAGTCTGAAAAGATCGAGAAGGACGTGTATCAATATCTTGATATCAGGTTTCTTCAAATTATCCCTATTTCTAAGGTTGTATTTTGTCTCAGAGGGCTCCCTCTGGGGAGACTTGTGTCCTTGGTCCGGAGATCTCTCTCTCCGCCGAGGAGACCTTCCTCTGGACTGGAATCTTTTTTCTTTGGGAGTGGATTGTTTATTTCCATCCCAGCTCTTTTTTGGAGCGGTTAGATTATTTTTAATAAATACCTTTTCAGGATTTTCAGTTAGTTGGGGTTTCACTGGTTTCCCACCCAAACTATCTCTTCCTAGTTCTTCATAGGATTTTTCTATGATTCTGGCAAGTTCAAATGGTTGTTCTGCTATATCTGTTTCTTTCAACTTCTGGCGGATCGCCACAGATGCTGCTTCTCCTTTTATGTTGGATAACAATAAAGCTGAGACCTGCTTGAAGTCTTTCAGTAATTTCATACCCAGAGTTAAAGCAGGTTCTGGACCGTATTCATTTTGAATCTGTTTTTAGCACATCTGGTATTACCGCCATGGACGGAACACCATGTGTTTTTGTGTAAATGGAAGCAAAGACTGTGCCCCAAGTGTCACAGTCCTCCACATGTGGTGCGATCCCCATTGGAAGGCAGATAGTCAGAATTCTGTGTTTCTCAGTAGGGGTAGTATCCGGAAATACCGCCTCTATTTGAGTGATTTTTTGTGCTAACCAGAATGGAATTTGTTCCCGTTTAGTGGGTACTTTGCCTAGACAGGACTGTATGTTCTGTGGTGTGATTTTATTTGTGTTCCCCTGATGAGGGGTCTGCTGTGGAATTTTAATAGCTGGTTGGACTGTTGAAGTCCGCATTACATATTGGACTAATTGTCTGTGTATTTTAATCAGTTGTTTTAGCTGTGCTAAAAGTTCTGGTATTAACATTTTTTCAATGTCTGGATGTGGTGTGTAGCTGGCTAGAACCGGCCACGTTGCTCCTGGTCTACCTAGTGGACCGAGCCTGGTGATGTGATCATTATGTTTTAGGGCGCCTTTAAACCAGAGCAGGTGCTCTTGGTATTTTAATGGGATTTCCACCTCCTCGAAAGGAGTGTACTCATCCGGTGGTTCCTCTATTTTGTAATAGTGGAACTCTTTTGTGACAGCGTTTGCTGCTGGAAAGTTTATCCATGAATAGAATACCTCTGTCTGCCGATATTCGTGTGCCTCAATTACGAATATGACTGTACCACCTCTTGGTGTTAGTCCATTTTCTATAAGTTTAAGTGTTATAGTTTTTCTTATGCTGACCGGGATGAGTATTGCATCCGGGTCTTGCTGTAGGAGACTTGTGTCATCCGCTAGGAGTTGAGCTGCTAATCTAGCTGTCTCCCTATCTCCTTCACCGTCTGACATTTTACTGACAGGAAGGTTTTTGTTGCAGATCAAGTTTTCAAGGAAACAAAGATTAGGTGCACAATATTTTGGAACACTGTATCCTTCAACGTTGAATAAACCAAAAACCATACATAGGAGTCTCCTCCTACTAAGTTTGGCGGATTTTTAACCTTTGACCCACTCCAGACGTCTTTGGAGTATTTATGGGAGAAAGGGTCTGTGTGAAAAAGCACGACTGAGTTACTCTAATGCCTTGCGTTAGATTTATCGCCTTACCAAACGTTGGGCGCCATGTAGTGTAGTTCCTATATTCCCAATAGGCTCTGCGCATTGGAATAATATCTTCAGTAGTGTAGATGTAGGACTGAGGTTAACTAGGTCTTTTACTGACGATATTAGACTTAAGTTTTGTGTGCCAGCTAGCTCAGAGTTCACTAGAAACTTTCTCGAATAGGCGAGGAGGAGTTTAACCTCCCTGGATAGACAAGAAGGGATTTAGTTTCTGACAACCATAGAACATGACAACTTTGGTCTCCCTGATCAAGAGTATATCTCTAGAGTCGTGTGAAAACTAAAGACAGCTATTTTACTCAGTCAATACGTGCATACTTAGTTTCACCAGATTGCAGAGAAAAGGAGAGACTGGCATTTTCAATAAAAGGTGTTATTTATTGATCAGTCTCTTTTCTCATACAAGAGAAATGAATTGCTACAATTGTAATACTGATGGTTAAGTAAAATGCATACAGTAAAAGCAGGATTATAAAATAATACTGTAAAAGCATTGATATGGTTTCTTAGCCATATGTTGCTTTAAAATGGATAAAAGATATACATACATATATACATTGACTAATCGTACTCAACTGGTGCTTCTAACTACGCCTACCCCGGTGTACCTGACCTAAGCCTAATACATGGGAGGGAGTAAGTAGCAGTTTAAGTTAAGTTTGTTTTGCCAAGAGTCTGACTCAAGAATTCTCTGTAAGGGGTTAGTCAGTTCAGTACCTGGGATTTAGAAGGCAGGCGGGCTGGTATCTCTTTCTCAGGACTCAGTATCCCAGTTACCCGCGAGGGCAAACTGGAAACGCTGGAGGCTGGATTCCTCGGCAAGAGGAAAGGCAGCAGCTGGGCTCTCCGGCAAGTAGTCGCTGCTCCAAGCTCATCACCACCGTGTCTTTACTTAGGGCAGTGTCGGTATATTTATACCTGAGAGGTGCCGGGTTTGACGTAAGGATGGACATAAGACGTCAATTAAGAACTGGTCGTTCTTACATTCTTTACAGGAGTTCTCGAACGAAATAAAAACAATAGCAGCGGGGATTTCCCAGGTTTGCTGGAGGCTTGGTTTGTTTAGAGAACTCGGTGTGCTTTCTAGGGGGCTGGAGGAATAGTGCTTGCTTAATGTGACAGCATGCACTATGACTAATTTATGAAACTGGTTTCTGTGCCGTTGTATGGATATTAGTGATTTATAACCGGACACGGGTCAGAAATTGGAGTATCGATACAGGTCCCTATATAAACACACTACACTAGTCCAGTCGGAAGACTCCTAAAACTTTAACTTTCTAGCTTTACGCACCCATTGACTTCTATGTGTGCACGCGTGTGCATTTAGACACTGCACCCGCGGGCCTCTTGCTCCCTAACTACTGTTAGTCCAGTGTAGCCCCAGCAATTCCCAAAGCCCTATGCCTTACCATTGTTCGTGACGTGGTTCTTATACCACTATTTTAGTATATGGTTTAGCGGGCCACCAGGGCCTATCCATATTTGTGCAACTTTTGTATGTTATATTAAGTTACTTGTTATGCGCTTGTGCTCCTGTACTCATAAATAGTTAAGGGGATTGATTTAGAAATAAATACATATATATTTTGAATATATAACCTGTGTGGTGTCCTTTCATTTGGAATTAAAAGGTTTGCATAAGGTAAAACCGCTGGCTTCACATGCCCTCTTGAGTTTAGCCTAAGACTGCTTTTGTCCATGCTACCACTAGGATAGCTGGTCTATAAGGTTGACTTTACAACCATCACCATAAGGGTTGTTTGGACTGGTGCAAGGTGCTCACTAGAATAGTGAACATCATGTACCAGGCCAACTTCTCACAATGGGCACCTTGGGTGCACTGCTGTGTAAAGAGCCGTGGAGGCATGAGTTGTTATGATGAGTACACTCTAGGATGGCTCATTGACTTTGTCTAAAATGTATCCCTTACCTTGGTTGTCACTGTGCAGTGGGGAATGTAAATACACTGTGGGGCACATATTCAAGTTCAAGAATTTGTATAGCGCGCTACTCACCCAGAGGGTCTCAAGGCGCTGGGGGAAGGGGTTCATTATTTATCGAATAGCCAGGTTTTAAGTTCTTTTCTGAAGCAGGTGTGGTTCTGTGTAAGGCGGAGGTGAGTGGGGAGTGTGTTCCAGGTCTTGGCCGCCACGTAGGAGAAGGATCTGCCTCCCATGGTGGATCTTCGGATACGCGGAATTGCGGCGAGGCCTTGATTGGAGGATCTAAGTTGGCGGGTGGGTGTGTGGAAGGATAGTCGAGTGTTGAGGCATTCGGGTCCTAGTTTGTAGAGGGCTTTGTGTGCGTGGGTGAGGAGACGGAATGTTATTCTCTTGTTGACGGGAAGCCAGTGGAGGTCTTTCAGGTGGCCGGTAATGTGATCTTGGCGAGGGATGTCCAAAATGAGTCTCGCTGATGCGTTTTGGATGCGCTGGAGTTTTTTTCTGTAATTTGGCTGTAATTCCGGCGTATAGGGTGTTTCCGTAGTCCAGCCGACTCGTGACTAGTGCGTGGGTGACAGTCTTTCTTGTCTCGGAGGGGATCCAACGGAAGATTTTTTTGAGCATACGAAGTACGTTGAAGCAGGAGGATGAGACGGCGTTGACTTGTCTGGTCATCGAGAGGGAGGAGTCTAGGATGAAGCCCAGGTTGCGTGCGTGATCTGTGGGTATGGGTGCTGTGCCCAGAGCCGAAGGCCACCATGAGTCGTCCCAAACAGAGGGGGATGATCCTAGGATGAGTACCTCCGTTTTGTCTGAGTTAAGTTTTAGGCGGCTGTTTTTCATCCATTCGGCTACTTCTTCCATGCCTTCGTGAAGATTGGTTTTGGCGGAGTTAGGGTCTTTGGTGAGGGAGAGGATCAGCTGGGTGTCGTTAGCGTAGGAGATGATGTTTCGGTTGTGTTGACGCGCGATGGATGAGAGTGGACTCATGTAAACGTTGAAGAGGGTGGGACTGAGTGAAGATTCTTGTGGTACACCGCAGATGACTTCGGTAGCCTCCGATTTGAATGGGGGAAGTCGGACTCTCTGGGTTCTTCCGGTGAGGAACGAGATGATCCAGTCCAATGCTTTTCCTTGTAATCGGTGTTGTTGAGGCGATGTATGAGGGTGCTATGACAGACTGTATCGAAGGCGGCGGAGAGGTCGAGTAGGATGAGGGCCACTGTTTTTCCGTTGTCCAGAAGTGTTCGGATGTCGTCAGTAGCTGCGATGAGAGCGGTCTCGGTGCTGTGTTTGGCTCGAAAGCCGGCCTGTGAGGGATTGAGGGAGTTGTTGGATTCGAGGAAGGCGGCGAGTTGTCTATTGACGGCTTTCTCGATGACTTTAGCCGGGAAAGGGAGGAGGGATATGGGGCGGTAGTTTTTGAGGTCAGAGGGGTCTGCTATGGGTATTTTCAGGAGGGCGCTAACTTCGGCATGTTTCCAGATTTCTGGGAAGGTGGCAGAGTTGAAGGAGCAGTTGATGACATCACGGAGATGGGGTGCGATGATGGAGTCTGCTTTGTTGAAGATGTGGTGGGGACATGGGTCGGTTGGTGAACCAGAGTGGATGGAATTCATTAGGCAGATGGTGTCTTCAGTGGTGACTGGGTTCCAGGCGCTGAGATTGTTAGAGGGCGGTTTAGGTTCTGAGGGGGGTGGAGAGGATTGTTCGTTGGAGCTGTTTCCGAAGCTGTTATGTATGTTGCCAATTTTGTTGTAGAAGGAGGATAACGAATCACAGAGGTCTTGGGAGGGAGTGATGTCGTTTGAGGCTGCGGTGGGGTTGGTAAATTCTTTGACAATGTTGAATAGTTCCTTGCTGTTATGGGCATTGTCGTCGAGTCGATTCTTGAATGCTGATTTCTTGGTGGATCGGATCAGCTGGTGGTGTTTGCGGGTGGCTGCTGTGAAGGTGGTCAGGTTGTCGGTGGTTGGGTTTTTTCTCCATGTTTTCTCGAAAGTACGGCATAGCTTCTTGGATTTCTTAAGGTCATCGTTGAACCAGGGGGCCTTTTTGCTGTCTTTTTTGGTGTGATGGTTTTTCAAGGGTGCTAATTCGTCAGCGCTGTGAGTGATCCATTGTTTGAATTTGACGGCAGCTTGGTTTGGATCCAAAGAGAGGGCGGGAGGGTTTTGGTTGAGCGAGGTGAGGAGGAGCTGGTCGGTGGTGATTTTGTTCCATTTTCTTCGGGGGATAGGTTGTGGGGGGTTGTGGGTCGAGGTGGTTTTGTAGCTGAAGTGAACACAACTGTGGTCCGTCCAATGGACAGCTGTGGTGCGATCGAAAGAGATGTGTTTGCTGGAAGTGAAGATTGGGTCGAGTGTATGTCCGGCTACATGGGTGGGGGTGTCAACAAGTTGTTTGAGGCCGAGATTGTTCAGGTTGTCCAGGAGGGTGGTGGTGTTGCTATCGTATTTCTTTTCCAGGTGGAAGTTGAGGTCTCCTAGTAGAATGTAGTTCTCGGAGGCGAGGGCATGGGGACTTATTAAGTCAGTGATGTCTTCGCTGAATTGTTTACGGGTTCCTGGAGGCCTGTAGATGAAGGTGCCTCTGATTGTGGTCCTGGGGTCAGTGTGGACCTGGAAGTGGAGGTGTTCAGCGGTTGTAAGGTTATCGTCGGAACTGGTCGTGATTTTGATGATGTTCTTATGGACGATGGCGATGCCTCCTCCTGTTTGGACGGTGCGGTCTTTACGGATGATCTTGTAGTTGTCCGGGATGGCTATGGCGATGTCGGGTGTTGATGATGTGTTCATCCATGTTTCGGTAAGGAAGGCGACGTCTGGTGATGTGGCGTCGAGTAGATCCCAGAGTTCGGTGGCGTGTCTGTGGACTGAGCGGGTGTTCAGCAGGATGCACTTCAGGTGGTTAGAGTTGGAGCTGCGTTTGGAGGAGGTGGATTTGGTGTGGGTCTTGAGGCTGGTAAATTTGCAGGAGTGGCAGGCGAAGGGACCGTGGGTACGTCCCGGGGCAGCATCGTAGCATTGGGGTGTGCGTCCGGGGTTAAAGGTTAGGAGGGTGGCTGAATCATACTTACTGCGTGCGGAGAGTGGTTTGCGGGGGCCAGGGGGTCTGGCGCTGGGCGCGGTCCAGGCGTGGACGGGCATAGACGGGCTTACCTTTGGCGCACCTTCGGCGCGCATGGGGCGCGACTGCTGCGCGTGAACGCTGCGCGGAAAAGCATCTGTCATATGTGGGTAGTGGAGGGGGGAGGGGCGATCAGCTGGGAGGTAATTGAACAGGACTGGGGTCCGATCGGCAGTGCCTCTAATACAAATGGCAGTGGAGTTGGCAATCGGGCAACGGAAAACTGCAGGCAGCACAACAGCGCGAGTCAAAACAATTGCAGTCTAGCGCTACTTTCGAAGGTGCCTCCGCTAATATTTATATATTAAAGGGCAGGCGGGCAATCTCTCGCTATCCAGTTACGCCAATAATTATGCAGATAACCAATTACTATTTGATGCAGCAGTGTAGCAAGCTGAGGCGGACAGTCAATTAGTTAAGCAGGCGTGAAACGCTACGATACCGGTCAGGAGCAGCGGCCGTTTCTGCTGGTAGCAGGACGGTCATGTAGCAAATAACTTGCACAGTTTGATTTATTTGTAATGTTGTGAAACTGAATATAAAGGTTGGTTTTTTTTTTTAAGTACAGGCCTGTGGTGAAGATAAATCTCAGAAAGCAAGGAATTCTTTTAGACCTTTGGTTTGAGAACTATTTTATAATTTTTTTTTATTTTATTTTGGAAGGCTCTTAACAGCCTAGACAGATCAGCACATTGTTGCTTCAGCACCTGGGTTCAAGTCGATTGGAACAAGTTGAGTTACACTACAGTAGGAAGGCTAACCTTTCTAGGATGAGACTAGACTGATATTCACAGAGAAATGGGAAGCACTTGATAATGTTGTAAAATGACCTTCTGTAAAAAATTTAAAAAAAAGACTAGCATTCGCAGTGTTGCATGTGGAAACAACACCAGTGTGTAAGAATGCAAGACAATTTATGTAGCAGCTTAACACCAACTACAGCACGTCCAACTATCCCTTATTTATAACTGGTACACACACTGAAAAGCATCAGCTGCTAATGGTGGTGCTGCTGCCAGACAGGAAATTAAAAAACGTTTTAATCTGGATGCACCCAAATTTGTATCAATGTAAAAAGTCCTATCAAATTATAAGTGTAGTCTTGACATCTGTTGTGAGCATTTCTTGAATCTGCTTGCTAACATTCCAAAGATCACGTTATAATCACCTAAATCCACATCATACACTGCGTTGTAACCGGTGTCCAGATGGAAGTATGGTTTGTCATTTAGTGATAACAAGGATAAGACAATATCTTTGCTTCAGAAAACATTATTATCCAGGAGTTTAGTAAATTAACGCTTGTAGCAGTGATCTGCATGTCATGAGATTAAATACCAGTGACGTTATTCCAGCATCCGAGTTAAGTAAATTACATGATATTCCTCATTAAGTATTTATTCATGTGGAGTTCTACTAGTGCCTCAGTGAAGGGAACAAACCTTCATCAAGCACAACTGTAGGAGAGCAACAAAGACTATGGGATGCATTCACTAAACAGTTAATGGAAGATATTGAACAACATGTCCAGCTATCATGACTATCTGACAGTGCCCTATCCCAGCTGCCATAGGGTTGCAGAAGACGCGACTGTTGTCTCTCCTTTAAGGGACCCATATTCGGTGTATAAGTTCCATATGAGGTTTCATTTGCTATGCTGCTGACATCACTGATGCAAGGCAAAGTCTGTCTTCTATTAAGGTTGCTCAAAAAACTTTGGAAAATCGCTAAATATTGCAATATCCAAGTTCCTTTTGTTTGTGGCTGTGTTTTTTTTCAATAGTCAATATTCTTTTCTCTCTGCTGCATGCTTTCTTCGGTTCTATTCATACTGCCTGCGTCTCACTAAAACTTCAGCATTTGCTTCCTGTGTAGATTCTCGCGAGCCCAAGTAGCATCTATTCATAAACGTAAGCTTACACTTCAGTTAATCTACATGTGTACTTTTACTCTTAACACCTTCAGCGCTACCGCGTTTACCTGCCCTGCGCTGAGAAAGGAGTAAATGGCTTGTTTGTGACAAAGCCAGCTCGTCATGAGCGCAGGGCAGGTAACGCCCATGACGAGCTGGCTTTGTCATTAGCGTCGAAGTGGTTAAACATTTGAATAATTTTACACATGAAATGGTGAACAGCCAAAAGTAATAAAGTTACTCAAAAGTGTAGACTTAACATTTCTTCACGCCCTGAAACGGGCAGGAACCACATTTTCTGATGGATGCTTCTAACCACAGATCCCTCACCATGAGGCATCAGTCTAGATCTGTAAACTCAAAAGCAGTACTCCTGCACCGTTAGGTAGGGGTTTGCACTCCAGGAGTTATGAGTGGGGCTGCATATAAGCACCATCCAAGTCCCCTGACATCAGTGCCTTTCTTTGAGCACCTTCAGATGCAGATTTAGAGTTTTTAGTCTCTTCAACAAATATTTTTTTCAGATTTTCCTTTTATGGTGTTCAATATACAGTATGCCATCTCCCAAAATGACAGGGTTTAAACCTTGTAGATGCTATGCAGACAAGCGGCTGCGATCGATTTTATATTTATAAAGTGCATACAAATGCCCAGAGACGGCTTGGCAGCCATCACAGATCAGACAGACAGACAAAAGAGTAAAACAAGAAGTTAATCTTGCCTAAACAGCCAGGCTTTTAATGCCTTTCTAAAGCTGATGAGAGATAGCCTTTTTTCATTCTCTAGTGGCAGGCGACTCCAGTTTTGAGTTATACAGAGGATACTACTCCTGACACCCGAGGTCAGTCTATGATGGGGGGTTAGCAGAACTGCAAAGACCTGCCTGGTACATACAATCTGAATTTGTCTTTGAGATAGCCTGGGCCAAAGCCATACAGTGCCCCTCATAGGCGGTGCAAAGTCCCTTAACTGCTCTATATCACCAGGTCATCAAGCAGAACGCATAGGTTGTTAACCTTCTGAACCGGATTTGGAAGGGGACCTTGTTTCTCAAGCCACCATTTAGGGGACCAGAATGTCAGATTATTTCCGAACAAGAGAACTTCTGTTTTAGAGGAATTACGTTTTTTAACAGTTTGTCTATCCAGGAGCCCACTGTACTCATGCAGCTGCTAAGAACATTGCTCATATCATGGCCTTTGTTTGATAGGGAGACCATGATCTGGGTGTAGTTGGCATAGGAAACCAACAACAGCCCAAATGATTTGATATGTGTTGCTAAAGGGGTAACAAAGATTAAACAGTTGGGCTTAAGGATGAGCCTTGAGGGACCTTGCATGGCAGGGTAAAGGGTTCAGAAGTTAACTCTTTGTGGGCAACTGAAGGAGTGCGTTGTGTAAAAAAATGAACTCAGTAGATCAACAGCTGACCCCAGAATTCCCAGGTCCCGTAAGCAGACAATTAGAAGAGCATGATTGACAGTGTCGAAAGATCTAAAGGACATGGGCGGCATTGCCCCCCACATCCACTACGGCCCTGATCTCTGTGGCCACCGTCAAAGCAGACTCCATACTAAAACCTTTGGAAGCCACATTGGGTATCGTTCCGGAGAGGATTATTTTCCACAAAAGCTGCCAGTTGAGAATTCATAATTTCCCAAACAGTTTTGCTGGAAAAAGTCTTGAAATTGGTGTATAGTTATTTAGGCCATGTTCCTTTAAATTCGGATCCCCCCCCCTCGAGGTGTATCTCTGATGCCTGTGGTAGGAGCACAACACCTGGGCATGAGAGGACTGCTCAGATGAACCCAAGCCATACAGGACTGTGAGGTGAAAAAGACCCTGCCCTGAAGTTCAATGGAATGCCCCACTTCTACAGCAAACCATTGTCGTGGCCGAAGTCTTTGGGTAAGACTAAGGCGAAGCATAAGAAATCTAAGTGGTTATCGTCTGCTTCCCTCGACTGTCAAACTCCAGAGAAGGCGTGGTGGTGTAGGCGAGCCGCCCAGACTCGCTCACAAACTATTGAGCAGCCACTTTTAGTTTGGTTCCAATGCAACCCCGGTTTCTGTGTCTGCCAGCAACATCGTAACAAATAGAGGCCTTTAGGGAGGTATGCAACATATACTTGTCACGCTATTGGCTCCCTCTGGTGCGCCTTCCCCAAAGGATTAACAGGCCTCCAGTTGGTATCACACTGGCAGGTTACACATTGGCGTAGGAGCAGACTTCAGTTCCAGTGCCACTCTGCACTGTTTTTATTTCATAAATGCCGCTGGTGCCAGGAGCGGATATCTGCAGTGCTCTCCAAATTCAACCGGCTGTGCCCTGATCTTTACAGCGCTGTTTAGCTCATACTCTACATCACCTATGCGTTGGATTCCGATGACAATGCTTATGATGAAGGGGAAGCACATTTCCTTCAGTATGAGGGGACAACTGGTATGCTAAACGAAATAATGCTACTGGTCTGGACCCACCCAGATACTGGGTTGATCTATCCCTCAATCCTGCCACTGTTGAGTGCCTCTTTTACAATGGTTATGCGGCAGGCTGCACACGATGTTCTAATAGGTGTACCCTACAACTGTGACAGTGTCGTAGGAACAACCATCAAGCTGACTATGTCTAACATTCAAGCATTTAACGCAATAAGTTCAACTCCTTCCTCCTCACATCAGTAATACCAAGCATGATGGAATCAAAAAGGACCCAACAGCCCCTCCCATTATAAACCAGTTGTCCTGCTAAATTTCAATATTAAAATATGGACTTCCATGTTGGTCTCCTGCCTCCATTCCATCTGGCCGTTGCTGCAATTCAGGGTTTATTAGAACTCAACCAACTTGAGATAATGTATGGCTGGCGATGAATGTGGTGGAACGGACCAAAACCATGAACCTTCTTTTCTCAGCTGCAGTGAAGGCCTTTGACCGAGTGGGCAGGCAGTTTTTTTTTTAGAGGTTTTATATAGCGCTGGCTGGACCCAGGGGTATCAGAGCGCTTTACATTTGAGACAAGAAGGTCAATAAGACAGTGAACATACATAGCACCAGTGTATATATACACAGCATATAAGTCTCCGCATGACAGATTTCAAAATGATAAATATGGGAAATAAGCACACCAAAACGTGGAAGAAGAGATAATCAAAAACATCATACGACACAAATTGAAAAGAGCCGAAAAAATTGCAGTGTCATGATAGGGAGGTTAGTGGACAGTTAGGATGGTACGGCCGGGAGAGGGAGAGGCAGAGAGCGGGTGGGGATGAGGGCTGAGGGTGGACAAGGGAAGGGGGGTGCAAGGAAAAGTGAAGGTGGTAAACAGGGATGGGGAAGTGACGAGGAGGAAGGGAGAGTTAGGCTGATAGAGGGCGGATGCATCTAGGGTCGGACAGATGTGGCCGGTGGAGAAGAACAGATAGGGTTTAGGGTCCCCAGTATTTATTGAGGAGAGGTAGTTTGAGTTGTTTTTTGAAGCTAGAGTAGGAAGGGTTGCTGCGAAGCTCAATTGGAAGGGCATTTCAAATGCAAGGAGCGTTGCCGGAAAAGGATCGTGACTGAGTGGTTTTCTTTTTTAGAAGGGTGGGGGGGGGGATAAGGAGGGTGTTAGTACTTCTCAAGGAACAGGAGCAGCCGGCTTTAGTGAGTTTGCGAGGTAGGTCGGAGTGTTCTGATGGAGAATTGTGTGTAATACAGGCTGTTTTGTACGTGGACCTACCTTCAATGGGGAGCCATTTAACCTCATGACTGCTGGAGCGATTCCCCTGCAGTGCTGGGCCGTAATAAAAACTGGTGTGTTGTCATGACGAGCTAAGCTTGTCATGAGCACCGAAGTGGTTAAGGGTTTTAAGGGCAGGGGAGATGTGGTTGAATCGCTTGCAGTTTGTGGTAAGCCTAGCTGCAAGGTAAAGCAGATTTAAGAGGTGCTAGGTGGATCTTGGGAATTCCGGTGAGAATGGCCTTGCCATAGTCGATGCGAGAAAGAAGGGATTGGACTGCTAGTTAGAAATCATCAATAGGGATGAAGGGCTTAATTTTCTTAAGGTGGCGGAGAGTGAAGAGGGCACCTTTGAAAGAATTGTTGATGTGTACCTTGAGGGTTAGGGGGTTGTCAAGGGAGATACCTAGTGATTTGACTGAGGACGACAAAGATAAGGGGCAGTTGATGGCATTAAGGTCTGGGATCCAATTCTGAATGGAGAGCTGGTTATTTTTAGGGTTGAGTTTGAGGTGGTTAATGTGGAACCAGGCTTGAATCTTGGAGTGTTGTTGAGGTAAAGATGTCAGGACGAGTTTTAATCTTATAGAGTTGGGTGTCATCGGCGTAAAGATGGTAGTTGATCCCGGCTTGTTTAAGGAGGAGTGTGAGGGGTTCCATGAAAAGGTTAAAGAGAGCGGGAGAGAGGATGGATCCTTGTGGAACTCCTAAGGAGAAGGAGGTAGGGTCAGATAGGCAATTTTGGACTTTGATTTGTTGAGAACGGTGTTGTAGGTATGAGACAAACATTTGTGTGTCATACCATTCAGGCCGAATCGATCTCCAAGAACATTGAGTAGAGCAGAGTGGTTAACAGTATCAAACGCTGCAGAGAGATCAAGGAGGATCAGAAGGCTAGATTCGCCATTGTCAAGTGAGTGGTGGATGTCATCAACAATGTTTAGCATGGCGGTTTCAGTGCTGCATCCTTTCCTAAAGCCAGATTGGAAGGGGTCTAGTAAGTGAATGTGTCTATCTAGTTGGAGAAGGACACATTTTTCCAGGGCTTTAGAGAGAAGGGGAAGGTTGGAGATAGGACGAAGGGTATTGAGGTAGTTTGGGTCTGCCAAAGGATTTTTGATAATGGGGGTGATTTGGCCAAGTTGCAAAGAAGTGGGGACACAGCCGGTGGCAAGGGAGCTGTTGATAATAGAAGTCCAGGAAGGGGTGATGTGTTTAAGGTTTTGGACAAGTTTGGAGGGGAGAGGGTCTTTGGTGTGGGAGGAAGTCTTGAGTTTGGTAATGAAGTTAAAGACGTCTCTTTCAGTGACTGGCTGGAAGTTATGCTATGCGGCATTGTTCTTAGGAAGGGGATTAGGATGGTTGGAGTCCAGGAGATTTGAGGGTAAGGGGGGGGGGGTGTGAGGGAGATCAGAGTTGTGATGGGTAGTGGTGAGTGTAGGGGGAGTGGTGATGGAGGGGGGGGATATTAAGAGAGATGTTCAGAATGGCAGTAGGGATCACAGTAGAGGGGAAGGATTGTTCAATTTTGTCTGAAAAGAGCTATTTCTTCACATCTAGTCGTCGAGGCCAGTGAGACAGGGGGAGCAGAAGCAGTTTGATTGCGCAATGTTGAATAGTTCTCTTGGCCTATTCTGTGCTCAATCTAGTTGTGTCCTGAAGAAGGAAGTTTTTGTAGGGCGATCTAGCAAGTCTGAGGCGGTCCATAATCTTTCCATCAGTTTGAGTCTGCATCTTTCATTATTTAGCTCCGTGTTAAACCATGATTTGGAGGGGATATTTCTTTGTTTTTTGAGTTTGAGTGGGGCTAGAAGGTCGAGGATATCAATGACTGCTTTGTTATATTGTTCGGTTAGTTCATTAGTGTTAAGGAAGGGAGGGATAGCAAGAAGTTGGGCATATAGTTTGGATTCAAGTAAGTCGGGAAGGATATGACTGAGATTTCTGATCAGTTTCTTGGGTTTAATAGTTTTGGTAGGAGGGGGGTAGAGGTAGTTATGGAGAACAGGATAGGGTGATGGTCGGACCAGTCAATGGGAATGATATTATATAGGAGGGCTAAATCCTTGCAGGTAATGATAGCTTCAAGGGTGGCTCCTTTGGAATGGGTTGGTGACTGACAGATTTGTTTGAGGTCATTAATTTCGAGAAGGTCGGAGGAGGAGATTGAGGGGTCTTTGGTATCATTCCAATGGAGGTTAAAGTCTCCCAGGAAGATGTTTTTAGATTTGGAAATTGAGGATTGGGTAAGGAGGTTACATAGCTCGTCAATGAATGGGTAGTGATTTCCAGGCAGATTATATATATATATTTTGTGAAGGCGGATGGGGTGAGAGCCCTCTATTTTGAGTTTGGCTACAATGTATTCAAAGGAGGCATATTCGGCGTTATTGATAAGGGAGAGCTGTAGTTAGTCTTTGAAGATAGCTACACCACCGCCTTTTCGAATGGGTCTCTTTCGTAATGATGGAGTAGCCATGGGGTGAGTAGGTCTAGAATGCTTGTAGAGTGGTCATTAAGCCAGGATTCTGTAAGGAACGCAAAGTCGATGGATTTGCTAAGAATGGTTTCAGAGATTTCTACGGCATGTCGGGCAGCGGACCGGCAATTAACAAGCATGCAGGGGAGGGGTTTGGGAGAAGGGAGGGCATGGATGGAGGTGAGATGAGGAAGGGGTCTAGGTGAGAGGGGAATACGACTAGTCTCTAATATGACGGAAATGCTTGAGAAGTGGGGGGCGTGTTCACAGTGGGTGAGTATGAATTTTGTAGGTTGGAAATCTCCCAGTGGGAGGGTGCAAGAGGTGTGGAGTGGTCTGAGCCCGGCAAAGCAAGGGAGTTGTTTTCCACGGTTTGGAGGTGGTGGGGTTAATTTGACCAGGGCCAGCGGTGTTTCTACGGGGAGGGTGGTTGCTGGATTTGCGGTTGTAGAAATAGTTCCTAAGACTAGAGAGATCTCTGGTAAGAGTGGAGAGGTTATGTTCGATGTTGCGAAGGGAGTTTGAGAGGAGTGAGGGGGGAAATTGCGTGTGGGGGGAGGGGGGGGAGGAGGACAAGGGAGTTCGGAGTTTGCAGAGGGTGATCTGTTCTGAGGAGGCAGTGAGCAGATGCAGGCAGGGAGGGCTGTAGTTGAAGGGGAGGAGTGGAGATAGAAGGGAGGTACAGTTGCGGAGTGGTGTAGGAGGGGGGGAATGGGAAGAGTGTAGTTCGGGGGGAGAGGAGGAGTTGGGAGTAGAAGGGGGGGTAGTGTGATTAAGAGGGTGTGAGGATGCGTTGGGAAAAGCAGAATGAGGGGGTGGGGGGAGGAAAGGAAGGGGAATCAGGGTGAGGAGTATTGTGATTCGGCGGGTGTGATGAGTTGGGAGAGGAGGAGTGAGGGGGTTGGCGGAGGAAGGGGAGACTGTGATAGAGGGCCTGGAGGGAGGAGTAGTAGGGAGGAGAATGGGTGGGCTGATTGGGTGCAAGGGGGATAGGGAGTGTGGGGGTGAGGAGAGGATCAAGGGGAGAGGGGGGGTCATAGTGAGGAAAGAGGGGATGGGTGGCAACGTTTGCATAGTGTAATTGGATGTTGAAAGGTCAGGGGTGGGAGAGGAGGGCTGGTGGGGCGGGGTCTGTGGGGAGAGAGGAGGTGGAGTGTATGGGAGGTAATGGAAAGTTGGATGGCATAGGATCTGAAATTGAGTTTGAGGGTGTTAAGATGGGGTACGGCCGCTTGGATGAGGAGGTTTCCAGTTTTGAAAATGGAGATGTTGATTTCCCCACAAAAGGTTGGAGAGGGAGTGGTGGAAAGTTTGTGGCCATGGGGTATTATGGAAGTTTTTATGACTGGGAGATGTTGAGTGAAAATGCTTTTCCATTTAGAGGGGCGTTTGGAATAGAAGATGTAGTTAGTTTTAATGGGGGCGGTAGAGCTGTAGTAATTGTCAACAATAAGTGTTTCAGGATTTCGAATGAGGAGGTTGTGTTTGAGTTTTGTTCTAGTGTTTTTAGAAAGATTGGGGGGTACGGAATGGAACAGTGGTTGGGACCATGTTTAGATAGAGAAAGGTCCTGGGTGGGGGGGAAGGGAAATTGAGGAGGCATACTGGGCAAAGAAAGAGGTAAATCACATAGTCATGTGGGAAGTCAAGGGAGGGCAGTGTGTTGAAGGAGAGACGTGGAAAGGGAGGAGTGGAAGGACGCGGTGTTGGGTAAGGGGAGGATTCGGCAGAGGAAAAGAACAAAGAGGGAATGTGGTCACAAGATGATGAGAGAAAGGGGCCAGAGACAGGAGAATATGAGTCATGTAAATAGGTACGAAGGAAGCGGTAGTCAGACAGAGTTAGGAGGTAGTGGGAGAGACAGATGAGGTAGAAGGCAAAAGTTATCGGACGAGCGTTAGATTTGTCAAACAATTTTGTAGGGCCTGCCGTAGACAATCAGCAATACTGCTTTACATAATTGCTTGTGAACAAAGTAAATAAAAAAACAGACCTAAGCAAAAGAGAGAATAAAATTCCAAAATCAATATATGAAGCATAGACCAGGGATCTCTAGGTGCAATAAACAGAGGTACTAGATGGTAAACAACAAAAGGTCAAGGTAAATAATATAAGCAGTGGGAAACAGGGTAGTCCGGATAGAAAAGGCTAAGGAGACTTGGCAATAGTAGCAAAAGAAAAGGGGGGTGGGGTGATTGACACAGTCCAGCGAAGCAAACTATTACAGCACAGCTACACATGGAGGGAGCTATAATAAAGCAATGTTGAAATAACCCTAGCAAAGCAAACAATCAATCCCCGCAAAGCTACACAAGGTGAGGATCACTAGGTTCAGGATCAAAAATACCGGGTCATCAATCTGCACAGATTTTCAAGGTGGGAACATGGCCACAAGGTGGAGCTCCAGGCTAAGGAAGGGAGCAGTTTAAAATTCAAGGGAAAAGAGGCGCTGTTATTCTAATGGCAACGCGTCCATCTTGAGGGGCCTAGAAGTCTTCAGATCTCGGCTTTGGCACCATTTTGTAAGGCTAGTTGGATCACGCAATTTTAGTGCAGCAGGCCACTTGTTGCATCGTGGGGGCGCACTCCGTAGACTTCCCTCAGCAATCCGAGGCGGGTGCCACAATGGGGGACAGGGGGGGGGGGTCAGAGACAAACAAACACAGAAGAGTAAAAGCAAAAACATGGGACATTGAGTCGCTGTGGACCGGCTGCTCGTATTCACCCTCAGACTAGGGATAATCAGTGTCCTGCTCAAGTCCTTCTTGAGGATGTTTGGCTCATGGAGGGGAGAGAGGGGCAAGACAGAAACCAGATGTGGCAGCCGACGCGTAGCGGGAGGTCAGGAAGCAGTCCTCTAACGCACGGAGATGGTCAGCAGCAGTATCGTGAAGGACGGCCTTCACATGGTCCTTTAAAGACTGAGCTGGGCCCCCACATGACTTATTTGCTAGCCAATTACAAAACCCCAACCTCCTGTATTAACAGTCTATGGCATCCTTTCCCTCTGACACTGGACTAGGATGCCCCTATCGCTGCTAACTTTTGCCCTCACTCTGGAGCCACTAGTCCACCGCCTCAAAACAAACCCTGGGATCTGTGGGCTTGAGGTGGATAGGGATCTGTATAGATCACCACCGTTTGCCAATGACAAGCAGTGAGAAAGTGATTTGTGTGAGGGGTCAGCTTTCCAAGACCTTTTCCAAATGTTGTGTCATGCAGATATGTCAACAGCACCAATTGTTCCACTAGTGCAATGTGTAATCTTCTCATTTGTGCAGGTGGTCAACCAAAGATTGAAAATCCCAAGTATTGTACAATAGGCATTTACTAATATTGCAAAAATAGCTGCCAAGTAAGCCCACTATGCAGTTGGCTCAACCTTTTTATCCAGAGTACTCAGGACAGGCTCTCAGAAAGAATTGTGCCTTATGTAGCCAGGCCTACCTTCAAAAAACTCCACCTTAAAGTTGGTGTAAGATTCCTCCTGAAAAATTGACCAAGGGATAACATTCAGGAAAACTGAAGTCAGCGTCCTTACGCCCAATAGTACTAGAGGAGAGGGGGAGAAACAGTCTGGCTCCTTCTGCTGGTACTAGACTCAAATCTACAGAATAGTCTAGCTGAGAAGCCCTGCACTTTTAAGCCTCAATTCCTTGGCGGCATTGCTTAGATGTATGCCTTTTACCTGAGAAATGCTCATTCTAGTCCTGCTTGAAATACAACTGCCACCATGTTAAGAGCATGCACGTTAGTGATTGCAAGTGAGAGAAAAGAGAAAACAGATCTACTACTGTCTCTTAGCAACCATTAAAAAAAAAATTAGAGTGAGATCATGGTTTCCCCCTTTTAACATTTCCAATCAGGGAGCTCGGATCACCTGTAACAAGCATTGGCAACACCTATAGGTTTGGTCTTGGCAAGCCCAACATGTTTTTTGAAATAGCCAATGGTTTTAAATCATATGTAAAAATGCTGGTGCATAGATTTTCAAAATGAAAAATTATACATTGAAAAAATAAAAATGGTCTAACAGCTGTGCCAATAAAGTGAACTACATTTTAGAGAACTATGCAAAAACAAAATGCTGCCACTCACAGTAAAGAGTATTAATGTCAGGAGTGGGCTGTTCAATGTGTGGCATGCAAGCCTGTTTAACTGAAACTGGGCGCCCATAGTTTGTAACTACAGGAGCCCATTGCAGTTTCCAAGCGCATATTGTCTTTATATATTTTTTCATCACCAAGCTAGTAAATCTGCGAGCCTAGAATATGGGACCCTGAAACATTCTCTAGAGTCTAGGGCAATCCGTTTCCATCATATGCACAAACAAGCATGGCCTGCGCAAGGACCGAAAATATGTGGCACTTAATAATGCCACAATTTTCGTTCTTAGCAATGAATTCAAAACCATGCAGCGCCCGGCCCTTTTCCTCTGTATCCAAAGCATTACTTATCGGCATAAGTGTATACTGTAGAGACGGAAAATCGTTTGATCAATAAACTTGTAGTCCTACAGGTGCTCCGTGTGAAACCCGAACAGACAACGGTTGTTCAGTGTGCGCATTTTCATGCGGAGCATGAACCACCAAGCCTAATGGTTAAACTGCTGTCATCCAAACAAAGTCTCGGGTAAGAGGGCAACTTTCCGGCGCACTATTTCAGTGCGATTTTACAGGCAAGCGTTATCGTCTGCGATACCATTTGCACTTAGTGACATTACAACACCAACATGTAATAAAAAGATTCCAACTACTGTAGCAATGAGTTAATGCTCTCAGTGGCCTGCTCTTGCATTGCCATGGCAACTACAACAATCAGACCAGGTGAGACTTGCGTCTTAGGAATGACCCACATTTAGAGTTTAATCACGATTCCAACCTTCCACAAGCCCCCCTTCCCTTAAATAAAAACCCACAGACCGCGAAATGCCACGGGATGGCATTAGTAAAACCGATCCAACGCTGGACAGGTACAAGATTTTCCGTACGAGGTCCACACGAAACAATAAATTCCCCATTAACAACAAAAAGCAATGAAGCCTAGTTTCCACTTCAAAAATCAGGTTTGCTTCTCCAAAAGTGCATGCTTTGTCGACATGCAAGCTTTGTATATGCAACCCAACAATAACGTCAGTGCATCGGTTCACAAACATTCATTGCTACATGCAGGCAGATATCATTGCACACCAAGACAAACAAGACAGGAGTGGGGTGTAATGTAAAACATTTAATTTAAAAAAAATAAAACAAAAAACTACAATATAAAAAGATTATAAATGCACAAGTCTTACAGCTGCATTATTTACATTTCAAGAACCTGAAGGGTCACTGGCATCCCTTTTTGAAGGCCCCAATCCCAGTGGTTTACCAGTGCAGCACCAAAGTTACACCACAATTAAGTGATAGTTATTGCAGAGGATCCTGTACATGGCCAAAAACATAGTATCCATATTTTTGAACGACAAACATGCACGAAAAGCACGACAAATGCGGAGCAACACTTCGAATAAAAACGCTAAATTAACAATTTAGTACAAAAGAGCTCACGTAAAATTAAAAAAAATATTTTACACGTTTTACGAGTAACATTTATGCTCGTTCGCCTCGTATCCTACGAGCCAACTGGATGTCTTTTGGCATGATGGTAACCCTCTTGGCATGGATAGCGCACAGATTAGTGTCCTCAAACAGACCTACTAGGTAGGCTTCGCTGGCTTCCTGCAATTTGGAACAGGAAAAAAGCCAGTTAGAACGGTACTGAACCGAGGCAGTGTCAAGTCGCATTAAAAACCCTATTTAAATTACAGTGCAGTTAATCTCACCTGCAGGGCGCCAATAGCTGCGCTCTGAAACCGTAGGTCAGTCTTGAAGTCCTGGGCAATTTCCCTCACCAGCCTCTGGAAGGGGAGTTTTCGGATCAGCAACTCTGTGGACTTCTGGTAACGACGAATCTCACGGAGGGCGACAGTACCAGGCCTACGAAGAATAAAGTAAAGACTGGCGTGAAGGGGCCATGAACAGCAGTTTTCCCCACTTAGCCGAAGAGTGAACTACTGCTCCCATTCCCTCCGAAAGTTACCAGACCGACCGCAGGTATACGACAACAACCGAAAGGTAACCTGTACCTAATACTATTAACGTTGGCCTTCAATAACAAACATAAAGGAGAGGGGGGAGCGGACGCGACTATTTGACTTGCAAGTCTGTATCCAACTTTATTATACAGTTGACAAATCAAAACGCCATTGTGCCGCACATAAATCTGAAAACACTTGCATTTATGAAAACCATTAAAGACCCTTGGTGTGCAGATGTAAAATAACGGAAGGTTTACCCTGATCATTAAATATGCGGGATGGGCAGAAGCAAGATGCGAGTGACGGAGCACACCAAAAGATACGAGATGCTACTGAACGTACACATTGTAATTTTGCTTGAAACAGTTCTAGAGCGCTAACATATGCCCAGAAGCGTCAAGGCGCTTTAGAGAAAATAAAATAAAAAAACAGACCTGGCCAACACCAGACTTGAACAATTATGTAATAAATTGAACAAACCAAAGAGTGCCGCTATCATAGGTCATACAAGTTGAAAGATTGAGCTTACCTGTAACGATGGGGCTTTTTTACACCTCCGGTAGAGGGAGCACTCTTCCTTGCTGCTTTGGTAGCCAGTTGCTTCCTGGGGGCTTTCCCACCAGTGGATTTACGAGCAGTCTGCTTTGTTCTGGCCATGCCCTCTGTTGAAACTGCAAGTGAGAAAGTAAATACGACTGAACTATAGGCAGGGATGGATACTAGGTGTGTATGTGTAATAAAAACATACGGACTGCAGTCGCTACATTTACAGACCTAGACCAACGTACTGTCTAATTGCGGAGAGTAAATTGAGAGGATACCAAAAACACGCGGAGTTAATTTTAAAACGATTTGGCTTATTATTGCTTAACTGTGACGGGTATTTAGAATCTAATTTTGCTCAATTTAAGGCATGCATTTTATCATTTCGAAGGTTTTTAGCGCCATTCCTCAAACCAGTTGCAGCCATGACACCACGTAACGTCAGTAGGGGTCTGGTTCTCCAGACACTCTCCCCGCCCACGAAAAACACTTCCCACCACACTTCCGGGCAGTCAACTGTTTCTTCCTTCCTCGTCACCATACCGTACTGCATTATACCCTACAGTTACCTATAGATTATAAGCTCTGTTAAAACGCCCCGTGTCATAAGAGTATGCGGAATAGTAAAGTAAAGTCCACATTTGTAAAGCGCACAATCACCCGTAAGGGTCTCTAGGCGCTGGGGGCCGTCGGGAAGATTAAGCGAGCTATTGCCCAGAGTCACATGGTGCTGGGCAGACCTGCCGCCGGAGCCGGGGATCGAACCGTGGTCCCAGATTCCAGCGTCAGTCGCCCTGGCCGCGGCGCCACACCTCTCCCACTTCACAATTATTGTCACCAACTCCTCTCTCCACGCCAGACTACCCTCCACGTCATCCAAAACGTAGACACCCCCTCTTCCCCCCTCCCGGCAATTAGCAACAGATACGCCATCGGTTGGGGAAGAAGGAATCTCACAATTCCACATAAACACGGGTATATGTGACAATTAGGATTTATATAGTCTACAAGCATATGCCACCGCTTAATCGTACTTCAATATATTATATTCACTCAGTCATCATTTAATTCAGTCTAAACCAATACGACTCATTTCCCTGAAATCCGCTACTCACCTTTTCAGTTGACCAGTAACTGCTTCGAACAGTGTTCTGTGAACTGCGCACCAATAATTTCCAAACCGCTAAATCCTTTTTCCGCACAAATACCATTCAGATCACGTTTCTCAGGGAACACCAGCCTTCAGCTTAACTCAGATACTGAGTAGAGATGCGCGCAATGCCGCTTTATAAAGCGCGTTAAACTAGCAAAACCCACTGCGTCCTCCAATTGGCTCGTGCTCACAGCCTACATGGTACGTCACACACTATCAACCCAATTTGGCGAGCCCAAGCTGATTGGTCAAAGATCTGGCGTCTGATTGGTCTTTAAACTTGGCTGCTCATTGGTTACACTGTAACAGAAAAGAGCCAATCAATTAGAAGCAAAGCAAAGGACCATGATTGGTCGAGAACAGGACATCGTTGTATCCACGTTTTGCCACCAAGCTCAGCACAGGAAATGAAAGCAGCAGAAGCTCTAAGCAGAGTGTAGAATGCAATACTGGCTAGAGGATTATATATAGAGTACGCTCAGGCAATAGAGACAACTACTCGGCGAAAAACTATAAAAGAACATGCTATAAAAATAAATGCAGTTGGAAGGATTGGTTTTCGGTTATTTAATCTAATTATACAGACAAATATCACACACACCAGCACAACAAGATCTTCAGAGCACAACACCTCATAATACTTACCATCACAAAATACATACATATACCCACCTTTCAAAGCACACAAAGGAACAAACTCCAATGCCAAGCTTTCACTCTTCCACCACACCTAACACAGATACAGCAATACAGCACCTCTCTCCTAACCGCCTCTCATCCATTGGACAATTTAAAACATTACGACATGACCCACATGCTGCACCACCTCCCCTGACTCATACACCTTCCGCCTTCAACATACGCAAAAAATATAAGCAACATGCCACACCTCACAACTTTGCTTCCCCAAGTCTAACGCACAACAATGTTACACCACAAAAGCAACAGAGCACTCCAACTCATTCTCAAACACCATCTCCAACACATACACATGCAGACCCATCAAAATGCCTTCTTAGCATGCTGGATGAGGAACACGATACAGAACAGCTACACGATTGCTATCCTAATACAGCTAATACCAGCACTAAAAACACACCCGCTACACACCCACACAATACTGATCACTCTTCTACAAAACAAAGTCCCACTATCACCAAAGGCCACTATCTACACTGTCTACTAATAAATGCTCGATCCCTATCTAAAAACAAGCTTCACATCTACGACCTTCTCACCGATGCAAAACCAGACATACTATTCATAACCGAATCATGGTTGGGAGAGGATATGGCTCCAGTCCTGCATGAAGCCATTCCTCTAGGCTATCAAATACTCACCCAAAATCGTATAGCCAAAAAAGGAGGTGGTCTAGCTGTTGTATTCAGGCAAACAATACATATCACTAAAATTGACAACATCTCCATAAAGAATTGTGAGGCTCTTCTAACAAGATGCAATCCTACACCGTCTTCCACCTGTAACTTCCTGCTCCTTTACAGACCTCCACCTAGCAAGGCAACATTCCCAGATGCACTTCTAGACACAGTTTCAAATCTGATAACAATACACTCCAACCTGTGCATTCTGGATGACCTTAACATTTGGTTTGATAAAACCAATATGACCCATCCAAAAACAATAATCACTGGCCTAGACGCATTGAACCTGCATCAGATTGTCCCCAATCCGACACACATCGCTGGACATATCCTAGATGTCATTTTTGCTAATACTGAACTAGTCACCTTTCAAACTATAACTAGTCACATGGTCAGACCACCACTTGCTTGCTTTCCAACATAAAACAACACTAAGCGACTCACCTAAAACTACCTAACATCCATCCACCTATCGGCCGTGGAACAAACTCAATTTGGAACACTTGGAAACACAACTAACATCCAGTATAAATCTGGAAACCATAAATTCTGCTCAGAATCTATATGAGTGGCTACAGGAAGCTTTGGACATCCTGATACCACTCAAAACCACACAACAGAACAAAAGGAAAAAAGCGCCTTGGAGAAACATAGAAATAAAAAACATAAAACAACAAATTCGAAAGCTGCAACGTACCTGGCTCAAAACAAATGCCAAACAAGACAAACTTCACCTACAAAAAATTAACAGATTATATAAGTCGGCTATCAAAAAAGCTAAGAAAAGGTACTATTCAGACAGAATTCAAAACGCTAAATGTGCAAATAAAGAATTCTATAAAATACTCAATGAATTTCGAAAACCAAATTGCCTAGAAGGAACTCATCCTGTTACTCAAGATTTCACAGACAAACTGGCAAATCATTACAAGGACAAAGCAGACACGTTGGACTCGTACTTACAACAGAAACAAAGCATCAGCACTAACCCTTGTACAAAACAACTATCCAAGAATGCTCTCATCAAGCCTCTCCGTTCCTTCCAACACATCTCACACGATAAATTTATGGACCCGGTCAAAGCAAGCAGCCCTGCCGGCAGCCCTTCTGACCCCTGTCCGCCACAAACTTTCAAGACAATTCTTTTAACAACCTCTGCTGCCATTCCAGTAAGAAGAATCATCAACGATTCCTTAACTACTGGAATATTTCCAGAAGAACTCAAAAAGTCATACATACGCCCTTTACTGAAGAAAACAAACTTGGACCCGCTGAACCCCGACAACTACAGACCCATTACAAATGGACCTTTCCTGGGCAAACTGATAGAAAGAGCAGCGTTCGGCCAGATGTCACAATTCATTGAAGACAATGACATACTTTCAGATTTCCAAACAGGATTCCGTCCGGGAAGAGGCACTGAATCTTCCCTCCTTGCCATCAGGGATGACCTAAAGAATACAGTTGACCGCAACGGGGTTGCTGCGCTACTCCTCTTGGACCTCTCAGCTGCCTTTGACACGGTTGACCATGACACTCTGAAACAAAGACTTTATGAAGCCGGCATAGAGGGAACTGCTCTAGACTGGATCGCGTCCTACCTTCGAAACAGAACTAATGTCATCCATACCCCACCTTTCTCGTCCAAACCGTACTCCACAAAAGCAGGGGTCCCTCAAGGTTCTATCATCTCGCCCATGCTTTTCAACATCTACATGAAGTCTTTACCAGTACTGATCAATAAATTTCACCTCACGTGCTACAACTATGCAGATGACACGCACATACTCCTTCAACTGGAATGCCCCAAAGACATTGGAAAATCACCAATTTTCAGCTGTCTCAGAGCCGTGGATCAGTGGATGACTTGGAGCCATCTCAAATTGAATGCTTCAAAAACTGAAATACTCACGTGTGGCGATTGGAAAAATTACAACCCGCTTGCCGCATGGCCTGATGAACTGGGATCACTGCCTAAAGTATCGAAGGAAGTAAGAAACCTCGGAATGACCATGGACTCCAAGCTGTCGATGAATGTCCAAGTAAATAAACTAGCAAGATCAAGCTTTGCTACTATAAAAACTCTGCGACGAATTTTCCCTCATTTGGGATTTCCACACAAGGTTCAAGCTACCATCTCCCTTGTTCTATCCAAACTCGATTACTCCAATAGCCTCTACCACGGATCACCTTTAACGACCATGAAAAGACTACAACGGATTCAGAACTCGGCTGCCAGACTACTCTTGCATATCAAACCACGAGACCACATCTCCCCTGCCTTGAAAGCCCTGCATTGGTTACCGGTTGCCAGAAGATCCACGTTCAAGCTGCTTTGTATTACCCACAAAGCAATAAATGGAATAGGACCACTCTTCATCAGGAATAAAATCACCAAACACATTCAACAAAGGAACCTACGCTCTAAAGGAGCATCTCGCCTCAAAATCCCACCATACAAGAAAAAAACAATGGGTGGCACATCCTTCTCTGTTCAAGCAGCCAAACTATGGAACTCTTTACCCCCCAACATAAGATCCACCGACAACCACCTTATCTTCAGAAAACTACTCAGGATATGGCTCTTCCCCACATAAGCACCATACGGAAATAGAAATTTACAGCATATCCCTCTGTATATAAGCATTTGTTTTCACTATAGATATGTACCTATCTTTGTGTATTACTTTATAAAACATGTAAAACAATTATGTTGTTAAAAGGAGAAAAAAAATTATAATAATAATAATAATCATCAATAAATAAAAATCATTTTTGGTCTACATGTACATACTTCCATTGTACATCTATGTACCTTCCATGTACTTGGATCTGTGTGTCTGTTACTTTTCTCCTGAAAAGCATATCCAATGCACTACCCTATCTCTCATCCTGTGCCTCTATCAATATATTTAATCTAAATATACTTACTTTTGTATGTATCTATATACTTTTAATGTCCTTATGGATCTATATACTTATCTCTTTCTTCTAATTTAGCATTTCCAATGCACTAGCCTATTTCTCAGCCTATACTTCACTCAATATATTTTCTAGCCCAACCTTCTGACTCCTCTCAAACTTCTTTCTATTACTCCTTCTAATGCACTATCCTATCTCTCATCCTATCTATTAATATATCCTCTACATCCACTCTCTCATTTATCCCAAACCCCATACCACTACTAGGATCGCCAAAATAACCTTTTCTAGACTCTCTCCTGCTCTACCCCTCCTTGCATCATCTGACACCTCTTTTTACAAACTCTCCCCTCTGACTCCTTCCCTCCAAAACTCCTTTTACTCATCCAAAAGCCTCTTCCTACTGCTAAGACTCACTCTTTTATCCCTCAAATTAACAGACTAACATGTTTCACTTCTCAAATTCCATATTCAACTATACGAATATACTGCCCAAATAACTGAATAACATATCTACTACTCAAATTACTTCATATTTATACTCTACTCATTTTCAACACTAATCCTTTATGGGTTCCGGAGTGGCGTGCTACTCGCCAGAAAAGCGCTTCAACGCCCATCGGGGGTAACAAGTGCTATATGAATGAAAATCTTTCTTCCCCTTTTATCCATCCGCTATCCTTCTCACTCCAAGTAACAGACTAATATCCACCACTGAAATTACCTCATATTTCACCATATTAATTCAGCACTAATCCTCTATAGGCTCCCTGAATAGCATGCGTCAAAAAGCGAGCGATAAATAAATACAAACCTTTGTCCTACTCTATCCTTCTGCTATCATTCCAAATCCAAATAACTGATTAACCTATCCACCACTTAAAATGTACGTGCATGTTTCACTATACTAATTCAACACTAATCCTCTGTGGGTCCCGGAGTAGCGTGCTACCCGCCGAAAAAGCGCTTCGACGCCTCGTCAGGGGTAGTAAGCGCTATATAAATTCAATTACAATACAATACAAAAACGTGGATGTCTTTTCAATCTGTTGCTCTCTTCAGTGCGGAAAGGCTCGAGATGGAAATGCATTATGATAACAGTATAGAGAGGAAACTGTTTAAGTGAAGGGTTCATACATAGTGGTCCTCCGCGGCACACTGAAACTCCCCAACCGTTATGTTCGGAACGGTGGCAAAACAACTTTCGAGAGCATACCATTAGCCAGTGCCCTGTAGTGAACACACTAATGACAGAGAGGGATTAATGAGATAATGTGGGAGGCGGGAGCCAGCCTTGTGAAAGGGCGCACAGCAGTCTCAAATAAGAAAGAAGAGAAAACAAGAGTTAGAAGGAGAATGGGGGGCAGGGGGGGGGGGGTTGTGGAACCGAAGAGCATAGGAGGGACATAGAGTGGAGTAAAGTGTTGTAGAGTGTAGTGGTGTACCATAGAGTGCAGTAAAGTCTTTTAGGGTGGCATGAAGTGGAGTAGAATGGAGTAAAGTAGCATAGAGTGGCATACAGTGTCGTAGAGGGAAGTAAAGTGGAGTAGAGCTGTAGCGTGGAGCGAAGTAGCCTAGAGTGTCTTAAAGTGGAGTGGCGTAAAGAGGAGTAGAGTGTCATAGAATATAATATTAGATTGTCATGACGAACAGCACAAGGGAGCAGCATAGAATGAAATAAAGTGTAGTAGAGTGGAGTGGCGTAGAGTGGCATAAAGTGTCATAGAGTGGAGTGGCATGTAGGGGCAAAGAGAGGAGTGAAGTGGTATAGAGTAGAGTGGCGTAGAGTTTAGAGTTTCCTACAGTGAGGTATCATAGAGTGTAGTGTAGTAGACTGCAGTGTCAGAGTGGACACGGGTGGTGTCGAGTGAAGTGGCATAGAGTGTCTTAGGGTGGTGTGGCATAGAGTGAATTTGAGTGCCGTAGAGTGGAGCAAAGTGGCGTAGAGTAGAATAGAGTGAAGTAGAGTGGAGTATGCAAGGTGTTGTAGTGAAATGTCATTACAGACAACACATTTAAATTTAAATGGCCATTACATTTACACAGACATACAATTTTATTGATACATCTATACAGTGCACAAACAATAATGTGTAGTGTATTGGTTTGTTTTGATCGTATTCAAATATTTGTTTCCACCACAGTTCAGAATTCCCCAAAAATGTGCTTCGTATGTGTAGCAAAGTGGGTTTCTGTTGCTGTAACTCCCCACCTTTCTAATGCACTTTGACTGAGTGTACACTGGGTCTCTGCCAATCAGGTTCCCAGTGCCTGTCTTCTTTCCCAAAACTGTACCTTTGTTCTCACAACTGGCAAACCTATAGCTTACATGTAAGTCCCTTGTAAAAGGTACCACTGGTACCAAAGGCCCTAAGGCATAGGTAAGTCACCTCTCTAGCAGGCCTCAGAGCCCCAAGGTAGAGTGCACTATACCACAGGTGAGGGCATAGCTGCATGAACAATATGCCCCTACAGTGTCTATGCCCATTCACAGCCATTATAAGTACAATGGAGCCATATTGAGTTCAAGGCCTGGGAGTTTGTCATTACGAATGCCACAGCTCCATGATGGCTTTACTGAATGCTAAGGAGTTTGGTATCAAACTCCTCAGCATAATAAATCCACACGGATGCCAATGTTGGATTTATTACAAAATACACTCAGAGGGCATCTTAGAGAACGACCCACTCTCTAGTGTGCACCTGACTGGTCTGCACCAGCCTGCCATACACAGACATGTTTCTGACCCCCTGAGATGGGAGCCCTTGTGCTATTGTGGGTCAGGAACAAAGCATGCTTGGGGTGGAGGTGCTTCATACATACCCCCAAGCAGGAACAGCATTCAGTGAGCCTCAAAGGCTTCCTGCCCATTGTTATGCTGACTAGGGTCTCTCCAGCTAGTGGAAATGCCACCTGTTGAAAACATGATCACCAGAAGACGAGGTAAGATGTCAGCAACTTCTTTATTAGCCAACCGCTCTCCAGAATAGAGTGCATCACCAACATTCCAAGGCAGACTCCAAAGGGAGAGTACTCTGGGTAAAACAGGGAAGGATGGGCAGGGTTAGACCAAGAGTGGGAGGAAAGGGAAAGAGAAGGAGATTACAACATACCTACCTTTTTTACATTAACGCTAAACATTGCTACATTTGATAACTCTGTCACAACTCCACATGTGCCTATTCTCCAGAAGTACCACATTGTTGAAAACCTTAAGACACACTGCATGGGGGATAGAATTTGCTTTTGCTCTGGGATTCCTTTACACACATTTTGACTTGTCCCAATCCCCTTCATTCCACTTTGGAGCTTTGACCCAATTCTTCTCACCGTACCACCTCTTGTACTTGCTTTGGTGACGTTCCACCTTCTCACCAGCTTCTTTGGAATTGGAACCAACCACCCTTCCCACCCCCCAACCACATGGGGTTCAACTTTGTGCAAGGTTCTCTTCTCCTGGGGGCTACAAGTGAGGACACCACTGACATCAGATTTAGTGAGGTGTGGTACGCCCATAAACATTCATGTAAGGATGATTTGACATTGTGACCGTTCACTACAGCTAGCTGTATGTGTTCTTTTATTAGTCTATTGGCTCTTTCAACCAGACCATATGCCTTAGGGAAGTACAGTGCAGTTCTTTCATGTTTAATATTGAACTGCACTCCATTATCGGTGACCAGGGTTGATGGTATCCCTTCCCTTGAGAAAACGTCCTTGAGAAAGTCCAGGACCATTTTAGTGTTAGTGCATTGGACACATTTTTGCATGATCCAGTGTGATGTGTAGTCCACCAACACCAGCATGAATTTCTGGTACATCCCTAGGTTGTCCGTGGGTCCAATTATGTCCATGGCAAGTCTAATCCATGGTTTGAGAGGGACCTCAACAGGGCCTTCGCGGGTGGACTTGGATTTGTCACTTTTGGTACAACTGAGACAATCCTTCACCTGTTGTTCTACCATAGCATCCATCCTGGGGAACCAGAAATTTACTCTAAATCTGTTTTTTGCCATGCTCTGCCCAAATGACCGTCGTGGGCCAACTCCACAATTCTCTTCCTCAGTTCTACTGGAGGCACAATTCTATCCTTGCGATACACCTTGCCTGCAATGGTGCTCCACTAAAACCTGACCTCCCAGAAGTCCCTGATCTCTTCTTCGACTTCACTGCACTTGTTGGGCCACCCTTTTACTATTATCTTCTTTAGCCTACATAACACTTTATCCTCTTCCATGCTTTTTTCCAATTCTTCTTCTGTTAGGGCAGGGTCTGTCATTTCCTCTGGCGGTTCCCCTTGCAACGGTGTTCTGGATAGGAAATCTGCAATTTTGCTCTCACCCCCTAGGACATATTCCACCTTGAAACAGAAGTTTTCCAGGCCCAGTATCCATTTGCAGATGCAAGGCGTAAGGTGTTCCATTCCTTTGAAAGTAAACATGTATGCGAGGGGCTTGTGGTCAGTGCAGATGGTGAAATTCAAACCCCACAGAAAAGACGTAAAGTGTTTTACCACCAAGAAGCACACCAGTACATAGGAATAGTGGTCCCAGTAAACAATAAGTAAACACACAAAATATATCAATCAATGACAATTATTCCAAAACACTTATTATTAGTTGACACACAGTGTTATTTAATCACACTGAGCGTATATACGTTGATAATATACAGTTCTTTTCAAAAGTGCCCCTAGAGCAGAGAGGGGAGCCAGGGAGGTGACGTGTTGGAAATTGAAGTGAGGATAGACAAGTGAGTAGGAAGTGTAAATCACAAACATATGTTATTTACAAGAACATATGGGCTTATATCTAAAACCCAACAAATTCGCAATATAGACAAACATTACATAGCCATGATTTGTGACATTAACACAGTGATGAATCACTGTTGATTAAAACTGGCTAGAAATGAAGATGTCAAAGTTTCGACCGCTAGATGGTAGATTAATGTATCCCTTACAGCAGGGTCTTCAACAGGACTGGGTCGGGGGGAGGGGTGGTCCCTAGGGATGAAACATAAATTCGACTTAATGTTGGATTCTCCAGTGCATTCATTTGAAAAATGGGGGGCAAGAGCCTCAAAATTTAACATGAGAAATCACTCCACAAATGTTGGAGGGATGATTGTGGGAGCGTAGGCTCCAAAGCAAGGAGAGAGCGAGAGGACCTGTAGGAATAATGTGCATATTCAGAGGCGGCCCTATAAAATGATAATTATTACGGGGTGATATGGGCAGTGAAACACCACTCACTTGTATAAGAGTATTCCGACAGGTCGAACTGCCGGGCGTATCAGCTTGGCCTCAAATTGAATCCGATTCTAAATGAAAAGAAAAAGGCGGGGTGTTCAGCAGGATTTGAAAGCCCCCACCACTATGGCTGCATTGTTAGATTGGTTGCAATTGAAAACTAAATTAAAAATAAATAAAGCCATCCATTACGGAAACGGTGAAAGTACCGTTCTGACCTCATTGCAGGGTTAAAATATAAAAATATCCACAGGAGAAACGGCAAGTTACCTGGTAAATTCTGGAACTCAAGGGAAATAAACTCTGTATGTCTTCCGATCTATACAGGATTGAAACAAAGTTGCGGTTAGTAAACCAAACCTTTAGAAGCTTAGGTTTGCACGAGTGCTGCGCTCGCATGCCACAGAGGTTCTTACAGTTGATTATGAAACGTCTCAGTCCGTGTTAAGCGAAGCGTGAAAAACGTCTTCCTCTATGTTGGAAAAGGGAAGAGAATCTGAGCTGAAACCTTTAAATAGGCTGACTCATGGGAAAACAGGCCACGAGCGTGACTTCAATGTGCTGAAGCTCCATGCCTGTTAGACCTGACAGATGATCGTAGTAAGCGAAAAAAGACTGCTGCATCACTCACAATTAGATGAGGAGAAAAAGATTGTCTCTTGATTGCGGAAAAACGCTACACTGTGGGAAAAGTGAACTCCCAAACAGGTAGTCTTGGGTGGGGAAGTAATCACATTTCTGGCAAAATGAACGTAATTCTCTGGGAGTGGAAAAACACTAATTCATAGAAACTATTCATACACAGATCGGTAATCGCCGTATTCTAGGTTCATGTTTAGAAACACATTGTGCCTGATAGTGAAAACCAGTCCAATTGCAGGATCGTACATATTACAGGGATAACAGTTCACCTTACATTAAAAACAAATCCGGATACTGCACATGTTAAAGAAATGCCATTATTTAGTGTAATGACACATGACACAGTTCATATAATAAATGAAACACCATAGAGCGGATTCAGACAATGTTTCTACATGGAATAAAGACATATCATAACAGAGGCATGGTTCTTATAACAGAAAATGTTTTGTTTGTTTTGGCTAGAGCTTGTTGGTGTATCTCTACAGGTAAAATTGTGCATTGCTGTGTATGTCATAGACCCAATGTGGATGTGTTGTTGCAGTTGGACGGGAAAAGTTATTCTAGCGTGAGATAGGCTAATTGGGCGTGACTGACCTTGGATTCGTTGAGACAGTTATGTATGGAGCCTAGTAGGGACATCCATTTGCAATCCCTTGTGTTGAGAATAGTTGCAATGGTGCCCCACCTCGGGCCAAGGGATGCCTTCTCAAGTACCACCCATTTCAGGTCATCTGGGCTGTGGTCTGCAGTCTTAAAATGTTCCACTAATAGTGCCCCTTGCACCTCGCATCTTATTCGGCTGCAGTATTGGTGAATGCGTGCCTTGATTTTCTGCTGCGTTTGACCTATGTATATAAGCCCGCAGGGACATATGATACCATAAATCACATTGTTCGTATTGCAGTTTGTAAAAGATTTTAAGGTAATCACATGATGTTTGTATGTGAATACTTTTGTTTGTATAGTGGTTTGGCATGCCTTGCATTGGCCATACTGGAAATGTCCTGGTGTTGGTGGTAGATTCAATAGAGATTGGATTGATGGCGCATCAGCAGTCTCAAGAAAGGAGCTTACTACGTGGTCCTTAATACTCTTAGCCTTCTTGTAGGAATGCATGGGAGGATTGTTTTGTTCAGTGTCATCTGATACCAATGTCCAATGTCTATTGATCACTTTCTTGATGGCGTGGCTTGGTGTTGAGAAAGTGGTGACGCATATCATCCTTTGAACAAAACCATCACCTTTTTCTTGCGTTGTCAGTAAATTCTCACAGGGGCAGAATCAAGCCCTTTTCTGTGCCCTCTTGATCAACCTTCTTGGGTAGCCTCTCTCCAACAGTTGATTAGTCAAGTCATCTGATTCTCTCATGCAATCAGTTTTCTTGGAACAGTTCCTACGGATCCGTAGGAACTGCCCAAAGGAGAGGTTATCCCGGAGTCCTCTAGGATCATAGCTGTTGTATCTCAACAGAGAATTCCTCTCGGCCGGCTTGAGATACAGCGTGGTATACAGTGGTTATCCTCGCTTTTGATGGTGATATCCAAGAAGTCTATTTCTCTAGGATCTGAGTGTATGGTGAATTGTATGTCAGGGCTCCTTCCGTTGAGCCATGAATGGAAAATGTCTAATTCGGTTTAGTCACCAGTCCAAATCATCAGTATATCGTCGATATGCCTATACCACATGGACACCTTTTCAATAAAAGGGTTGAGTTCACCGAACACAAAAGATTTTTCGAAATGGTCCATAAAGATGATGGACAGGTCCGGGGCTAAGGCAGCACCCATTGCTCCTCCCTTAGTTTGGAGATAGAAATGCGAATTGAAGAGAAAACGTTTTTCATCATTGCAATGCATAATAAGCCAATGATAAATTCTGTTGGGACTGCTGTGGGTGCTGGTCGCTGATCCAACACTTCAGCCTTGACCTCAAGGGCAGCTTCTTGTGGTATGCTGGTATAGAGGGACACAATGTCACAGGTGACCAATAGTTGACTGCTGAAATCAAAAGGACGTTTGTTAACAAGATAAATTGTTTGCATTGTGTGCCTCAGATAAGCTGTTGTGGTCTCAGCTATAGGTTTGAGGAAATGGTCTATGTATCTACATAGTGGTTGTAGCATTGATCCACATCCTGAGACAATGGGACGTCCTGGTGGATTCTGTGGGTTCTTATGAATCTTAGGCAGTGTGTATAGAGTGGGGAGCCGAGGTTGTTTCTGATTAAGGTATGCAAATTCCAAGTTGCTCAGGAATCCTTGTTCTAGGACATCCGTAGTCAGGTGGAGTATCTCTTACGCGAGGTCTTTGAATAGGTCTGATCTTATCCTTAAGTAGCTGACTCCATCCTGTAGCTGGTTGTTAATTTCTGTTTGGTGAACGGTGACATTCTGTACAACAATTGCCCCGCCCTTATCAGCGGGCTTGATCACGATTGCCTTGTTGCTTTTTAGAGATGCAAGTGCTTCCCTCTTCATCATCGTGATGTTATATTTCGTGTGCTAGAGTACTTTCAATAGTTTGGACACATCCCTCAGGACAACGCTTTCATACACCGGGATTTTGTTCGTCATGCGGGAGGCTGGTGGGACAAAGTTGGAAAGGATCCTAAGTCCAGTATGAGAAGTCACCGGGGATGAAGGGGAATGTTTGAAAAAGTATCTGGCAAACAAACAATTTTTTTTCTGTGATAAGGACAACGCCTGTTATGATATGTCTTTATTCCATGTAGAAACATTGTCCGAATTCGCTCTGCAGTTTTTCATTCATTATATGAACTATGTCATGTGTCATGACACTAAATAATGGCATCTCTTTAACATATGCAATATCTGGATTTGTTTTTAATGTAAGGTGAACTGTTACCCCTGTTACATGTATGATCCTGCAATTGGACTGTTTTTCATTATCAGACACAATGTTTTTCTAAACATGAACCTAGAATACCGCGATTACTGATCTGCGTAAGAATAGTTTCTATGAATTATTGTTTTTCCACTCCTAGAGAATTCCGTTCATTTTGCAAGAAATGTGATTACTTCCCCACCCAAGACTACCGGTTTGGGAGTTCTCTTTTCCCACAGTTTAGCGTTTTGCCGCAATCAAGAGACAATCTTTTTCTCCTCATCTGATTGTGAGTGATGCAGCAGTCTTTTTTCGCTTACTACGATCATCTGTCAGGTCTGATAGGCATCGAGCATCTGCACAGTGACGTTGCGCTCATGGCCTGTTTTACCATGAGTCAGCCTCTTTAAATGTTTCAGCTCAGATCCTCTTCCCTTTTCCAACATAGAGGAAGACGTTTTTCACGCTTCGCTTAACACGGACTGAGACGTTTCATAATCAACAGTGAGAACCTCTGTGGCATGCGAGCGCAGCACTCGTGCAAACCTAAGCTTGTAAAGGTTCGGTTTAGTAACCGCAACTTTGTTTTAATCCTTTATAGATCGGAAGACATACAGAGTTTATTTCCCTTAAGTTCCAGAATTAACCAGGTTACTTGCCGTTTCCCCAGTGGATATTTTTACATTTTAACCCTGCAATGAGGCCACATCAGTACTTTCACCGTTTCCATAATGGATGGCTTTATTTATTTTTAATTTAGTTTTCAATTGCAACCAATCTAACAATGCAGCCATAGAGGTGGTGGCTTTTAAATCCTGCTGAACACCCCACCTTTTTATTTTCATTTAGATTCGGATTCAATCCGAGGCCCAGCTGATACGCCGGGCAGATCTACCTGTCGGAATACCCTTATACAAGTTAGTGGTGTTTCACTGGCCATATCACCCGGTATTCATTATCATTTTATAGGGCCACCTCTGAATATGCACCTTATTCCTACAGGTGCTCTCGCTCTCTCCTTGCTTTGGGGCCTACGCGCACACACCCATCCCTCCAACATTCGTGTAGTGATTTTTCATGGTAAATTTCGAGGCTCTTACCCCCCCGTTTTTCAAATTAATGCACTGGAGAATCCAACATTAAGTCAAATTTATGTTTTATCCCTAGGGACCACCTCTCCCCCGACCCCGTCCTGATGAAGACCCCGCTGTAAGGGATACATTAACCTACCATCTATGGGTCGAAACATCGACATCTTCATTTCTAGCCAGTTTTAATCAACAGCAATACATCACTGTGTTAATGTCACAAATCATGGTTATTTAATGTTTGGCTATATTGCGAATCTGTTGAGTTTTAGATAGAAGCCCTTAAGTTTTTGTAAATAATATAGTTTTGTGATTTACACTTCTTACTCACTTGTCTATCCTCACTTTAGTTTTCAACACGTCACCTCCCTGTCTCCCCTCTCTGCTCTAGGGACACTTTTGAAAAGAACTGTATATTATTATCAATGAATATACGCCTTGTGTGAGGAAATAACACTGTGTGTCAACTAATAAGTGTTTTGGAATAATTGTCGTTGATTGATGTATTTTGTGTGTTTACTGGGACCACTGTTCCCATTTACTGCCATATACCCAGGTCCCAGTGACTCTTTTTGGGTTTACTCTTTTAGGTAACTAGAAGTACACCAGGGCTTCCTTTTTAATAACAGATTAATTACTCTCAGCTTTGGTCAGGCAACAGGAAGCAAAAGCAATAATCCTTTCCTCCTTGCCATTCCTTTGAGATAATGTAGCTCCCTGGCCCTTGTTGGACGCGTCGGTGGTGAGGATTTTGTTTCCTGGTATCGAAGGTACCTAAGGCTGGGGAATTGAAAATTTCACCCTTTAAGGCATCCACCATGCACATATGTTAGTCCTGCCAATCGAACTCCTTGTCTTTTTTTAAAAGGCCCCGCAATTGTTCGCACTTCCCTGAGAAGTTCTTGATGTACTTTGCCATGTACCCCCAGAAAAGATTTCAACTTGTCCTTGTTCTTGGGGTATAGGGCATCTCTCACAGCACTCAGCACATTTTTTTTTGCCTGAACCCATGCTCAGAAATGGAGTGTCAAAGATAATCCATTGACATCACATGGATCTGACACTTGTATTCCTGCACAGTCAACCCAGCATCCATCAACCTCTTCAATACGTCCCTGAGTGTTTGGTTGTGGGTTTCAGCGGTTTGTCTATACACCAGGATGTCGTCCTGGAAGCACATGGTGTTATCCAAATCCTTCAGGATTTGGTGCATTATCTTTTGAAAGACTGCTGCAGTCGATGCCAGACCGAATGGCATTCTTTCGAACATGTAAGTTCTGTGTGGGGTTTGAATACAGTGAGAGGTCAAGAGTCAGGGTGAAGATCTACTTGGTGGTAGGCTATGGAGAGATCGATGACACTAAAGAACTTCGCCAGTTCCGTGGTACTTTGCATTTCGTTTATGTTTGGAAGAGGGTATCTTTCGACCCAGATGCTTTCATTGAGACTCCGCAGGTCCATACATAGACAAATCCCTTCTCCGTTGGCCTTGGATGCGATCACAATAGGTGCCAGCCACACAGACTTGTTAATGGGTTGTATGACATCCATGCTGCATAACCTGTTCAATTCCTTCTCTAGGGGTTCCTTCATCGAATGTGGCACCGTGCACAAGCTGTGCACAGTGAGTCTAGCATTAATTTTGAGTTTGATCCTTTGCTGAAAATCATGAAGGAAGCCCAGTTTTGCATCAAACAACTTGGGGAACTCCTTGGATATGCTGGCCCCGGATATGATGACCTCCGTCAAAAGCACTTGGTCGTGGTTATTGGGATCAAGGATTATTCCTAACTCTTTCTGATGCTGCTATCCCAAAAGATTAGACCCTGTTTCCACAATGTAGACCTTCTCCACTGTGCTCCTCCCCTTGAACTCAATGTGCACTTCTTTCATTCCAACCATGGGAATGGGCTCCTTGGTATAGCCTGTGGGTGAGATATCTGGCTTCATTAATGGGATACTCCCATGCCTGTCCATGCTCACAAGATCAGTATGGTTAAGAAGGGTAAAAAGTGAACAGAAATCTGCATTCATGGTGAAAGCCTTACTATTGAGCAGTACTTCGCATTTAGGACAGATTAAGTTATTACTCCTGATCATGTCTTTTACCTGGAAGACTTATTTCTTTTCATTGGGAGTGACACATTTAACTTCTTTGACACAGACCCCTTCTTTACCACCTCCCTCTCTGTTGTTCGGGTCCCAATCTTTGCACACCCTAGCGAAATGCCCCCTTCTATTGCACTTCTTACATGTCACACACTTGGCTAGGCATTGGATATTATTGGCTAAATGATTGCTGCTGCCACACCTGAAACATCCAAGTTTCCTTTCTAGAAGTTGTGTTTTGTTATGCAACCCTTCCTTCCCTTTTACTTTGCAAATTTCACCTTCCTCGTCACTCTCCTGTGCACTAGCTGCTAGATCCATAGGTGCTTTCATCTCTTTGATGCACTTGGCAGTGTGTTCCACAGACTGGGCAGTGGCCTCTGCCTCCCTGAGGGTGGGGTTCTTGGCTAACAGTTTTCCTGAATACACATGTTGTACGTGCAACATATCAGCTGGTCCCTTATCAAAGAATCTGTGAGGTTACCAAAATCGCACAGTTTGCTTAGACCCCTCAAAGCTGTGATGTAATTAGTTACTGTCTCTTGTTTCCCTTGCGACCTACAGAAGAACCTGTGGCATTTTAACACCACATTGATTTTGTCCCCAAAATGGCTCTCCAACTTGAGCATGGTACTAGCAAATATATCCATGGCCGCAGCTTCCCCTTAAGCTTCATTCTCTGGTTCAGGCAATGTTTCATAAATATTCCACCCATATACCCCTAAATTGTGTAGAAGGATATGCTGTTTATGCACGTTCTCCCCCAATGTTAATTAAGTATGACTTACACAACTTTAACCAGTCCTTCCAGTGAATTTCCGGCTCCCCATTTTCATTAAGGAACGATGAGGGTTGACTGATGCTCGCCACAGCTATCATCGTGCAGTACAAAAGGAAATAAGTGCTGACCAAGGTCTTTAAAATGGCACGGTTTAATGCGAGCAGTGGACGACGGCTTAAGAGGACGAAATGAACACCCCAGCAATCAATTTGGCCTTTCACACAGACAACACACACAGCTAGGTCCTCGCCCTGGGTGCATCAAATAGAAACAAGCAAAGGCATAGCCAATAGGTCTCGCCTTTGGGACCTTATAAGTGTTTAGCCATGCAACACTTGATGTTGTTGCACCAAGGATATTGTGCTGGATAACTAAATACTTATAAGGTTCCAAAAGCGAGACCTATTGGCTATGCCAATGCTTGTCTTTTTGGGTCTCCTCTTTCCTTGCTTCCGTTCATTTATAAGGAGAAGAATAATGTAGTGGTCTGGTTTTCATGCTTTGCTGATTGGAATGCTCACGCCATGATGTTCTGGCCGTGAAGATTCCACTTCAGAATATAGAAGTTTGTGTTTGAAAAAGTTAAGGCAGTTGCTGTCTGATGGTTTCCTGAGCCGGCTGCTGCGCCGCACCTGACTACAATAAAGCCTCTAGTCTGAAATCACCTTCGCCATCCGTCCAACTTCCTACAAAAAGCTCTCGCATAGGTGAAACCTATTGGCTTTTTGAATGCTTATTTTCATTCACTGCTATTAAGCTCGCATCAGATTCTTACTGGCTGTGCCACACATTCACCCAAGATAATAAAGGGATTAACTTTAACTTTCAGGAAACTGAATTGAGGCTTGAAGTGTAAACAGGATGAAAGACCTCTTAGGATCAAGGCCCGCAGCACCTTTCCCATAAAGCAGGGCTGGACTGCCCATAGCGCGCATTGGGCATTTTCCTTGTGTGCTAGAAGGGGGTGGGGGGGCGTTTTTGTTACTGTGGGGCGGTTTCGCAGCAGTGCTGCAATATCGGCAGCGCTGGGGGCCGGTTTAGTGAAGCAGCAGTGTTTCACACTAGAAACTGCCCCCAACCCCCTCCCCCCCTCGGGCCAGACTGCAAATTTGCCAGGGCTGCTTTAGGTTCCCAGTCGGGCCCTGGCTGCAAGATACTCTCTCTACATCTGTTGTACATCTGCATTCCACTGTGGTGGCAAGGTCATAAAACGTTTACGCTCGCACTAGATTCTGACTGGCTGTTCCAGTCATTCATCCAAGGTAATAAGGGAATTAACTTTCAGGAAACTGAATCAAGGCTTGAAGTGTAAACAGGATGAAAGGCCACTTCAGATCTAGGCCCGCAGCACTTTTCCCATAAAGCTGGCCTCCTAACCTGCGCTATGTTACACCCAGTTCACATTACTTCCACTCGGGGTTCTTAAAATTAAAGCAGGGGCCACTTTCGGACATAGGACCAAGCATCAGTGCTGCGCAAGGGCAGGCTCTGCCACAACGTTCTGACATGCTTACATGATATGTGCCAAACTGAGCCGAGGTGCTCCTATTTATAGATTGGCGTATAAGAGCACCCCCAAGTACGACAGAGTGCTTTATTTCACTTTAGTGCATTAAAAAGGTCTGCAAACGCAGAATAACAAGTAAGGGTTTCACTACTGTTGGAAACCGCAGGTCTCTCGCTGCGTAAGCTAAGTGGCTGTGCCATTTGATGCTTTTAACTTAATGGCATGAAAGGAGGTCACCTCGCGCAGTAGGTCAACAGACGAGACAAATTTAGCCTCTGAGGCCGTGCGTTGCGCAACGGATTCTGCTGACAGGAGGCGTGAGCCGAGGGGAAGTGGTAGCCCTTCCCTCAGCTGACTCCCGAGGCAGCGGCTGACGTCATCTCTACCACAGCTAGGCAACGTTTAATAATGGAACAATGAGCACTGCGTGGACTAAAGTGCTTTCTGCAGCAGCCGAAAAGAACCTTAAGGAAAACCAAGACAACATCCGAATAAAGGGCATTAAAAATACAAGGCGCGACAAGCTTGCCACATGCATGTACCTACGTTTGTATTATAGATCATATACAATAATCAGACATGATTACTGTTGTTTAGTTGTCAATTAACCCATGGCATGGCCACTGTCCACCTACCTTGGATGCATTGCCTAGCTTACTGCCCTGTAATGCCGTTTACTTCTCTGTAATGACGAACATTGGTAAGTAACAGGGGAATTATCCCTACATCCCTCAGCCCCATTTCAGCCATTACCTCTGAGGTTTACCAAAGCCCCAATAGCCATTTAATCTTCCTTAAAGAATGGGGCCATCTTAATATTAATACACATGCCCAGCTTTATTAGTGAGAAAAACGTGTGAAAGTTAAAACATAATCACAACTTCTAAAGACAGCACAGATTTTAAAATAGTTGTTCAAATCCCTGGAGGCTATGATAGTTCACAAATGTGTTAGATGCAGCCCAAGTAGCAGCTCTACATATCTCTGGTAACCCATTGTGAAGTGATAACACCCCTAGTTGAACAGGCGCACATGGTAGGAGGGGGACCTGCGCGATTCACTTGCGGGAGCGAGCGGCTGGCGCAGCGATAATTGATAACATATGGCGCTGCGGGCTCCCGCAAGTGAATCGCCGCACGCGTTGCCATTGAAGGCAAGGGAACGCGTGCACGTTTTTGGCTGAAAAGCCAAAGCGACGGCTAAAGGTCTTTTTGCCTATGTAGCGCATGCGCGCTGCGTAGGCGAGACCTAAAAAGGGCTGGAAGTTCACACGCAATGCGCACAAGCAGCTCAGTTCGCCTGGGGTACTGCACACTACTTAAATGTCACTTCTAAAAAGTGAGGATGAAATGCACCCAGAGCAGTTGGGCAAAAGCACACAACAACAAGAAGTCTCACCCCATTTAGGTCCTGTGTGGTGGTGCTGTCACACACAGGGCTGGCAGAAAGTGTCCTGCGAGCTCAAAGCGTGTTTTTCAGTGGTTGAAGCGGAGGATGCGAGGCCTCACTCCACCAAAACTACATAACCTACAAAGCGGCACCATAAGCTACTTGGAACACCCTCTCAACATTGAATGGCCAACGCCAGGATCATTCACACACCGGCGGGTCCAGCAGAAAACCGCCCGCTCACTGCTAGGTAGGGACCTCAGGCTGAAAGCGGCTCTGCCTGACACATGCGCATGAAGGAGAAAAGACCACGGGGGGCACACGTATGGGGAGCAGCGTATCCACAACTCGCAGGCAGGAAGCTCACGCTGACAGGAAAGGTTCCTTCAAAGCCGACAGAGCTCGCTGAGGCACTACCATGAGGCGAAGTTCGTCAATAACGAACGCTGATAGAATACTTGTTGTGGCTCGCAGAAATAATTTTTGATGGCTGCTCACAAACCTCCACACTGACTTGTTGCAATGTGGGAACTGAGTCCAGCACCGGGGGAGTTCCGACGCACAGCTGCGAGGGACTGGCAGCATGACATGAACACACACAACGCTGACAGAAGCTGGCTCAAGGACTCCTCCAATATTTTCCGGAGGTGGAAATACTTTTCAGGCACCTCAGATGTCAGCTCTCAGAGACTGCTCCGGAGTGAGGATCCTTTTATCACGTTCACAGAAGCAGGTGAACAAGGAGATCCTCTCCTGAACATGCACTCTTGTCAGGATCCCAGTTCTCAGCCCACCGAGACTGCTCCAGAGTGAAGATCCTGTCAGCTACGTTCACAGGAGCAGGATAGCAGAGCAAAAATGTGGGAGATGGGTCCAGCACCAGGCAGGCTCCTACGCCCAGCTGCGAAGAAGTCAGCAGGGCGACAAGAGACTCCAGACAAAAAGGGGTCCCCTCAGCAACGTTCACAGGAGCAGGTGAACAAGGGCTCTTCAGTCAAAACATGTACTCTGTTTGCCCATCGCTTTCCCACCATAATCACACTGCTGCAGATGGAGAGAGTACACAAAAGGAGAGATGGCTAAACTGCCCCCTACGCAGTGGATCGTCGCCAGTGTTGAAAAGGGATCACCAGAAGACGAGGTGAGATCTCAGCAACTTCTTTATTAGCCATCAACTTGAAACTTGACCCTCTGATTCCTGCAACCTAAGAAGAAAATGATGAAGAAGATGCTGTGCAGCCGGGCCTGGAAGACAACTACTGATTTGGCCCCCGCCCTACCAGCCTGTCTCCTGCTTCAAGACCCTGCAAAGAAGACAACGCATGTCCTGTGGCTAGAAACTTCCAAGAACTCCAGGAAGACTGACACCATTTAACAAAGGTCTCCCAAGGACAGCAGCCTTGTCCAGAAAATTCCAACTTCAAGGACTGCGAATCCAGGGGGATATGTCACCCCTGCCCACTTTGCACCAAACACCCACGGTCCGAGTATCTCACCTGTCCAATGATGTCTACCCAGCGATCCAGACTTCGACTCCTTCGGTCATTGACCTATCCTGGACCGCACAAAGTCATCTTAGTGCAAAGACTTAAGGCAACTAACTGCTTATTCATCAGCACAACATTTGCAACATGGAAAGAAAGAAAATAAGATACTTTTTATCCAAAAATACAAAACATGATATTATTGTTACAAATGAATACACATTACAATAAAAACTCACTCGTACTAGTTCGCTCATGTCCACATGCATTCAACACATCCCAAAAATGTTATTTAAAAATTCAATAAAGGGAGAGGTGTGGCGCCGCGGCCAGGGCGACTGACGTTGGAATCTGGGGATCACGGTTCGATCCCCGGCTCCGGCGGCAGGTTAGCCCAGCACCATGTGACTCTGGGCAATAGCTTGCTTAATCTTCCCGACGGCCCCCAGCACCTAGAGACCCTTACGGGTGATTGTGCGCTTTACAAATGTGGATTATTTATTTATTTATTATTTAATATACAAAAGAAAATCAAAAGGTGGTTGATATATTTTTTAGCAGGAGCTAATCTATTTTGCTCCATCAGTAATTAGATAGTTTGATACATATTCAGACAAAGGTTAAAAATTCCAAAGATTTTGCATTAGGACTGAAAGGACAAACAGTATGGCACAAACTCAGTTGACTTCAATGGTTTCTACGCGCGTTTCGACACCAGAAGTGCCTTCGTCTGGAAAAGCCACAACTCTGACAACTTGATATCCTATATTCTGCAAAGATCTATGCGAACGATGCCAATTGTTGGTCCTTTATCAATGAAAATGCCGCATGCCGCGTGTGTTCTTAACCAGTGGATGCCAGACAGTAGGCTGAAAAATGCGACACAGAGGCTTTTCAGGTCAAGACACCGCCAAGGAAATTCAACGAAAAAACGCTGATGCTACACCGTGAGAGGATAACGTTTAGTTAATAACCACAAACGTGTAGATTATTTAAAAGTCTCCTGAATCTACAATGCTCAGGCTGATACGAGACGTGTGCACCAACCCAAACTAATGGTAATGCCCTGCTTAAAAACTTTGATTGATCTCTGGAGAAAATCCAATGCGCAAAAGGTAGAATCGATACTGGCCAATGAGATAAGTCTGTATGTTTGTAATATAGCTCGAGGCCGCACAGTAATGGAACCCTGCTTCTGAAAACGTCCTCCATGTGATCCACAAAGTCATCTACAGCCTCTAAACGAAGGGTCCCCCTGATTGCGACCGGCTCTGGTGAAGAAAATCCAACACCATAAGGTATCCCTGCATCCTCAGCCCTCGGCCTTGGGGAGCCCAACCAACGGTGCCCAGACCTCCCTCAACATCGCACCTTACCTATCCAGCAGATGGTCACCTTCACACAGTCTCCTGATCCGACCTTGCAGCGTCTTTGTGTGACTGAGATCCTCCATTCGTTTACATTGGGCACCCAACGCTGATTTGCACTCTGACGCCCCTGGTGGTGTAAATGTATGTATTGCGACTTATATAGCGCACGTATCACCCGAAGGTATCAAGGCGCTTGCTTAGGGAACCCGTCCTGGTATTCCCCTGTGAGATACCCCGGCAGGGTATCCACAAGGTGAAAGCCAGGCATCCCGCCACGAGGGGCCGTAGTGGAGATTAAGCAAGCTATTGCCCAGAGTCGTAGAGTGTGACCCCGTGAGTCGAGTAGGCACCGGAGCGAGAATTGTCGAGTCTGTGGAATTTTTGAGCCCATGACCCGCCGAGGCGGGGAATCGAACCCTGGTCCACGGCCGATCTCAGCTTCCGGGTCTGACGCCTCTAACCACTGAGCCACGCTTCTCCACATGCAGCCTCGTGCCCCCGTGTGCTCACCTTAAACCCTGGGGCCTGTGCCCAGAAACCACGGGTATCTACCTTCAATCATCTCCATTGACTAGCATTGGGCCCGGTGCCCTCTGCACCCGGCCGCCCCAGTGCTGCGGTCAGTGCAGTATCCACCTTACACTGAACCTTGCCCAGTATTGGTCTAAACCCCTGAAGACTGGAAGAGTAAGTTGTGTTTTTACCTGTTAATGCATATACCTGTTTTCCTCCCGTAGGATTGCATTGCATTTTCTCCTATTGCATTTAAAAGTCTATATTTTACAACTGCTGAGTTCTACTGTTTCTGACTGACAATATGAAAGTATTTATATTACTGTAAAGCATTTATACTGCCTTGCAAAACAATTCCTACTACATCTTAAAAAGTATCACTGCTATTCTTGAAACTGTTACTTACCTGCAACTGAGTTCCCCTTGGTTCTAAAAATAAAATAAAGTAATAACTTTTTATACAAAAGGACAAAGGCAGAATAACAAAAAAGAAAAGGTAAAAAAAGGAACATAAAGGAAGTAAGAAAAAGTAAAGAAAGAAAAAAGCTACAATTAATTGCAAGAAAAAATGTAAAGAAGAAAGACGGGTGGAAATAACATCAAAAGCGGGAAAGAAAGAAGGACAAGCATTTGCAATGCAATAGGTCTCGCATTAGGAAAGTTTGACCTATTGGTATTGTAAATGACATTTTTATTTATGGTTTGTTTTTGAAAATAGCGAAATTGATAGCTTTGTCATTTACAATGCCAATAGTTATACCTTTCGCAAATGTGACACCTATAGCATTTGTAATGCAATATGTGTTTTATTTACGTGACTTACATGTATTGATATTAAAAATAACAATGGCTTTTAATTTTTTTAAATAATTATTTAAAAGTTATTGTAATTTATAATGGCAATAGCTTAAACTTTTGTAAATAACTTTTGGGAAGATTATGTTCAGTGTATTTTATTGTGACGAAAATCCAAGAACAGAAGTGAAATATTAACATCTTTTTGTTACATTTGTAATAAAGCTTGAAACATTGAGAGAACATATTTGAACCAGTTGTTGTTGAATGGTTGCACAGATTGATGCTGCGGTGGCGCTGAGTGATGTTGTGATGGCGAACGAGTGATGCTGTGGCGTTCAGTGATGCTGTAGTAGCGCATAGTGATGTTGTGGTGCCCCTGGGTTATGCTGTGGTTGTGCTGAGTGATGCTGTATGCTATGCTGTTTTGTTTTGCTATCCTATGTTTTGTTTTGTTATGCTATGTTTTGCTATCCTATGCTTTGATTTGTTATGCTATGCTGTGTTTTGTTATGATATGCTATGTTTTGTTATGCTATGTTTTGCTATGCTATGCTTTGGTATGCTATGCTTTGGTATGCTGTTTTGTTATGATATGCTGTTTTGTTGTGTTTATTATGCTAAGCTTTGTCTTGCTATGCTATGTTTTGTTATGCTACGGTATGCTGTTTTGATGTGTTTGGTATGCTATGCTATGTTTTGCTATGCTATTATATGTTTTGTCTTGCTATGCTATGTTTTGTTGTGTTTTGTCTTGCTATGCTATGTTTTGTTGTGCTTTGCTGTTTTGTTATACTATGTGTTGTTGTGTTTTGTTATGCTATGTTTTGTTATGTTATGCTATGTTTTGTTATGCTATTCTATGCTATGTATTGTTTGGCCATCCTATGCTATGTTTTGTTATGCTATGTTGTTTTGTTGTGTTTTGCTATGCTATGCTTTGTTATGCTATGTTATGTTTTGTTATGCTATGATTTGTTGTGTTTTATTATGTTATTCTTTGTTTTGCTATGCTATGTTTTGTTATGCTATGTTTTGTTATGCTATGCAATGTTTTGTTGTGCTATGCTAAGCTTTGTTTTGTTATGCTATGTTGTGTTTTGTTATGCTATGCTATGTTTTGTTGTGTTTTGTTATGCTATGCTATGTTTTGCTATGCTATGTTTTATTATGTATGCTATGTTTTGTTGTGTTTTTTATGCTATGCTTTGTTTTGTTGTGTTTTGTTATGCTATGCTATGTTTTGTTATACTATGCTATGTTTTGTTATGCTTTGCTATGCTATGCTTTGTTATGTTATGTTTTGCTATTCTATGCTTTGTTTTGTTATGCTATGTTTTGCTATCCTATGTTTTTTTTGTTATGCTATGCTGTGTTTTGTTATGCTATTGTAACCTCGGCAGGTCGGGAGCGGACCTCAGAGAAAGGCAGTAGTCGTGTTCGGGTAACCACGGGCTTTATTGAACTAAACAAATAGTCAGAACAGGTCTTTCTGGTAAGGGTGTTGCGTCGTGGAGAACGACTTCGGGACTTCCTAGGTCGGCTCTTCTCTCCTTGCGGGGACCTCCGATAGCCGGTCTGGCTTCTTCGGGGTTTGACTTCGTCCGGATCCATCTTGACACCGTCTCGCCTCAGAACCGAGGGAAACAAAAGAAAAGGGCAGCTCGTGAGGCCGATGTCCTAATCAAACAGACCACTTTGGGGAAAGGGAGTGAGGGAGCAAACGCACACGTGCTCGGGGTCTATGTACACTCGGGGACGGTGAACAATACGGGGGGGTGTGTTCAGGATAGGGGGAATACCGGGAACCCGGGAATCGGCTATTTTACAACGGGACCTCCTTTCCGGCCCACCCAGCCTCTGATACGGTCACGCACCTGGTTGAGCCACACACCTCCCCTGGGTGAGTGGCTGGGCGACGTGTGGAACCGGTGGCCTCCTGGCGTTCTCTCCCCGAAGGGGTCTTCTCCTCCAGCATGCGACTCCTTCGTCCAGCTCGCTTCCGTCTCTCTTCGCACTCTTTCCCCGTCTCCTCTCCAGGTGAACACACACGATTCTTCTCTCTCTGTTTCCGCATTTGACGGCGATCCTCCCTCCTGAAACTCCGCCCATTCGTCCTCGTTCTGGCAATTAAAGGGCCAGCTCTGTTTGTCGTCTCGGCCTGAGGCGGTCTCCGATCCAGTCCCTCGGTAATCCATCTGCTGAGGGACACAGGAGGGAGGGGTTGTACAAGGTCTCAATGTCAAAGGGGAGCACTCGGGTCCACTGACTGCCGTTGGGACCGCTATCGGGGTCACCCCGTTACAGCTATGCTATGTTTTGTTATGCTATGCTGGTGAGGATGTGCGAGGGTGTGTGAGGGTGAGTGAGGGTGAGTGAGGGGGGGGGGTGAGGGGGTGTGAGGGTGAGGGTGAGTGATTGTGTGAGGGTGTGTGATGTTGAGGGTGTGAGGGTGAGGGGGTGTGAGGGTGAGGGCGAGTGAGGGTGTGCGAGGGTGAGTGAGGGTGAGAGGGTGAGAGGGTGTGTGAGGGTGAGAGGGTGTGTGAGGGTGAGAGGGTGTGTGAGGGTGAGAGGGTGTGTGAGGGCGAGAGGGTGTGTGAGGGCGAGAGGGTGTGTGAGGGTGAGAGGGTGTGTGAGGTTGAGAGGGTGAGTGAGGGTTAAGGGGTGTGAGTGTGAGGGTGTGTGAGTGTGAGGGGGTGAGGGTGTGTGTGAGGGTGAGGGGGTGTGAGTGTGAGGGGGTGTGAGTGTGAGGGGGGTGAGGGTGTGTGTGAGGGTGAGGGGGTGTGATTGTGAGGGGGTGAGGGTGTGAGGGAGGGGGTGAGGGGGTGAGGATGTGTGAGGGTGTGAGAGGGTGTGTGAGGGCGAGGAAGTGTGAGGGTGAGGGTGTGTGAGGGTCCGAAGTAAATGGTGGCAGGGCAGACATCATAAGACAGAGAGAAACACAAATGTTAAGATAACAGTGCTCGGGGTTGTGAGAAGGTGGAAATGGGATTAAAGGAGAAAGGATGAAAAGTTAAGTAGGAAAGAGGCCAGAAAGGAGACACAAAGGAGTGGAGTGTGTGGCGTAAACAGGGAAAAGCAGAAAAGAATGAAGATGGCTCCGAGAGGGTGCAAGTAGGGTCACATGCGGGAGAAGGAAGACTCGTTAGGAGAGTGTGATGAGGGTGATGCTAGAGAGAACAAACAAGAGGACACTAGTGTGCAGAAAAAAGAGCGTAAATTAGACATGAGCACAGGCATGACAGGAGGAAGAGCAAGTGGTTCGTATGGGAAAGCCTGCAAGCGAGAACACACAAAACAAGGATATTGTGCTGCATAACTAATTACTTATAAGATCCCAAAGGCGAGACCTATTGGCTATGCCAATGCTTGTTCTTTTCAATAGTCTAACATCTTAGAGGTAGGACATTGGACATTAATCTGGTTTGTTAATCACAGTGTTTAAGAGGTATGTAATCACCTTGATTATCTTTAACCTGTGGATTTCAGGATGTAATGGCACTGGAACAGATGCCTGTTATTATCGGACACTGGATTGATCTGACCTCCTATTTGGATACATTTGCACACTCTGTATCTCTAATCTCACATCCATATCTTGTGATATTTACGAAAGTGTGTCATTGCTTGTAAATTTCTACGTGGGCAGATCGCGTGAGCGCATTGTGGAGTGTGACTGAGCTTGGCTCCTGCTCCGGCCAGGGTCGGTGTGTGTAACGAGTTTGCTGCGTGCAGGAAATAACAGTGTACGGCAGGGAGGGAGATAGGACGGGTACAGGCCACAAGCTCAGGGTGCGCCACGCGCATTGGTAACACTCACACATAAGGGAGGTCGTCAATGGAGAGGAAAGGGGGAAGCGAGAGGGTGAAAAAAAAAAAGGGGCGACAGGTTAGAGGCGCCGATGACAAAACAGAACTAGGGGATGGAGACATGAAAGCCGTAAAGGAACAAAGGAGATGAAAGTTAGAATGATATAGTCACACGCTGGCATATGAACGCGTTTTGTATTGTGTTAGTAGTCGTACAGTGCTTTCGTACCCATTTCAAGGCAAAAAGAACTTTCTGGGTGGGCGAGGAAGTAGCTAATCTGTTTGTATTATTTATACAGTGTTTCTATCCCTGACAGTATTTTTGGGGGTGCATTTTCTGAAGCCCTTGTTAATTAAGGTCTGGCACAGACCATCGCAAGCGATGGGTCAGGCTCGACCGAAAAAACACAGAAGTGAAAATGTAAGAAATATAAATTAGTCAGCAGCAAAGAAAGTAACAGTAAGTTAGGCAGCTGCAAAGAGAGAAACCTTAAACGTAAAGATTGGGGTAATTTGCACTGCTCGGTAAATACCATTCAGTATATGGTTCTATGGAGAGGTATTTTGTTCTTCTGGTTACTCCCTTGGTTTATAGGTTGGCAATAGAGTTTGGTTTAGCCATAACAAAGTTATTCAAATCAGTGTGCAGGTCAGTGAAAATGGATTTGCTTGATCTCTTTGGTTTCAGCTGAAATGAATGCTATTTACACTAATTACACAGAGATATTTGCATCACATTGTGTGAGCAAGTGTTCAGTGCATAATCTGAATTGAATGCACGGTGTATACAAAATATAGGTTCCGAATCATTTTTGGATTTTGACTCATCATGCAGGATACACATGCATTAGTACTGGGCGCACAATGACTATAGACTCTACTTTCAATGCACAAAGACAGCCCTGAATGCTTAGGGCACACAACATGGCTCTTTCGTTTTTTAGGTCGAAGCCTACGCTGTCTGGTTTTCAAGGACTTCTCAGGGACATTCTGTAGGAATGTATTCCGCCCATTGCTTACTATTGGCTTTGTAGTTTGTATATCACATTTGCTTACTTTCTATTTGCTGGCTTTATTTGTTCCAGGCTGTCCAGCATGTCTTTATCTGTCCCGTAGAGCATAGCCGGTTTCCTGTATTCTTCCACGAGTACTCCCTTCTCTGTAAACAGGCCTTTAAATTTTGTTCTTATCTTGTCACATTTGCTGTGCATTCAAAGAAAGCAGTCAATCGTCATTCTGTCTTTCAAAGGAGTTTTGTGTTTTGTTTTCTTACTCTTGACTTTAAAGTGACAGAATTTATCGTATGATCTGGTGGGTTGAAAGGAAATGTTTCCAGAACACAACAAAATGTAAATGTCTGTAAATGTGATGTGAACATATTTTAAAATATATCAGAATTCTGAACTCACAAATGAAGCACTTTTTTGTAATTCTGAAGTTTGCTGGAAATATTTTCATATGATCAAAATAAATCAATACACAAGGTGATGCCATTTCCACACATTATCATTTGTGCGCTGTCTCTATTTATCGGTATAATTGTATGTCTATGCAAATGTAATGGTAATTTAAATTTAAACTGTAGGCCACTCAACTCCAAAACACTTTACTCCACACTACTCTGTGCTGATCTACGACTTTGATCCACTCTACGCTCCTCCACTACACTCTACTTTACTCCACGACCCTCCTGACTATGTCACTTTGCTCCACTCCACTCTGTCACTTTAACCATGCTGAACAGCAGCCACGCTGGTGTACAACATGGCCCAAAAACACATTGGGCACGCCAATAGCTCTTGCATAAGCTAGACCTATTGGCTTTGCCAATGCTTATTTTCTAAGGCACAGGGAGGTTTAGTGAATGCCCAGAATTACTAGATGTTGAGCCCACATCGAAACTGGTTTCTTAGTGCCCAAGTCAACAGCGCTCCCCATTAGGCAACATTCTCTCAGTATCTTCTATGCTGAACGGCTCTAAATAAACCGTCACTCACAGTGATAGACACAAGCATTAGAAATACAAGGACTGCAGGGAGAAAGTATAAATTGAGAACCACACATCCCGGGATTCACATAGGGTGGCCAACCGTCCGTAAATTTCATGGACCGTCCGTCATTTCGGTGTGATGTCCGTTGTCCGTTATCATTCCTTTTACGGACGCCTTTTGTCCGTAATTTTGGAGATTAATTTCAGCGTTCCCTGCGAGAAGCCCCAAGAGATTAAAACTTCTCAAGGGCCAGCTCGCACTTCTCTGTGTTGAACCCGATAGACTACAGCAGCCCCTTCCTGAGCCCCTTCCACAGACTGTGGGCAGGCCCATTGTCATTCCAGCTGAGGCCGATTATCCCCTTTCGAATGACAATGCACCTGCCGTCTGCCTTTAGCATATCATGTGCCAGCGAGATCGTAGGGGAACTTGCCTCCTTGTGTAATTTGTCAATGTTGTACACAGAGTGAACAGGGCAGGAGCAGTGATGGGACAGAAGAGGTGATGGGGCAGGAGAGGTGACCGGGCAGGAGAGTGACAGGGCAGGAGAGTGACAGGGCAGGAGCAGTGACGGGACAGGAGAGGCAACAGGAAAGGAGAGGTGATGGGGAAGGAGAGGTGACCGGGCAGGAGAAGTGACGGAGCAGGAGAAGTGACGGGCAGGAGCGGTGATTAGGCATGGGCAGGAGCAGTAACCGTGAACGGGACAGGAGAAGTGATCGGGAATGAGCAGGAGTGCTGACCGAACAGGAGCAGTGAACGGGGCAAGAAAAGTGACGGGGCAGGAGAGGCGAAAGGAGAGGGGATGGGGCAGGAGAGGTGACCGGATAGGAGAGGTGACAGGGCAGAAGTGATAGGCAGGAAAAGTGACGGGGCAGGAGAGGTGACGGGGCAAGAGAGGTGACGGGGCAAGAGAGGTGACGGGGCAAGAGAGGTGACGGGGCAAGAGAGGTGACGGGGCAAGAGAGGTGACGGGGCAAGAGAGGTGACGGGGCAAGAGAGGTGACGGGGCAAGAGAGGTGACGGGGAAAGAGAGGTGACTGGGCAAGAGGGGTGACTGGGCAAGAGGGGTGACTGGGCAGGAGAAGTGACGGGGCAGGAGAAGTGACAGGGCAGGAGAAGTGAGAGGGGCAGGAGAAGTGAGAGGGGAGGAGAGGCGACAGGGATGGAGAGGTGATGGGGCAGGAGAGGTGACCGGGCAGGAGAGGTGATTAGTCTGGAGAGGTGACAGGGCAGGAGAGGTGATTAGACAGGAGCAGTGAACGGGCAGGAGCGGTGAACGGACAGGAGCGGTGAACGGACAGGAGCTGTGAACTGGGCAGCAGAAGTGAGGGGGCAGTAGAAGTGACGATGCAGGAGAAGTGAGGGGGCAGTAGAAGTGAGGGGGGCAGGAGCTGTGATCGAGCATGAGCACTGACTGGACAGGAGCAGTGAACGGGCAGGAGCAGTGAACGGGCAGGAGCAGTGATGGGGCAGGTGAAGTGATGGGGCAGGTGAAGTGACGGGGCAGGTGAAGTGACTGGGCAGGTGAAGTGACTGGGCAGGAGAAGTGACGGGGCAGGAGAAGTGACGGAGCAGGAGCAGTGATTAGGCATGAGCAGGAGCAGTGAACGGTCAGGAGTAGTGACGGAGCAGGGGAATTGACAAAGGAGCAGTGACGGGGTAGGAGAAGTGACCAGGCAGGAGAAAGTGACAGGGCAGGAGAAGTGACTTGTACTTATGTTCCTTGCCTATTTATTTATACACTATGGCATGACATCCACTGATGTGTCTGCAAAGCATACCTGTTGTCACAAATTTTTGTCCTGATTGAAATTTGACCACCAGTCCTGAATTTTGACCCCTTGTCCTGAATTTTTACCAATGCCAGGTGGCCACCCTAGATCCACAGCCAATTCCTCACAGAGTCCATACTGCACTATTCTGGGTTTTTCAGTTCTCTTCTCCCGCCCAATCAGAATTCCAGTCACATTTTGGACCACAAGCCCCAGCAGTCCGTAGTCTGCTGTACACGGGGAGGTAAGGGGGGGCATCAAACAATGGCGTTGGCGCAGGCGCCGTGGCGTCGGCGCTCGGTGCGAGTTGAGCGAATAATAAAACGGATCCGCGGAGCGCACAGGGAGGAGGAAGATGTCGCGGGGTACCTTGCCCAGCTCCCCCGCAGGCTCTACGACGCCCCCAGTCGGCGGCGCTCTACCCGCGCAGCCAGAGAAACCCCAGCACTACACGTACGTAACCAGCAGGGCCCGCGCGCACGGCTGACGTCACGCGCAGCGGCGGTAGCAGAGGGAGCGAGCGTTATTGAGCGACAGAGGAGCCAGGAGGAGGCAACGTCCTTCCGGTTCAGGCCAGCTCCATCCAGCTGTGGCCAGCGCTACTGCGCGGGAAAAATACGGGTCCTTGGCAGACTCCACCAGATCCGTCTGGTAACATTCGTGCTATACGGTCTCCATAGGCAACCTGTCTCTCAGTCCTAGGGCAAGGACCCCGCCCCCCTTTTCAGAGTGCACTGCACAGCAGGTGGTGTTAGGGCTCACAGCAGGTGGCGTCTCCCTCTTTTCGGTATCCAAGAAAGGCCCATTATTTACCTCTGCCAATGGAGACTCCCAGCCATCTAACCCTTAAGTAGCCATTGTTCCCTACCTAATTGATTTTTGTCAGCACAGTTGGTACTACCTAGTTATTGATGTATGTCATCAAACCTGGTCTGTTTTGAACTCTCTTCTGTTATGTTGTCGAAGGCGCTTTTGTTTGAAGGGCATTGAAGAAATTATTCTATTGCCAATGGAAAAGATGGCGGGATACTCAAGAGAATTAGTTTTAGGCATCTAATTTTACGTGGGCTTGCCAGTGAAGTTCTTGATTTTGCATCTTATTTTTTTTGACTTGCAAGTCTTGAACTGTGTTCTTTCATTAGACAATTAGTGGGTTCCTGAAAATTCAATATGATAGTGAAACATGTATTCTAACGCCAAGCTACTCAGTTTGCAGTTTTTAAAAAAATTCTCAATTCTGTCGAAAAGCTCTACTGCTCTTTCAGCTCTGACGTGTAACCCATACTATTTAATAAGTTAATGCTGATGACGTATGACTGCGAAGAATTTGAGACTTATGTGTTCAAACTCTATACAACTTGATCTAGTGGTACTTTGTGGTGAATGATCCCCTAAAACGGTTCTGTTGCACCTGTAACGCTAACTGTTCTTGACTGTCTTGTCATGAATTATGATAGTTGTTATCACTACTCTGTCTATGGGAAATAAGAGCCCATAGGTGTTTTGTCACACCATTTTACGCATTTTGAGTGGCTGTGTGATGTTCGTCCTGGTAGCAAAGTTAAGCGCCTTACCCAGTAGGGAGAAGGAATATTGAGGGAGGCCCCTAGCAGGGTGTTTTAATAATCTAAAGTACAGGATAATTAATTGGCTTGTAGGCAGTCACAAGCATATCTGTCTTTACTTGCTATTGCCCTGCCCTGCCAGTCGTGGTAGTAAGCTTGTCGCTGTGTAGTCTTACCCTGTGCTGCTGAAGAACAAGTCCTGAGGATTGGTAATTGGCTGGATTCGGAACTCGGAGCTTACAATATCTGGAGGTTATGGTCTCTGAGGGTTCGGAGGAGCATGGCTCCATGCATCACTGGACCAGGTGATTATGGTTTGGAACACAAAGTGCTGCACCAATTTTTAATATCTAAAATGATGTAAAGGAGTTTCGGCTTTGGGTTTTAGGGTTCGAGAAATGAGTGATTTACTTCAAGCGTGTTTTCAAATGAGTCTCTCCACCACTCGTTCAAGTAGCTAATGGTGTACAAAATGATTTTTCAATGCAAGTAAAAATGTACGTCATCTGACTGATAATGTAGCGAGGAAAAAAGCAGTGGCAAGTGTGCACGTCTTTATCAACTCTAATGCAAGCTCTGTATTGAGGCAAAGTAGTCATTATTCCTAGTAATTCGACATTCTTGTCTACAACTCGACCTTCATGTGGACAAATACAGAAGTCTGATTTTTTTTTTCTGTATTCAACTCTTCAATTTTGAGTTCTATGTTATTCTTCAGACACTTTCCTAGATTTTGTCTGGAAAACTAATTGCATGTTACACCTATTAGTGTACTCGTATGTGTATGCACTATCCCATCTGTCGTTTTTGGTTTCTACTGCAAAGTGAATTGAATTTAGCATGCATGTGTCAGTTTAGTGTTGGTGAACTTTGCATGACTGAAAATAGGTGATAATGAAGTGCATGTGGGGCTTGGGGCAGTTCAGACTCTGCTTACTTACTTGTAGTATTGTTATTTATTAAAATATTAGGAGCAGCCTTTCATTTTGAACATAGCGTGATACCCTGGTTATTTTGGGGAAGTTGATGATTAAAACTGGCTCCTTTTCCGTTATAGGTCTTGTGCATTTACATGCATGTTTGAAGGTTAGTCTCTTATGGACGTAGAGAAAGTGGAGCTACTGAAGACAAATCCATTCTTCCCCTTTCAGAATTATTTCAAGGTGATAGCAGGCAGTCCCAGATAGATTGAGTTACAGAAGTTAATCTGTCTTTACATGTTCTTTGGTTCGGATCTTATGTGATTACAATTCCATTTAGTTTTAAATTCGTTTAGTGTGTGGTAGTTTGCATGTATTAGGTAGTGTGGTCCAGTGATTGTGCTGTAGAAGATATAGCAATCTAGATGCCGTAGAAAGTGGTTTTAGTGTGACCAACAAGTTTTGTCTGGCCACTCGCAAATTCTTCTAGGGTGTGCAGCAGATCATTGTGTTGGCAAGGTAGTGCATGGAAATATCGTTAACCAGTTTGAAATAGTTATCAGCAGCTTGTAGAGGCCCTTTTTTTAGAATAGTCGCTCAAATTCAGGTCAGGTCGAAAGGCTGTGGTGGAAGGTTGAGCAAGTCAAGTAAGGTCCTGGTAGCAAAGTTAAGCAACTTGCCCACTAGAGAGAAGGAATATTGAGGGAAGCCCACAGCAGGTTGTTTTAGAATCTAAATTGATGAGCACAGGATAATTAATTGGCTTGAAGGCAGTGTGGAGTGGGAAACGCAAGTATATTTGTTCTTCCTTGGTATTGTCCTGCCCTGACAGTAGTATTAATAAACATTAAGGCTTCCATACTCATAAATGGGTTGAAAAGTGTACTTATGTTTCTATACAAATTGGCATAGATCAGAATGTCTGGAGGAAAGTGACGATATGAGAGGAGAGGCACAGAGGAGTGGAAGTATAGGACCACTATTTTTGAAGAGTTCTGCATGAGCGACCTGAGAGCTATCCAGAGAACTACAGTCGCATGACTGGAGGTAGGGAAGGAAGGGAGATATAGTTTCCCTGTTGTAGGCCTAGAGGTGGTAGGAGAAACCGAACGAGGTGATGAAGTCGTTAAGTGAGAGAGTGCCGTGAGACGATTTAGAATTTCCTAGAGGAAAAGTGGTTGATTGGGATCTCTTGGAATTCCATTCCACTGATAATTAGTGGTTATTAATGAGCAGAATCATTCAAGAGCTGAGCTAATGCCATTTGTGGGGAGGAAGACGAGTGTTGGGCGATCTGCTGTATCAAAAGCTCCAATGAGAATGAGCACTGAAGATTTGTCATTGTGATTGGCATAGGGAATGTATGAGTGCCATGTCTGTTGAATATAGGGCATATAAGCCAGTTTAGAAGGGATACGTTGGTTGTTAGAAAATAAATGAATAGTGAGGTGATTGGAGGCTAGACATTCTAGTGTCTTGGAGAAGAAAGAGAGTAGTGATACTGGTTGATAGATGAGTATCAAAGGCCAGCAGTTTGTTTTTCAGTAGAGACTGTACCCCAACTAATTTGAAACATTTACAAGTGCAGCGACTGAGAAATTAAGTTAGGCCAAAAACGGCTTTGGAAAAAACAGTGAAGATTGCAGTAGGCTTAGGGTGAAACACAGTGATTCCAAAATGTAGCTGATGAGCTGCATATTGCTTGCGGCATCCTAATAGGTTGTTTATTTGTGGATCCATTTCTCATTTTCTTTTTCTAGTGGTAGACAACACACACAGTTTTTGTTGTGAAAGGGAGCGTGCATAGTCTTTTCTGATGCCGTTCTTTTATTGGCTATGCTAACAACTGTTTTCCAGGTGCATGCAAAGGCAGAGAAACCTATTTTCCCGGATCGCGGGGCTCAAGACAATGTGACGGGAAACTCTAGTTACAAATGATGATTCATCAAAATCCACAAGCTTACTAGAGAAGTCCTCCCTGTCATAGTCAGCAAGATCATCATATGGGAAATAGTGTGATTAAGTGGCGCCCTTTCATGTTTCTCTGTAGAAAAGGTCTAGCTCGAGAATATCATACAGCAATAGAGTACCACTAATAGATACTGTACAAAGTCTTGAAAGTGTAGTACTACACTTTTCTATTTCTCTCTAGTATCATGTATACAAGTGGAGTATGCAGTTCCTAAAAGAATAAAAAAAAAAGGTAGCTGAACATGCAGTAGGTTGCGATGGGTCTGAGCAAGCAGATCGTAGGGGATCTGATTGCTCAGAAGCAAGAGCCCTCACGCACCCAGATGGGTGTCATGCTTCATCTTTGGGCAGCTCCTCATTGGGCCGGTGCTGCAATGCCCAACAGGCCCCTCGAGGTGACTTTTTGCCGGAAATCTTTTAAAATAAGACGCTGTGATGAAGTGTGGGTGAGGGTGCTGTGTGTAGAGATTGGTGTAAGTGTGGTATAAAAATAACCAAGGGAGACACTGAAAATTTTAATACATAGGACCACTTGTTAAAAACAATGGGTGCTATGTTAGAGACAATGATCCGGTACAGCTCACAGGAAAGCGGGAATGTCAGTCAACTTGTTTCATGCCATGAAAAGTCCCTATGGATCTCAACACTTCGTCAGTATCATGTAACCTAATCTACCAATGGTTAGGGTTATAGTTGAGGTAATTAGCAACAACACCCAATCTCAAAAAGTCATTCTTAAAGTGTAGGGTATACCTTTATGATATCGAAAATCCAATCCAATTTGAGTCAGTAAATTACCCCTTAGGTGATGGCAGAGACCACGCTAGCTGTGGAGTGAAAGGTGTACAGCATGCTAGGAAAGCTGCATCCTACCTCTCTTCCACCCCGCAGGGCTCTCTATTTTTACCCACTAATTTATAATTCAAAGTAAGTTCCATTTGAGCATGTGAGCCGTGGCCCTGCTTGCCCAAAGCAGGCAAATATCACAAATTCATTCAGATTAAATGAAGCATTATAAAATTCAAAGTAGCAGTGTGTTCATACTAGCCGCTTTCAAGCAAAAGAAAGTCTGCTTGTGTCTTAAAGAAATTTAAAAACATGCTAATTGAGAATTTTGGAATTTGCAGATGTCTATATGGTTGGCTTTAAGGAAGTTTGCAAAGTGTGTTGACAATAGAATTATGGAAGATTGCAAAGCACAAGGTTGGCACCAGAGACAACTGCAAAGTCTGCTAGTTGGAGAATAATGGACATCTACAACATTTGCTAGCAGGCATTCTAGAACCTTGTAACATACTAGTAGGGGAACTCGATGTGTTTAAGTGTGCATACGTGAGGAATTATTGAGATTGCAAGCTAGAGTGTTGCAATTTATGCATTATGCAAACGTGTACCTGATAGTTGAATCTGCATTAATTTATGGTACCCCTGCTTGCCACAGCTGTGCTTTGCAGTCTTACAGGTAAGCCACCAATTTTTGAGCCCAGGGACCTGGATTCTAAACTTTGCTCATGTGTTTGGCTGAAAGTGTTATGTTGGGCATATTTTATAAAATGTTTGTGCCTAATATTGTAAATATGTGAAGTGTATTATAGTTGTGTAGGTCAGTTGTGTAGATTCCTCCACTTGATCTACATGATCTTGTTGTAACTCCAACAGAATCTTATAATGTACACTGTTCTATATCTACCTGGCAAAGGATGTGCTACATAAATCCCAGTACATACATTCATTTAAATCCTGCCAAGTCTCATAAATGTGCTTCTTTGCCACTACATTTTCCAACATTTAATGAAAGGAGGAGTTTCCATGCATGATGGTATTTAAATCCTAACAACTTTTAGGGATGTTACTGACGTGCCATTTCAAAAGCATGATTTGTGGCTCTCAAAAAAGAATAATCCTATTTCTCCTTTGTAAAACATTCTTTAAATACTTCAGATATTTACCAGCCTCCTGGTCGAATGTGCTTACAAAATACGTTTTGGCACTATATACACCCAAAATGGCAAATTACGTGTTGGGAGTTCTTATATGAAAAACATTTTTTGAACACTAATAAAGAGTTGATGAAATCAGAAGAAAATTGACACTAAATTTACTTTGGACTGCTTGGATCTTCGTTCTTGGAATTGATGTTTGTTGTATTTTTTGCTCTATTGTCTACAGTAGGTAGATTGATCCTTTAACAAGCAACCACTTACCTACGACTTAAAAAAATAGGACTTTCAGGTGTGCTTTGGTCAAGCCTCACTTCAGTATTCTATATTCCCAAAATGTATTGGAAGGAGCAACCCAAAACTTTAAAGCCACTCAAAATTTGCCAATTTCATGCTGGCCGCATGTGGCTTAAAAAGTACAATGGGCCATTATTCAATTTGTCTATAAGCGAAATTTTGATTACCTGGTATACTGTGTTTCAAAATGCATTTTATTACTGAATTTTGAAAAATAAGCATTGTTGAGTAATGTCTATAGAGGTTTGTGTGTGTGTGTATATATGTGTGTATATATATATGTGTATATATATATATATATATATATATATATATATATATATATATATATATATATATATATATATATGTTCCTTTCAGTTTTATATCCAGTTTCAATAATCTTACCAGCACACTTCTTCCAGAAGCTTCTGTTGTGCTTCAGATGTTGCTCACCATTTCGTTTGATGCTCAAATGTCGCTCATTGCCAACCAGATGTTGGGGAGCCCTGGCTTTAAGGGGCTATTGGCTATTATGGTGGATTAACTGGGGCGAGAAGTGGACGAAAGTGTGCTAGTGAAGGATAGTGGGCAGTAAGTAAAGTAGTGAGGTCATCTCTCATGGTAGTAATCTCAGAGATAAAATATCACCGAGTATGGATGAGAGTGTGGGGTGGGTTGTGGGTAGGCATGGTGTGTAGACATTTAGGATGCGGCTTTAGTGATATAATCGTATTTTTAAATGGCCTTGTTGTCAAGAGGTAGTGTGTTCATTCTAGTGTAGATATTAAGATTTTCAGGGTGTTATGTTTATACCTTTTTATAAGCATGTCCTGTTCTTGGTCGCATAACCAATCTCAGAAGATGTTTCAAAATGATCCAATAATGTTAAAAAAGGGATCCATTATTCTATTAGATGACATGGAAACTGATCAATCCGACAACCCAGTAGACTGTGTACTTAAACATATAGATATCAAGAATGTACATCTAACCCAAGCGGTGTCTAATTAAAATCTAGCTCCCAAGGGAACTTCTGAATGGACTCACTGTAAGCACAAAACAAATTACCCTGGGGACAGAAGTGAACAGGCTCTTCACATACAGAATGGGGCATGATATTGTACTCTGAGCTAACTATAAGTTGGGTTCTTCATTGCTCTTGGAAAACCCCACCGAAGCACAAAATGCATTGGGAATAAACTCGTTTTGAACTTGATGGAACACTGATAATGTGACAAAAGTCGATTAAGAATGTATAATTAACGGACATTTAAGTCGTTTTGAAAGTCCCATGATTTTATTGAAGAATGTACCAACCTTCATTATACTCATGACAAATTGTTAAATGTTTGAAATGCAAAAAAAAAGGATTTAGAAGAAAAAGCATAAAAACAACGAAAATAGCTGTACCAGTTTGCATGGATGTGCAATATAATCCACCCATAGGTTTTGGAGGATGGATGTTCATCATAGTGCATATTAGTCCATGGTTAAAGTAAAAATGGATTGATTGCTGGTCAGAAATTAAGATAAAACTCTGCTGTTAGCGTTTTGTAGCTTCAGAGCGTTGGATGAGTGGTGATTCGTGTGAGAGTAACTGGGAGATTGCCTATTCTGTAATTGACTGGTGAGATTTAGGTTGAAGTCCCCATTGTGGTGGGTTGAGATGGTTTCAGATAGATCTGTGACCATGTCAAGGTTCTCAAAGATCTAACCAATGGTGGCTGGTGAGCAGTCAAGAGCTCGAATATATGCTTTTAAAGTATCAACAATGGTGAAATGAAATTCAAAGAATGTACAGGGTTTGATTGGTGTAGTGTCCCCATCCATAGATTTGTATGCGTTTTGATTATTGCAATACCAACTCCACCACCTTCGCAATTGGTTTGTAGTGTGTGAATAAAGGTAGCTTAGATGCTGTAGATGGCAGAGTTGCAAAAGTCATTAGAACCAATCCATGGCTTACTGATGGCAGTTAAGTGTAATGTGGGGCTGTAGATGTCCAAATGATCTATGTGGAACAGTGCTTTGAAAGTTTAACTTTTTGTTGAATTCAACTTAAAAGCTTGTTCATTGCTTTTGCTTGTTCTCTTTTGGATACGAGTTGTGCGATAGAAGTCCGGTATAGCAAAAAAAAAGCTACCTGGCTGCCTATTGCACTTGTCAACAAAACCATTAATTTCGCCCTACTCGCTTAATATTGGTGCAAGAGTGCTCTAGACATTTTCTCTATATTGGAATCGTTTTAGTAATACCTGGAACCATTTAAAAAAACTTGACATTACTGTAAGCCAGATCCAGTGTTCTTAATTTTGTGAGCATGTCAGCTGTTAGTCAATGTAACAGTATAGAAAAACACCACACTGGGCAAAGATAGGTTTGAAATGACTATTGATACCCCAGCCACACACTCCTGCAACAGACTGTTCAATCCCGTTTGAGTAAAAGCATTCCAAGTTGGAATTTCATCATGCATGGAGAAGAATACCACACTTCTTCCCCTTTTTGTTTTTTCCCTTTAATAAAATGCAAACCCGGACCGCTTAACCTAAAAGTACAGTTGAAAACCAAAAGTGATCTAATAGTATTTAAACAATTGAATGGGTTTAAGAGCAACATAGGTGTGTAACAGTACAATACCAGTGAAAGGCAAACTGCAGTAAGAACATAGACAATAGTCCCTTGAATCAAAAAGAGATAAAGGCTGATTTTTTCCCCCAAGAAAGCTGGTTTCTTATGTATTGTCCTTTTTTGTTGTTTTTTAAAATATTTTTTTTATTTTATATATACTGTTCTAAACAATGTGCAAACTTCACATCAACTACACCCCTCTTCAAGCTTTCCAACTTTGAGATTCCTTAATCCCTGGCACATTCCATATCACCTTCCACATTTGCCCAAGTATGACAATGTCACATGTCCCATGCTCTTCCATTCCTGTCTTAATGGCATTCTTGAACAGTTTACCCCCTGCAGAGGTCTTGTAAATTGCCTATTTCTCAGTCACCACAGATGCTCTAATTAATCCTCACCCAATGTTAGAAATGGGATTCCTGGTTGGCTGAGGTAAGCACCCACCCCAGAAAAGAACCACCACACTGGTCAGAGTAAGCTAAGTACACACTAAAAGATAACCTGTGCTCACCCACTGGTAGCTTGGTACAGATCAGTCAGGCTTATCTAAAGAGGCAATGTGTAAAGTATTTATGCAACACACACAGTAATACAATTAATACACCACAAAAGACTCCATACAGGTCAGTAATAGCAAAATGAGACCAAAACGATAAAAATATCACATATATTTCTCAAGATATGTACATTTGAAGAATACTAATAATCACTGGGTCCAATAGTTCTTGAATGTCGAAGGGAGACTCTCATTCATAGCATTTTGTTCAAAGTAGGCAACAATGCAAGATTAGCAAACTCTGGAGTGCTGAAAGAACACTTGAATTGGATCAGCCAGTCACTGTATCTCTGACCGGTTTCTACTACCCGGCGCAAACAGAGGAGTTTCAGCAATACGGTCCCGCTACTGAGGCAGACGCCTCTGCCTGTCAGTGGGAGCACGAAAGTGACTGGACCTCCGAGGTCTGCTGTGAACTTGTACCTGCTCCGGGTGCTGAGAACAAGGGTATTAGGACTCTGCCTGTGTTGTTTTTTCTTCAGAACACCTAAGCAAGACTTCAAAATACCAGGACACTACGGGAACTCTCTTCAAAATAGGACTCTACACACTTAAGAATAACAAAATACAACACGAACAAAGCTCAACACTCATTTGCCAAGTAAAGGGGAATATTTATTGCAGCAAGTTCCCATATATCAAATGGCAATAATGCACATGTAAAATAAATTAATATAGTGAATGTGTATATACACAAAAATAAATGCATAGAAAGATAGCTCCATGTACACAAGCCTAATTAGAACTTGGAATACTTCACTGGCTGTCTGTTCAGCATCATCCTAGCCACTACGACTGGGGAACCTGTTGAGTCTCAGCAGCAGGTCCCAATCTGGCGCAAACGCCCTAGGCAGTGTGTCCACTCCCAGGAGAGTTTCTGTCAAAGTGCCAACAGGTCTCCATCTTTATAATCTTTGCTAAGCCAGCGAGACTTCTAGAATCTCCCCCTCCCTTCAGCTGCACTGTAGGTGCTGGCTACACACTCTGCATCAAGCTCACTCAACACAGCTGGCCAGGCTCTGATGAGAGCTGAGGCAGAATTCTTCGCACATCCTTGGACACTGTACGTGTCCCACATTGTCTGTTCTAACAGCTTATCTTTCTTGTTCGGTGAAGTGAGAAATCTAAGCAATCTGTGTGTGTGTGTGCAAGTAACCTGGGTCTGCCTGTGTTCACAGCTAAAAGGTAGGGTCAGACAGACTCAAAATGGAACCATGCTCGCACATTTAGTTCAAGCAACATGGCGTCAATGGTCAATAAACAATCTCATAATGTATAATTGCCTGTAGCATTACACTCCACTCCTTGACCATTGACTAATAATTAGCATAACATATTGGTGTAAAAGTTATGGTTTTAGGACAATATAAGATTAGGCACACATTGCATGCAGCAACAAAAAGATTTCAGAATACAATTTATAATGAAAATGACACTGAAAGTATAGCGATGTTTCCTGAAATCAGGCAACCATCCAAATAACCAATCCCACCATCCATGACACCATCCATGACCACATTGTGCTTTACTCCATTGACTAATTCATGAAATGTATTAAGGTGCAAATGGATGGATGTTTGGTCGTCAAACAAATTGAAACAACCATCCATCAAAATCTGCACAGCCATGGTTATGTTTTTAAAAGCAAATAGTCCATAGCAGCCCTATTTTATATAGCCAAACCCTCCCTTTGCTCATACAGGAAGAAGGGCTGGGGTAGTCCCCTTCTTAACAATTCCTCCATAAACTGGCATGATTATAATCTGGGCAACTCTATCTCTGAGTTGTACTACTAAATCAGTGTCTCTGCTGTTCAACACTATCACTTTTATCTCTCCCTGGTGATCAGTCTATTATGGAAAACCAAAGGTGGTGATGGACAGAGCGTTGACAATACAAGCACTCACCCCCAGTCAACTGATCTGGGTTTAATCCATCACCGTTCTTTAGCCCACTCTGCCACCCCAGTTCAGACATGGCCATATGCAAATCAGTCTGACCCTGTGCCTCATGGGAACAGTCCAGCCCGAACTGCCAAGCCATGACTTCCCTGGACCGGAAACAAGCTTTCGAGGACCGGTTTCTGGCATTACAGCCGTCTTCAGCCCGGCTTGCTTGAATTCAGTGGCCAAGTGAGCAAGGGACTCACGTCTGAGCATACCCTGCCAACTTATGGCGAACAAAGCAAAACCAAAGGTGGTGATGGACGGAGCGTTGACAATACAAGCACTCACCCCCAGTCAACTGATCTGGGTTTAATCCATCACCGTTCTTTAGCCCACTCTGCCACCCCAGTTCAGACATGGCCATATGCAAATCAGTCTGACCCTGTGCCTCATGGGAACAGTCCAGCCCGAACTGCCAAGCCATGCCTTCCCTGGACCGGAAACAAGCTTCCGAGGACCGGTTTCTGGCATTACAGCCGTCTTCAGCCCGGCTTGCTTGAATTCAGTGGCAAAGTGAGCAAGGGACTCACGTCTGAGCATACCCTGCCAACTTATGGCGAACAAAGCAAAACCAAAGGTGGTGATGGACGGAGCGTTGACAATACAAGCACTCATCCCCAGTCAACTGATCTGGGTTTAATCCATCACCGTTCTTTAGCCCACTCTGCCACCCCAGTTCAGACATGGCCATATGCAAATCAGTCTGACCCTGTGCCTCATGGGAACAGTCCAGCCCGAACTGCCAAGCCTTCCCTGGACCGTAAACAAGCTTCCAAGGACCGGTTTCTGGCATTACAGCCGTCTTCAGCCCGGCTTGCTTGAATTCAGTGGCAGGGCATCCTCAGACGTGAGTCCCTTGCTCACTTTGCCACTGGAGTCAAGCAAGCCCGGCTGAAGACGGCTGTTATGCCAGAAACCGGCCCTGGGAAGCTTGATTCCGGTCCAGGGAAGACATGGCTTGGCAGTTCGGGCTGGACTGTTCCCATGAGGCACAGGGTCAGACTGATTTGCATATGGCCATGTCTGAACTGGGGTGGCGGAGTGAGCTAAAGAACTGTGATGGATTAAACCCAGATCAGTTGACTGGGGGTGAGTGTTTGTATTGTCAACGCTCCGTCCATCACCACCTTTGGTTTTTCTTTGATCAGTCTATTATCCCTCACAGAATTTGGATGCCTTTTAAGGCAAGCCCAGATGGGGGGCAATCAATCCAAAAATGCTCTGGGGAAATCTGAATTCCAACCCCAGTTTCAATTAAAGCTAGATCTCTGGATTTGAGTCTGTGCATCAGTAAAGCATGTAAATCAAGACCTGCAGCCTCTAGGGTGGCCTGATACGATGCCAAAGCTCCGGGAGTTGTCTCCCAGTACAAGATGGTGTTCGTGGCCACGTGAGGCTGAAACTGCACAGCTGGTGTCAACATTCACATTAATGGAGTTTCTGCATTTGTCAAAGGTCTGTTCAAAAATAACAATGCATCATGCAAGTTATCCCTCCAATCTTTTAATGACCCATCTGACATTATTTTCAGATGAGCTTTTAACAATTCCTTCATTCTCTCAATCAAGCCTGCAGCTTGCGGTTACTAAGAGATATGATATATCCACTCCAAATTGTGCTCTGTACAATGATCCTGCACTAATTTGCCTTTGAAATGAGACACATTGTCACTTTGGATCTGCAGTGGAATACCAGAATACAAAATAAGTAGATTCAATGTTTTCAAAGTATTCTGCTGAGTGACCCATTTACAAAGAAAGGCTATCAAGTAGCCAGAGTAAGTATCCACCTCCTTAGATGCATATTGACAAACCCGACTAATTGGCATTGGCCCAATGTAGTCAATCTGTCCTGTTTGCTTTCCCCTACCTAGCTGACATCTCACCACCTGTGGGACTGGTCTGTGTTGTGTATGCTGACAAATGGGACATTGCATAATCACAGTTTTGGTAAAATCTAGGGGAATATGCATCCTTCTATTCTCTGCTCACCTGTTAGTGGCTTTCTCTCCCAACTGTCCATCATTTTTGGTGTTTCTTCTTAGCCATTTCCACCAAATCAGAATCCTGTGTCGCCACCTCAGCCTCCAACAGTTTGGCTTTTTCATCTGCAAAGGAATTACACAACTGCCCTATTGGGCAGTGGGCATCTACATGATATACAGTAACTGTGCTTTGCAGTAACTTTTCCCAGATCTCTTGTTACAACTCCTTACCAATTCTCATATAGACTGAAGTTGTACTGCTGGTGTTTCCTTTCCACCCAAACATATGATTGTTAAATACTGTCCTTTTGATGTGTTTTAGATTTTCATGTATTAAAGAGGCCTTGCCTCCAGTATCCACTAGGTCTAGCACATTTTGGATGTTCCCATTCTTCCAATAAATCTCAATCGTAACAATGGGTCTGTTAACCTTGCGAAACCCCCTGCATCGGAGCTTGACCACTTCCCTAATCTGAATTCGCCCTGCGCACTTTTGCCCTTGTCAAATTCGGATAAACTCTTTGATAATTTTCAGGAAGCTTCTCCTCTTCCCCCGCTGCTGCTCGTTTCCTTGTCTGACTGGTCATAACTCATGCCCCCCACCCCCATCATACATGACTCTCTTTTTCCCAGGTGCGCGCTCACTCTCCCTCCTCCTTCACCTGCCTATTGTCTTTCTTATTCACCTTTCTACTTCCTTCCTTTTTATCCAACCCTCGCCTCTAATACATCACCTACATACTCTTGGTATCAATGCCATCAATTTCTTCCCTTGACACGCCGTCTTTCAGAGATGCCATAAACATGTTTCTCTTGGAATCACTACGAGTTTCAGACCAGGAGGACCTCTCAGTCTTGTTCCACTTCCCAACTCGCCCAGTTCACGTACTGCCCCCAGCACCTGAAACCAGGGATTTCGTGCTTGATTAATCAATGTCGTTATAACATGTTTGTAAGCTGGGAGAGCTAAATGACCACTCGCGAGCAAGCTAACTATAGGGAAATAATACCCATCCTGGTATTTCATTTGGTATCTGGGAACCTACTTTATCCAGTTTCGTAGCCTGTTTGTGACACCAAAATGTCTTGTTTTTTCTTCATAACACCTGAGCAACACTTCAAAATGCCTGGACACAACAAGAACGCTTCAAAATAGGACTCTACACACTTCAGAATACGAAAATACAACATAAAAAAGCTCAAACACGTTTGCCAAGTAAATGGGAATATTTATTTCAGCAAGTTCCTATATATCAAATGGTAGTAATGCTCATTTAAAATAAATGCAAATAGTGAATGTATATACACACGAATAAATGCATAGAAAGATAACTGCATTTACAAAAGAATAAGTCATTAGAACTTGGAATATTACACTGGCTGTTTGTTTTGCATCATGCTTGCCAGCATGACTGGGGAAACCTGTTGACGGACTCAGCGGGAGGTCTCAACCTGGCACAATAGCCCTGGGCAGAGCATCCCCTCCAGGAGAGTTCCTGTCAAAAGTGCAGAGAGGCCTCTGTCTTTATACTCTTTATTAACACAGAGAGAGACTTCTAGAAGTCCCCCCTCCCTTATTCTGCTCTGTAGGTGCTGGCTACACTTTCTGCGTCAATGTCACTCAACGGAGCTGGCGAGGCTCTGATGAAAGCTGAGGCAGAATTCTTCACATTCACATCCTTAGAGACTGTACAAGTCCCACACATCTGTCCTAACAGCTTATCTTTCTTGCTTGGTGAAGTGAGAAACATAAACAATCTATGTGTGTGCAAGTAACCTGAGCCTGCCTGCGTTTGCAGCTGAAAGGCAGGGTCAGGTAGATACAAAATGAAACCGTGCTTGCAAATGTAGTTAAAGCAACATGCAGTCAATGGTCAACACACGATCTCACAAAATGTATAATTGCCTGTAGCATTAAACTGGCATTGAATGGGCCTAGGCGACGGGCGGGGTGATGCAGTCGCTGCACTCCGCGTTGCCTAGGCAATGCACTCTAGGGGAATACAGCTGATCCACTTGGCACCCAACCTGAGGATCTGCTGTAGTCTGGAGTCTATGCGCAGGGCGAGAACGTGGGGGGGCATGAAGCATCGGCCTCCCAAGGTGGAGCACTTGTCTTTAGAGAAGTCTGACGCGGAATTTAAGGATGTTTTAACGGACAGACTCTAAGTCCCATAACAGAGCTGGTATGGCAAAAGTCTTTGTTGGCCCTGACACTTTTAGGAACAGGGGGCAAGCCTTCGGAAAACTTGCAGCACAACAAAAGGTAGCAGGCAGCAGGCCATACCATGAAAGAAGGTTGCAGAGTGGCAGTCTTTCCTGCAGCACGGCGCACAACACTCAGCAAGCAGCAGGCCAACACAGCAAACTAGTTGCCAAAGTGTCAGTCCCTCCTGGCAGCACAGCAGTCCTTCTGGCAATGTTCAGATGTAGAGCCAGCAGTGTCTGGTAACAAGCCACACACAGTGTCTGATTTTTAGGGGGCCAGAGCCCCTTTACTTATTCCCAAAATTGTCTTTGATGTGGCGTGGCGTGGCTTCAAAGGAGTTCTCTGACGTGCATAAGGATCCAGTTCTGTCTGGCTATTGGTGGAGGGTTTATCAGTACCTTGTGTGTTGGAGTGTGAGACCCTCCCAACCCTCCTAGCCCTAGAAGACCCTTCTGAATGCAGATGAATACAGATGCAGTTGAGTGACCTGTGTTGTGGCAGTCTAGAGGGAATGCACAAATGTAGCTGTCCCCCAACCCAAGCATGTATTGGAGACAGGCTGTCAGACACACAGAGCAATAAGTTGAGAGAAATGCCTTCTTTCTAAAAGTGATTGAGAAACAGTGAGCAACCCAAAATACCCTTGTGGGCTTGGGTGATTAATCTGGCCACAACCACAGAGTCAGTTGAGGTCGTGAAGAGTTTTGAGTGAAGAATACAATTACTCTAATATCTCCATTTGCATCAATCACGGGAAGCGAGTGATTCCCGTGATTGATGCAAATGGAGATATTAGAGTAATTGTATTCTTCACTCAAACTCCTCACGACCTCAACTGACTCTGTGGTTGTGGCAAGATTCTCCTTTAAAAATTTGTTGTACTTTCGTGACCGCTGATGAAAACCGCTACGGATATCTATCTGAAAGTTATCTATCATAAAGTGATAGATTACTGACGTTTGACATCGATTTCCATGACCCTTGCCTGACCAGAATTTAAACTACAGGCGGCCACAACATTAGGAGCAGCACAGACTCCCTCTCTTCCATTCGGAAGGCTCATATTTAAGACGATCAAACATAAACATCAGTCTAATTGAGATTACATTGGTCTTTTATACAGTTCACAATTGACAACTGTCCCGAAGATGGTCTCGCAAAGTTGCATTTAGGAGACCGAAACGTCGACCTCCACCTCATCTATCTTCTGTTTCATTCATATCTATATTGATTTTGGATAGGTGCATTTAGGTTCTGTTGAATCACTTGTTAATGTATTTTTTATTGACCTGCAGACCTAATATCTTTGAATTAACTTTATCTGTATATCAAATTATCGACCCTTTACCATTTGATAAATTCTTTTTTCAATACACCTCTGTGTTTGTTATTTATGTTTTGTGTATGTGGTTTTTGATCAATGACTATATATTATTAGTTATTTTATTTCTGATGAATTAATTTCACAAAAGGATTATGTATTCATCCTATTAAATCAGTCCAAACCTCCAATTGTCATTTAAACAAATTCCCTTGACGGCACTTTTACCCTTTCACTTCTTTCTAAAAGTGGCATTTCTAAAACTGGTTTAAACCAACTGCACCAGCAGGAAGGATTTATTGTTACGAATCCCAAAGATATAAAACATGAGAAAACGACTCCTCTCTGATCATGACCACTTATTAAGGTATAAGGGTATTCCCAATGCTAACCTATGAGAGGGGCAGGCCTCAAAGTAGAAAAAAACGAAATATGCTATTTGTCACTACCAGGATAAGCAAACCACAACTGTACATGTCATACCTTTTACTTACATAGCACCCTACCCATAGGGCCTACCATAGGAGTGACTTGCATGTACTAAAAGGGGAGTTTAAGGGTTGGCAAGTAGTTTTAAATGCCAAGTTGAAGTGTCAGTGAACTGCACACACAGGCCCTGCAGTGACAGGCCTGAGCTAGGTTTGAAAGTATACTTCTGTGGGTGGCACAATCAGTGTTGCAACCCACTAGTAGCATTTAATTTTACAGGTCGTGGGAAAATGGTCTACCACTTTTCAAGGGACTTGTATGTCATTTTAATACGCCAATCAGGTGTGCGCCAATTGCACTTATGTTTAGGGAAGAAGCACGTTCACTTTAGCACTGATTAGTAGTGGTAAAGAGCTCCGAGCCCTAAGACCAACAAAGAGATGCAGCAAAACGTGGAGGTAAAAAGCAAACAGATTGGGGGAAGACCACCCTAAGGCTGTCCAGTCTAACACCCATTCTCCAACATTCACCTCCATCTCTTTCACTGCTTTTCTCACATCATAATTTTCTGCCTTTTATTTTCATTGCTAGTACTCTACATCTCAGGTCCTCCACTGACACAGCAACACACACTTTTCATGACTATATTCATTCTAGAACCAGTTTGCTGTGTTTACCCCAAAACAATTTTGAATGAGTTTTCTTGGTGGTTTGATGGAAGGACATTGTATGACAGCACCCTTTCTTGCAGCACTTTTTTTCCAGGGCAAATCCCTTGCACGCACCAATTGAGTCCTTTACTTAAACTTGGGGTTAAACCTCTCCATTATACCTGAAAATGCACATCCTGTGTGAGACCTCACATTTCTCAAAGTGCACCTCAATTTTATCGGAGCAGAAGTGCACACCATAATCCATCAATTTTCTTAGGAAAACATATGTGCTAAAATACTCTTTAAAACTTTATGAACCTTCCCAAACTGATGTCTTCAAACCATTGCATGTCGGGTTATCTGGAGAGTAAACCCACTAATGAATAGAATGAATGAATGGATGAATATAAAACTTCTAAAGTGCTAACTTAGCCCAAGGCGCTAACCGCAGAGCAATGTGCAGGCAGGAGAAGACACACTCTGACCAACATCTAAGGGAACAGCCAGGTCTTTAAAACCTTTCGAAAGAGCGTGTGGGACTTCTGCCCCGCAATTTCATCAGGGAGGGAATTCCACAGTTTAGCGGCTGCAAATGAAAAGGCTCTCCCTCCCCATCTCATCCTTTTGAACCTGGGAACGATATCAAGATGTTTGCTTGCTGACCTGAATTTGTTAGTGGGAGCATAGTGTTTAAATAAAGCTTTAATGCCCTCCGGACCCAGGCCATAGTAGGCATTGTGAGTGAGGCATAATTCTGCGGTCCATGGGGAGCCACTGCAGAGAGAGAAGAGAAGGCAAGACTGAGTGATATTTAGGCAAGTCCATCACCAGCCTTGCAGCGGATTTCTGCACTAGTTGCAGGCGAGACAGCTGTCCTTTGTTAATGCCCAAATAAAGGGCATTACAATAGTCCCATCTGGACAGTATTAGCGCAATAACAACTTATTTGCATGCAGCAAATGAAAGGACATCTTCATGTCCACGGTGTAGCCACCCCACTTTTAAAGAACCCATCAAATTCAAGTCCACTTCTTTCAACAAGGCTTTGCAAACTCCCTACACTGCATAGGAGGAATGGATGGTTTGAGAATTTTGTCGCTGTTGCAGCATTCCGAATATTCCTTTATTGGCCTTTCTGCATCCAGATCTAGCCCAAGCCACTAGAAATTCCTTTATCAGCCTTTTAAATCTTTCTTTCAGAAATTAGCCCCTTCCTCTAAGCTAATTCTTTCCTTATTATTTTTCACTTGGGTTTAATTTAAGTATAAACTGGTTTTATTCTTCCAGCTTAGCCTCATACATCTAGAAACTTTGTCCACCAAATCTTTTGCATTTTCGGTCACTTTGAAGAATAGCGCCACCTCAAATGGTGCAAATGCTTTCCTGTAACCAGGTCTTCTCAGACTCCTCCGTATTCTCCTCGTCAGATACCAAACATGACACACATTTTTTCACACCTGAAATGTACTAAACATGAACGTTTATTCCTGTAGCCCACTTACTTTTTCAAACGGACACTGCTTCTCTAACCTATTCCTCTTGAAAATTGTCCGCAAACGTTTATAGTCAGTTTTGTCCCCACAGGAAACTGATGCCAATTGATTGCCCAGTGCACTACCAAAGCCACCTTCTCTGGAATGGATTAAACTCCGCTCTACTTGGTGCATTTGACGTAATGCAATGCTTGCCATCATCAGCCTGCATTAGAGCTATGCCTAGGGCCTTTGAACTTGTATTTGTGTTCACTGTACTAGGAAGAATACTGGAATATAAATGGAATACAAGTTTTTAAATCAAGAGCTTTTCCAGACTTTCTGTGACAGATTGAAACACCAGCTCACGTCTCAAGCAAATTCAATATTCCTTGACTGCGAATTCCATAACTTTTGAGTCCTACCCAGTATTGCTTCAGATCTGCTGTAGAATTCTGCCATTCCTAGAAATGGCAATTCTTCCGTGTTTTCTTGTGTCAAGCTTGCAAATTATGTCCACTAACTCCTTAGATTTAACACCTACTGCTGGTATGCAGTGTCCCACATAATTAATCTACTCTTTTCCAAAACAATGCATCTTAGGTTTCCATGTTAACCCGTATTAATCAAAGCTCATGACTTTCTATACTCTGGCATTGTGCTCTTCATAGGTTTTGCTGTGTGTCACAATACTGTCCTGTCAGCCCCTCGTTTGTATACACACAGATTTCTGCCAGGCCTATCTTGGTCTCTAAATATGGTGGGTGGTAGTCTTCGTGGGTGGTTGCGTTAATGATGACCACCACAATCGCAGATGCCCAGCTGCCTGCCTAGCTCCTGGTTTGTACCATGTCTTGCTGAGTCCTATGTCAAGTGCAGGATTCCTAACCTGCTGCTTCTGCTGCGATGGAGGAGTGACCGGCAGAGGAAAGGCAAGTAAAGCACAATTCCAAAGATGTTGCTGTATGCGTTTAAGAGTGACTGTGTGAGAAAGGGTCAGTGACAATCTGTGTTAGAATGAGTGTATGAGAGTGTGAGTGAGTGATTAGTGTGAGTAATGAGGTGAGTGTAAGAGTTAAAGTGAGTGGTATAGTGTAACTGAGTTGAATGAGAAAAAGTGTGAAAGTCAGTGTCTGTGAGTGTGAATCAGTGAGTGAGAATGATAGTGAGCATGAAAATCAATAAGTGAGTGAGCATTTGTGAGTGTATGTGAATAAGAATGAGTGAATGTGAGAGAGAAGGGAGGGCGCTAGAGTACCGGGCTACAAGATGGCTGCACTAGCTTGAGGCTCCTCGTGCTAGGCACAAAAATCCTGATTAATTTCCAAGTTTCAACAGCATCTGCCCTTTTATCGGCCTGCATTTTTCAACTTGATAAATTTGTGGATCTCCATCTGGGCTCGTGGCTCTCTGCTTGCACACATGGTGGCTGCACGTCTCATTGCCTTCGCCCCAATCAAGCCTGGGTGTGGTGGCGGGCCAGCAAGGCTCTTGCAGCAGCTCTGGCAGGGCCACACTGATAGTGTGGAGGACTGCGTCGGTCCGGAGGAGGTGTGTAGGCACGCCAGGGCCAAGAGGGGGTTCGCGGGACCATGGTGTTTGCCTACTGATTTGGGGTAGGCCGTGGGGCCCAATCTGGGTCCTTCGGAGCGGTGCAGACTACCTCACGGTGGAGCCACAGTGAAGCCTTTGCTCGGCTGGATGACTCCGATTGCAGGTGAGGAACACACCCGCTTACCAGGAGGTGGCTGTGACCCAGAGCTGAAGACGAGGTCGAGGGGTAGAGCGGGCTCCCTGGAGGATGGAAGGGGGTCCACTGAATGGCACCTAGGCCAGACAGCCCAATCCTGATACCCAACATCTATTGTGCAGTGCTGATCACTTGCTTGAGAGAACATGCAGGTACTGCTCAGATGAAAGCTGGCCATCAGGCTCCGGTTTTGAAGTAGAGCATACCAGGTACCTGGGGACTACGGTGAAACTAAGGGGTGAGCGATCTGTTTTCAGTCTGCTTCCTGCTAATGCCACCCTGTGTGAAGATTGTGCTGTCGGGGCAGGCCACAGCTCATGATACCATCAACCTAAGGGGGTATGCCAAGTCAGTGTGACCCCCCTCTGGCTAGACAACGGGCCCACTGTCCTCCTTCAATACGAACTAATGGGTCTCCTACATTCAGTGCTTGGCCTGTGCAGCTGTGAATGGCACTCCACCCCCACCGCTCATACCAAGAGCTTTGATTTAGTGGGCTGGCTGCCATCAGTGGCTGCGGTACGATGCTAATTCACTCCCCGTGGCCCCACTAGGTTCCCTGGGGATGGTGGAGCAGCCAGTAATGCAAAGTACCTGCTTTTGACACAATTTTTAGAGTCATTAACTGTGACGTGCAGGGAGTCGTGCTGGCTGGAGATGCAGAATGGAAAGAGCTGAACATATACCAAGCTCGGCTATAATGCCAAGAAAGTGGCCTGAACAATGTCTGCTGAGAATACTAAACCTGGCATACAGTCCCTTTTACTTCAAATAGCAACAAAATCTGACCTCTATCGATAATAAGATACACTATCACACAGCGGGTGGATATGATGACCTCTGCTCTAGCAGAGCAGGAGAAACGTATTGCAACAGCTGACTCCCATATCTCAGAGGTGGAGGACTGCACGAATAGCACTATGGAAAAATGAATGGGCATGCAGAAATCCTAGATGTCATTGAAGCAAAAAATGAGGATGTAGATGCCTGATCTAGGTGTCATAAACTTTGGCCGGTGGGCCTTCCCGAGTCCACAAATGCAGGCAACATTACTGACTTTGTCAAACCCCTCCGTAAACGCCTTGGTGCTGATACCTCCTCTATATTTGCGGTGGTGCGAGCACACCGCTTGAGACCGCAACACTGCTCTGCGCCTGATCCAAGAGAGGCAGCCCCTTATTTATGAAGGCACTATGTTCTCCATCTATCCGCACTTCATTCAAAAAGTACAAGACGATTATAACTTCTGCTTAAGCACAAGCTGCAGCAAGAAAGTATCCCATATGTTCTATCCAGTTCGCCTCAAGATTATTGTAAATAACAAATCGTACATCTTTGCTGACCCGCAGGCAGCTATTTGCGTTTTAGGTAAAGTTAAGAAAGGAAGGTCATCCCCATCCAGTAGCACACTGAGCCCACTCAAAACAATCTTAAGTGACACCAAGTGAACTGAACTGGACTGTGCGGTGCGCTAATGTCGGCCTGCGTTCACACCAATGCATCCTCGAATCATTGCTATTTTTAGGTCTCGCCTATTCCATTCCGCAAGGAATGAATAGGACGAGACTATTGGGGCTAAACTAAGAGCTAAACTAAGCTCTGAAAAATGCGGATTTCCAGAAGTGCATGTGGTCTCGTGAACGTGCTTCTATCCGCCTGCCTCGCATCACCACATGAAAGCCAGACACACTTCAAAGGCTCCGCTCCCCGCCCCCCGCCTGCACTTCGCACTCTCCGACTTCCCCTCCCACGGCCACTCTACCCATTCACGCGCTCGTTATTATTTGCTCCCGAGCCGCATTTCTCCCCCCCCCCCCTAATCACAGCAATGCCAAGAGCTTGTTTGCCATTTCTAGTGGTGTTTGTTCAACTTCCATCGTCACGACGAAAACGTCGGTCTTTGAAGGTACATGGGTGTTACCATAACATGGAGAAAGGAACACTTCTATTTACGAGTGTCGTCTGTTCACGTGAACAGTGTGAAACATACATCAAGAAATTCTAAAATTGTATATAATGAATAGTATTTGTTGGATTTGTTTTCAAAAAACGTTTCTTTAACCTTCACACTCACTTCTATTGAGCTAACCCCGACATGGAAATCTAATCATTTGTTTTCAATCAACAGTAGAACTCGGAAACTACAAGTTAGAATATTTATAAAACACGTTTTAAAGTGCACATAAATAAGCTAGTGATGCTCAAGTCCTTAACGTTTTCGTACATGCTGTTGCAGGCATGATAGCTATGCGTTTTCCCGACCGCATTTTAAGAGCGCTGCTTTTCAGCATGTTTGTTTTCCTTTCTGCCCTCTCGTCGCCGAAGCACACGCCGCGGTTTCCACTACACTTATTCTGCCCGGCTTCCCCCAACAACACTTCCCACACCGGACTGTGCATATGTCCGACCACATTTTAAGAGTTTCTGCAGCGGGCATCTGTTTTGGGTGTGGAACCTATACGGTGAATGTTCCTGCTTTTAGCTCTACCTCTCAGTTTGTACCAAGCAGCGAGGATATCTGTGCCACCCCTGAGTCTGCAACATTTGGAGCCTCTGCTGCGAGCACCGCCACCTCTGAAGTTCCCGTTTTATTCTGAGCTGTCCAGCCTGACTTTACTCATCACAGAATACTCTGAGCCATGAAGAGCTGCCTTGCATACGCGTGGCAGCGCAGAGATTTCTTTCATTAGTGAGGTCTTTGTTTAAGCGTTTACACAAATTGTTAAACAAAAAAAATCTGTTTCAATAGAAAATCACCATAGTGCACCAAGGGAATGATAGTCGATATTGTGGTTACATGTGATTGCAAACACTCTGTGACCAAAAAGAGGTAGGGTTTGTTTCAGATTTTAATACTACGAAAAAGCATAATGATAACATCACTGCAAACGATCGGCCCGATGATGACAGCGCAGGATATCAGAAAAATACTGTTGTTCAAGTTGATTCGAATCCAAAGTGCTTACCATGAAATAAATATTACATCTGTGAACTGGACACATTTTTAACTTTCCTAATCATACCTTGCAACATTACTTGTCCATTGTCTCGGTGTCAGTCGGCACACTCCAGTAGCAGCTTCAGACCAAATACTACGTATTACTACTACTACTTTTAGAGTTTCCACTTCACCTAATCTCCCCATGCCTCCCCCCCCACCCCCCGCCCTAGAGTATGCACATGTTACTTTTATTTTATATGGCAGCATTCCTAACTCCATTTCCTGTGCGTCTCTTCTCCACCCTCCAAATCTATAATATACTGTATTTAAAGCAACACGCGCTCTCCGCTGCAGTCCTTTCCCTTTGCATTATTTATGAGCGGCCGCGAAATGCTCACCATTTGTCACCCCCTCGCTTCCTGCTGGCATTCCCCCCCTCCCTTCTCGCCCAGTCCTTGTTTTATTTTACTTTGCTTCCTTGCAGTGATCTGCCTGCCTGTGATTTTATGGTCAGCATGCTAACTTGTCAAAATGTGTTTTGGTGCATTTGATCTTGCACTGTAGGTTGGACTCTCACGTTTACTCATATTTATCCTCATGTGTTTTAATTCTCACACAGCACTCTTAACTGTTATTTTTAAAGGAGGCCTTTAGTTCGCTAGTTGTCTGCATCCCTCAGAAACTGTGATTTAAATCGGCAGACAGGTTTCATTTGCCTCCCACCGGAAACCTCATTTCTAGGTTACTGGAGAATAACTCGAAAAGGTGATCTCACTTTTCTTGACTTCAAGCATCCGTTTCCTAGAAGCAAAATGTAGTAAATGTGAGGATCAGGTGTGCAGAGGCGTGGCCCTAAAATACCCTTACATTAGTACGTTTATAGCACAGATACCCGCTGATTTATATCGTGTGGGCCTTCCTGGGACAGCCCTCAACACACGCACAGGCCTTCCACCAGCCTATCTTTACCTAGGCACCTCCGCAAATTTAAGTTGCCCTCGGGAGAGAAGCATTGTTTTCCAATAGTCATTATTTGGTGCGCAATTGCTTTTAATGGTTGTCCCATGTCCACACAGAGGCCTTTTCACTGATTCTTTTTCACCATGCTTCTGTATCTTGTAGGTTTTTTTTAACATGGAATGCCGTGTACGTATATACTAAAGGCCACAACCACTTCGAGCACTGTTATCTTAACATTTGTGTTTCTCTCTGTCTTATGATGTCTGCCCGGCCACCATTTACTTCGGACCCTCACACCTCCTCACCCTCACTCACCATCACACTCTCACACACCCTCACTCACCCTCACACCCCATCACCCTCACCCTCAGCCTCACAAACCCTCACACACCCTCACCACCCTCTCACCCTCACTCACTCTCACACCCTCACCCTCACACACTCTCACCCACCCTCACTCTCACACACCCTCACCCACCCCCACCCTCACACACCCTCAGACACCCTCACACCCCCTCACCCTCACACACCCTCACCCTCACACACCCTCTCACCCTCACACACCCTCACCCTCACACCCCCTCACCCTCACCCCTGTCACCCTCACCGCCCTCACCGCCCTCACCCTCACCCTCACACTCACCCTCACAACCCCACACCCTCACACACCCTCACATACCCTCACCCCCACACACCCTCACCCTCACCCCTGTCACCCTCACCCCTGTCACCCTCACCCCCATCACCCTCATCACCCTCACCCTCACACACCCTCACTCTCACTCACCCTCATTCACCCTCACTCACCCTCACCAGCATAGCATAACAAAACATAGCATAACAAAACACAGCATGGCATAGCATAACAAAAATAAGCATAGGATAGCAAAACATAGCATAACAAAGCAAAGCATAGGATAGCAAAACATAGCATAACAAAACAGCATAGCAAAACACAACGAAGCATAGCAGAACAAAACATAGCATAACAAAACACAACAAAACATAGCATAACAAAACAAAGCATAGGATAGCAAAACTTAACATAGCATAACAAAACAAAGCATAGGATAACAAAACATAGCATAGCATAACAAAACAAAGCATAACAAAACACAACCACACAGCATAACAAACATAGCAAAAAAAACAAAATAGCATAGCAAAGCATAGCATACCAAACACAACAAAAAATAGCATAGCATAACAAAACACAACAAAGCATAGCAAAGCATAGCATAGCAAAACATAGCATAGCATATCAAAACAAAACAAATCAAAGCATAGGATAGCAAAACATATCATAGCAAAACAAAACATAGGAAAGGAACACATAGCATAGCATACAGCATCACTCAGCACCACCACAGCATCACTCAGCAACCCCACATCACTCAGGGCCAAGAATGCATCACTCAGCACCACCACAGCATCACTCAGCGCCACCACAGCATCACTCAGCGCCACCACAGGATCACTCTGCGCCATCACAGCATTGCTCAGCACACAACAATATCGCTCAGGGCCACCACAGCATCACTCAGCAACACCACATCATCACTCAGGGCCAATAATGCATCACTCAACACCACCACAGGATAACTCTGCACCACCACAGGATCACTCTGCACCACCACAGGATCACTCAGCACCACCACAGGATCACTCAGCACCACCACAGCATCACTCAGCACCACCACAGCATCACTCAGCACCACCACAGCATCACTCAGCACCACCACAGCATCACTCAGCACCACCACAGCATCACTCTGCACCACCACAGCATCACTCAGCACCACCACAGCATCACTCAGCACCACCACAGCATCCCTCTGCACCACCACAGCATCCCTCTGCACCACCACAGCATCCCTCTGCACCACCACAGCATCCCTCTGCACCACCACAGCATCCCTCTGCACCACCACAGCATCCCTCTGCACCACCACAGCATCCCTCTGCACCACCACAGCATCCCTCTGCACCACCACAGCATCCCTCTGCACCACCACAGCATCCCTCTGCACCACCACAGCATCCCTCTGCACCACCACAGCATCCCTCTGCACCACCACAGCATCACTCTGGGCCAAGAATGCATCACTCAGCACCACCACAGGATCACTCAGCATCACCACAGCATCACTCAGGGCCAAGAATGCATCACTCAGCACCACCACAGCATCACTCAGCAACACCACATCATCACTCAGGGCCAAGAATGCATCACTCAGCACCACCACAGCATCACTCAGCGCCACCACAGCATCACTCAGCGCCACCACAGCATCACTCAGAGCCATCACAGCACTTCTGTTCTTGGATTTCCATCAGAATAAAATACACTGAACATAATCTTCACAAAAGTTATTTACAAAAGTTTAAGCTATTGCCATTATAAATTACAATAACTTTTACTTAAGTATTAATTATTTAAAAAAATTAAAAACTATTGTTATTTGTAATAGCAATACATGTAAGTCACGTAAATACAACACATATTGCATTACAAATGCTATAGGTGTCACATTTGCGAAAGTTATAACTATTGGCATTGTAAATGACAAAGCTATTTCGCTATTTTCACAACCAACACATAAATAAAAAATGTGTCATTTACAATACCAATAGCTCAAACTTTCCTAATGCGGGACCTATTGCATTGCAAATGCTTGTTATACAGTGTCATAGAGTTGCTCTTCTTGTTGGTTTCTGGCTTCTTTATTCCCACTGGAGTTGTACATGTCACTTACTATTGCTGTTCTTGAGACAAGAGCTCTGAGCACATGCGATTGTAAGACTAAGGAAAGTCATCCGACATTCGTCGTGTTCTTTAATTCTTTTCTTGAATTAATTGGTATTTGCACCAGCCATCACGTGTCCATCTTTGGGTAAGTGTTTCGTCTTACAATTATATTCAGTATTACAATTGTCCACCATTGGCCAGGTGTGCTCCCACACTGTGAGACACAGGTGAAAACCATGCTTATAGTTTCAATTTCAGTACATTCCTGTACTCCTCTCAATGTAACATTGTAATAATATTTATCACATGCACAGAAAATTAAAATTAAATGGCCTTCAGTTACAAAACATTATTGACATACTATCAGAGATAAAGACATGCACATTCCTATCCTTCAATTGCCACTACTGCCACAGAAATGGTAAGACAGTCATGAACTATCATGTGGCCATATGTTCATGCACTATACCCCAGTGCAGTGCAGCCATAATATGCTCATGCTTATAAATACTCAGTCGCCCAAGATCAAAAGTTACCTGTAAATCAGAGATCTTCACTCTAGGGAAAAAACAAACAGAATTCCTAATGTATCTTACTCATGTCAGTTTGTTCTAGTATGAAACTTTATAAATTATGCCAAAAGCATGTACATCCCAGTATGGATCTCACTACAGAGTGCCATTTCGTTGCTAATAGGTTTGCTGTAATGACGTTTTGCTTTCAAGTACGTCCTCTAAGGTGTCAGTTATAATAAATTCTCAATGGCGTCTCCTATATAAAACCAAAATGGTCAGCTATATAAATTCTATAATGTCCTCAATATAAGCCTATAAACATAATATTATTAGTGTACATTGCTAACAGAAACTGCATCTTAATTGGCTGCAGCAATTAAAATATGCAAGCCCGCGCAGCCCATGTAAACGGCCTCTGTGGCTGGGGATAATGCCTGTTACGTCCCAAATGTGGACCACTACTATCTACGTAATCCCACTACTAAGTTAACCCTGCAAAACCTAGTAAAGTATCGAAAATCTGCCCCAAAATAAACGGTCTCTATAAGTAGAACTTAAACCTACGATAAGAACTTACCAGAGTACGGGCCAACCCCTGTAAAGCCTCCCAACACGGCGTGTAGACCTGCATTTCCCGGAGGAGAGAAACGCCATGCACTGGTGAGGGCGTGTACTTAAAGCGTCAAAAGAGTATGTGTCGGGTGTGGCTCCAAACTAGGTCCCGCCATATTTAAACTGTACTATCTTTGAGCAAAATCCCATTTCAGCCCTTTTGGACCAATCCATATCTATCTCATTATTAGACTAAAAGTTTAGCTACTCAGTTTTACCATTACCGCATGTAGCTGTAATATTTAATCTTCCAAAATGACCGTAACCACTATCTTGGATTGGTCACTCAATACTTTGTGCAATCTGTATGTGTATGTACATATGTAAATCGTATCGCATTAGCTTAAACAATAAATTCCTCAACAGATGTGTATCCCAAATAATATGCAAACTACTCTATCACGGGAAATGTATATTCCATACTGACAGTCTTAAAACCGCCATCTTGGAATGGCAAGTGTAATCAAGACATAAATCAGTTTGACTAGCTCAGTTCTGATGTAATTCAATAGGGGATCACATAGGCAGTGGTAATGTGATGAATTTAGTTAATGAAGATTGATTAGTGCAAACTCACATCTATATGTACCTATTCAAGGTCAGCAGTGGCAATTAAATACAATGTGAATACATTCATAATCCTTTGCGCATTATAATACAACAATTTAGATACAAGCTACTCAAACATATGACTTCTATTTCGCCCTGACACAGTTTTAAGCTGCCATCTTGGAATAATGAGATTAATACCAAAACCAAATGAATTAAATAAGTCGGGCCTGTTTCTAATTTCATAGGAAATCATATGACAGTAGTGATATGATTATTGTAGTATTATATATTGTTTGGTACAAATTAACAAATCTATCAAACCTTTCAAGGTGAGCAGTGGCAATTCAGTATATTGTAAGTTATGTTCGTAATCCATAGCCCATTGTAATACAAGTTATAAAGTCTAATGTATACATTAAATTATAATGCACAAAGGATTATGAATTTATTCACATTGTATTCGATTGCCACTGCTGACCTTGAATAGGTAACCTCTTTCTTGGAGAGCCCATTAAGCTTGATGAAATTATTGAGGCCATTTCAGGTCTCCACACAGGCAAGGCACCGGGAGGAGACAGCATTACGGGTGAATTTTAAAAAGCTTCTGCTAATATTCTTGCATCCAAACTTCAAGTTGTATATGTGGAGGCATGGGAGGGCTGGCTCCCACCTTTCTTCCGAAAAGCCATCTTTATCAACTTATTAAAACCTGGCAAGGATCTGCAGTATGTGGACTCTTATCGTCCACTGTCCCTTATAAACACTGGCTCCAAAATCCAAACATCCAGCGCTCTTGGAAAGAAAACACCTCAACTCTGGCCCAAAGATGTGTTTCTACTACGCAATTGAGCCATCCAACGAGACACTGTGGAGTACGTTTACCCCGATTCACAGTGCGTCCTACCATCACAGCAGCAGGATAGGCACCCAATTCCTGCACTATGCTTACGTAATATACCCTGCTAGACTTCTGTACTGAAGAACTGGCGCAGTCTGTCTGTCAGGTCTTTCGTGGGTGCTCCTCAGGATTGGATCGATGCTATAAAGGGGCCCACCTCTAGATCATCCCAAGTCTGGCTGTTAAGGTTACAGACTGTTAAGGAGATCAAGCGGGGGAAAATGTAGGTCCGGAGGGGAACTGCTGGGCAACAGGAACCGAACACCTGTAGATACAGAAAGCAAGGGATGAGCGGTATGATAACCCTCAGCTTAGAGACTCACTATTTACTATACTACATGCATACCTCACCTGTTAACCATACAGGTGTGCCAGAACGAAGGAGCGATATTAAGGACTCTTCTACTTCCCCTGGTTTCCTACTATAAGACACAACAAAAGAAAGCATAAAACCCCAGTCCCACTCTCTTCCTGTGGCCCTATGTACGCAGACAGATAAGATGTAACCACACCTACCCAGAACTGGGAATGAAGATAACCAGAATGCCCGGGAAATGCACTCAGTATATAACACTCCTATTCGGTATCTTCCTGGTTATTACAAAGGATTCCCTCTCCGAGGATAGGTATAAGCAGAATGTCATTAGGATACCTCCCCTATATGGATAGTTCACCAAGTATGTATCTGGTATAACAGTAACAAATTATAATCCCAGCATAAAGCAAAACACAGCGTCCTTACAGATCCTTCTCTGTAAGCGCAAACAGTAAAGTGACTCTCCAGAAATGAACAGGCGGCACCTATGCCTAGGTGTCCAGCAATGACAGGAGCAGCGTGCTCCCCTTAAGAAGCTCTGGAGCCAATAGCTCAAACACTGGGCTGCACAGCAAATGCACTGGAATAAACACACCACTCGAATATATGAAAACCTGATACAAGGTTCTTCGTTCTCGATATGGGCGCTTCCTAAGCCCCACCACAGTAATCCGTAGTCCAGGGGTATGAGAGGACCGGCAATCCGCTCTTGTTGCGGGCGCTTCCTAAGCCCCACCTCAGTAATCCACAAATCCGGTAAAGCGATCACCAGCTTACCGCTAACCTCCTCCAAGAAACGCCAACTAGAGTCCAGGAAACACAAACAGGAAATCTGCTCGCCAAGCAAAATAATCGGCAGCGCTTCCCTGAGAAAACGCCATGATATCCTTTCCGGTCGCACAGCGTCATTCTAGAGCGCCGCGCAAAGGATCATGGGGAATGTAGTTTTGTATTCCATACAGAGTCACATAACAGTCAGTGATTTACCAGCGGCCGGGGAAACCTGACACTGTCTGTTCTGTTATGCAGATAGGTTCACTGTGCACTTAAATGTATTTGGTATACCAGATTGACCAGATTCCAGTACGGAGTGAGCTCTCACATTTAGTCCAGTTAACACATTCAAGTGCTTAGCTTGCATACTCATATTTTCCAATCTCAGAGGCCCCAACTAGGTGTTTTAGGTCCAGCCTGGGAGGCACATGCGCTGCAAGGCATGCTGTATTTAGGTATGGACTTGAAGCTCTGCCCATTTTCTGCCCATCTTTTCAATTGGCTCCTGTTACTGTCCTTCTAAATTGTTGCTTTTGATTCATGAATAGGCTTATTTATTTATTTTAAAGGTTTTATATAGCGCTGGCTAGACCCGGAGGTATCAGAGCGCTTTACATGAGCATCAGATCATAGTTACAGGTTACATTGTTACAAAGGTTACACAGTTATTCGAGCATGGCAACATAGTTACTTGTAAGGTCAAGATAAACAATAAGCACATACGCAAGCAAGGGGAAAGATTCAGGGGAGGGGGAAGGAGCTGGGGAAGTAGCCAGTCAATGAAGGCGGAAAAGAGGAGGGGAGGGTGAAGGACATCGCATGGAATTAGGCGGGGAAGGGCGACGGGGACACAAACCGGTAGACGAGTCAAAGCAACATCCAAAGTAAAGTAAGCTGTGATCCCAGGGGAAGTGGTATCACTTCCCTATTTCTGTTGCAGGAGGCTCCCTTTACGCAGTGGATTCTCTCAGAGGGGTCTCTGAGACTCCAAGGTCGACATACTGGATCCTTCCCCAAAAAGAGGAGAGGGAGTGCTTTGGCAAGGGGTGCCATACCATACCTCAGCTGCGGGTCCGCTGAGACACCAGAGTATAAATGTTGGATCTTTCCCCAACAAGGGGAGAAGGAGTGCTTAGTCAAAGGGCACTAAGGACAGGGGGCTAGGCAGACTAGCAGGCAAGGTGAGAGTTTCAGGGGAGAGTGGATAGGAGCTAGGGAGGTAGACAAAGAGAGAAAGAGTACTAAATGGGAACAAATTTAATTAATGAGTTATTATATAGCGCTGGCTAGACCCGATGAAATCAGAGCGCTTTACATGAGGGACAATAATGTTGCAAATTACATCAATTAAAAGTTACATAGGTATCAAGAAAAGTATTTCAAGAACATAGGGGACAGGGTGATTGGAGTAGGAAGGGTAAGGGGATAGGGTAAAGGGGTAGGAGGAAGACAGGACGTAGGCATTGTCTACATTTGTAACCTCCCACTATTTTCTTTAATGTCTTTATTCTAGCTGCTGTTGCAGGCATGACGGGCTCTTCCCTAACCTACCTTTTTTTCCTGACCACACGGCGCCCGATCATGGACGCTGCGCTGCGCTTTATCGTTGAAGATTGCTCCCTGCACAGCGCCGCACTTCTGCACGAGCTATGCTACTTAACAAATGCTTTCTTTTGTAAAAGCACCCCGTACTGCTTTTTCACATTAATAGCGGCTGCACCTCTTTCTTTAACCGAGCCGCATCTAAAGAAAAGGGCGTGGTCGACATTAAAGTGAAAGCACGGCATGGGGCGTTTTTACAAAACAAAAAATTACTTGTCAATTTGACAAACGAAATCTTAATCTGCAGTTTATATGTTCCGAGATCAATTATATTGATTGTCTGATTAATGCACCTGCTGCAGAGATGTAAAACTTGAGATTCGTATAGCGTTTCGGGTTAATGTACCTGCCGCAGACATCTATGTGTAACTTGTACTTTGCATTGTCCAGTGCCAGTGCAATGGGACAAGGGATTATGCATGTGCTGCTGAAACTTCATGCAGTCTCTCCAAGAAAAATCTTTTACAGGGTATTGTAAATTCCTGAGATGTAATTGTCAGGTCACATCTTCCTGTCTACAGCAAGATCTTGGTTACCCTGCAAGATAGGGTGCGTGTGACTACTACGATTTAAATAGGGAAAAATGAAGTGCCGCACGTGCACTTAACCCTTTGTGAAAGGATTAAGGAGGCGGGGCATAGAAGGATCAAGGGTGAGGTTAAAAGGCATCACCTTAAATAGCATTGCCAGATTTTCTATAGCTACATGTGCTGCACATGGTCTTTTTCCATGTGCAAAAGGACGAAGTGGTATTCTTATTTCAACAGAAGAATAGACATTTATGGGCTCATTATCACATGCTTATGCTGTGATGGGTGATCGAAAAAGGTGAGTGACAGTTAAACAGCCAAATCCATTGAGTGTGAACACTTCCCTAAATGTATGTATTTGTGTGTGAGCATATATATATATATATATATATATCACTTTTTTTTTTACCTACTGGTGATCATCAGTAGGTAGTTAGCTAGCTGTTTTTCAGTTGCCTATATCTTTGGTGCCAGGTGACGAATCTTCACGAAATTTCCCCCAAACATTGGAAACTCACGGCAGCGTATGTCTAGAAAGTGTCAGGGTGGCCCGACAAGCCAAGGCTGAAAACCAGGGCAGGTCCCAAAAAGCGCTTTACCTATGTTAATTTCCATAGGACCTTTGAACAAGCCTACAGCCTGAACTGCTGGACGGAATTACACCGAATTTGGCAGAAAGGTAGATTTGGTTACGCAGATCATGGTTTCCCTTATTTGCTGTATATCTATTCAGTTGTTTTAGAGCACATTTGTGTAGATAGGGATATGTATCCGCGAATTAACGTGCTACAGCAAAGTCCGGATTGGCTGGCCACACCTTCACAGAAAGGTTGCAGCTGTCATTTTGTATGTCCGGTAAGCGTCCCCAAGGCTGAACATTTGTTTGCAAATTGAATGAAGGGGTCAGGTGAGAGGTTTCCTGACCCCTTTATGTGGTATGAAAGAGGGCTAAGCTTGTGTCCTGGTGTGTGAAATGTGAAAAATATGTTTTTTTTTTGGGCCACTCGCGAAGTCTGTGGATTCCTCGTGGGGCTCAGCACGGCCCCCATGTAACTTCACTGGGGATCTGTGGATTTAGCCCAGTTAGAAAAAGATATATATATTTTATACTCTCTTCCTCTCCCAGCTACTCACATACCATATGGATACTGACCCCCTCACTCACATACCTATACACTCACATTTACTCTTACACCCATTAAGATACTCTCACACCCATTCACAACCCCATACAGACTCTCACAACCGTTCACAAACGCGTAGACTTTCCCACCTATTCACAAACCCATAGAGACACTTACACCCACAGTTACACCAGTGTCACATCCATTCAGCTGTCGTACAGAACTTACACGCATTGACAGACCCATACAGCCTACACGTTCACTTCTATCCATACAGAGACTTTCACACACGCGTATCCATACTGACCTTCTCACACCCACACCCACACTTATACCTATGCAGACACTTACACCCATTCACAAACTCCTACAGAGACTCTCACATCCACACTTACACCTATATAGACACTTTTACACCCATTCACAAACCCATACAGACAGACTCACAACCACATTGTGGGGTTGTGGGCTGGTCGGACCGGAATAACAGGCGGGGAGGCCGAATATAGTGGGCTATGTTCAGTGGATTTTATTGTGAGTAGAGTACAAAGTCCTTCTCAACAGAGTGGTATGAAGGAGTCCCGGCTGGAAGCGTAGGGCTGAGTTGGTTCGTATGTAGGTTAGGCTCCGTGGGGTGTAGTCCTCTGCTGGGCTGATGTCGTCGTGGGAAGTGCCGGACGCTGGTACTCCTCGGAGGTATACAAGGGAGAGAGAATACAGGGGTTAGTCCAGTTCAGCAAGGACTGTCGAGTACTTCCACCTGCACCGGGGAGTGAGGGAATCGGAAAGCGAGTGTGGGGAAGGGCCGGTTGGGTAAGAGGGGACAGGACCAGTAGGAGAAGGAATGGGAAGAGAGTGTTGGCTGTGTCAGGGATCAGTGCGCAGGAGTATATACAGTGACAGTGATACTTCTCTATCGCTATAGCTAGTGTGGTGTGCTCGTGAGGGTTTTTATATACGATTTTTACATTATATACAAGGGAACACGGAGAAAGGATAGTGGTCACTCACGTGCCCCGCCGCAACTCTCGTCCGAGTTGCGGCCGCTCTCCAGCCACCTCCGGAGGCCGCCACCAGTCCTCCGACCAAACGTCTTCCTCCTCGTCCTCCTCTCCTCGCTCCTTCTCTGCTCCGTTCTCCGTCAGGGGTTCCACGCCTACCGCTGTCTCCTGCCACGAGTCCGCTGGTGGGAACGCCTCTCCTTCTTTCCAGCCGGCTTTTTCTCTGTTCCGGGTTGTGTTCAGAGGAAGCGCTTCCGGGTCCGAAAGCGGTAGTTTCCGGGTCATCGACTGATGCCTCACTTCCGGGGTCATGTGCGATCGCTTCCGGTTCGTTGGTCGGGGTGTTTGTTGTCGGTTCCTGGGGGCGGAGAGAGAGAGAGAATGTCCGATGGGTAAGGGATGCTGTACGCTCCGTTGTTGAGGGGAGGGACCCCTGTCTGAAATGCCGCCCCGACGGGGTAGGGACGACTGCTTCTCCACACACATGTACACCTACATAGATTTACGTCCACTGTCATACCCATAGATCCTTTCTCACCCATTCAGATGTATTGCAGACACTATTACACCCATTCACATACCCATACAGTCTCTCTCTCTGTCGCACACATCCTTACTGCGACTTTCACATCCAGTCACATAGCCATACAGACTCCTAGCACCCACTTATGCAGACACTGTTGCAGTAATTCGCAAACCCATACAGACTCTTACACCCACTTTACATCCATGCAGACTTTTACACCTACTTATATAGACACTCACATCCACTCCTACAACCATGTAGACACTGACTCACCCATTTACAAACCCATACAGAGACTTTCACATCAACACTTACAGCTATATAAACCCTTTTTCAGCAACTAACATACCCATACGGACAGTGTAACACCCGTTCAAATAGTGTTCATACACTGTTACACCTATTCCAAAACCCATACAGACACACTCGCATCCAGTTACACCTATATAGACACTTTTGTAGCCACTACGCTATTAATGCAGAGAGTCTCACACCTACTCATGTACTGATACAGACACAACCCCAAAAATATGCATTGAGACACTTATGCACCTAAAAGTTTAGCCATTTAGACCCTGTTATACCCACTGTGAGATCAATTCAGAACTGTGTACTAGAAATATTAAATGTGCTGTTTTTCGTTGAACGTGTGTGTTTGGTTTGCGGCTTCCTGGATTAAAAAATGAAAAAAAAGTATTCCAACTTAAAAATAACAACTGTTTAGGACATAGGTGGCTCTTAGAAGAGCCATTGTGTTCATTGTGCCCTATATAATGACTACATATATGAGCGGATGCAGAGTTTGAAGCTGCTCAGAAATAAATTAGTCTGTGAAGTAAATACCATCTCTCCTGTATGTTCCATGCATGTTGAAGTGCAGGTTATTTTTGTAGATAGAGCCCATGTCGGATTCAGAAGACCACTTTCATGTCTGCCTCTGGCATATGTTAGATAACACCAAGACAATGTGAAGAACAAGTTATATTAATTGTTCAAAGGTATTCTGCATTAGGATTTCCAGTGCTACCCCAGTCAGTGTGCGCAGGTCATTGCCACAACAGTTCTCCATTTTGAGATCTGGATGTTGGTACTCATAATGCTTTCAACTAATGGATGAAATTGCTGCCATTTTAACCCTCTCTGGCCGAGCCAAGTAATATCTACATTTGGCAAGCCAAGGTCCCTGTTAATTCCACTCTTTCTAGCAAACTCTCTAGCCCAGAATGCAAAGCTATGACCTACAATCCACACACTAACCATTTTGAAGGATGGAGCACACACAAGACGGGAGAAGGCTGCAGCTGAATGAGGCAGTTTTCAAAATGAAGTCAGTGAAGAGACCCTAGTAAGTAAAATTTAAAATACTACATTTGATTGGAAGCTGTAATTATAGCACTGTTTAAAATGTGGTTGAAATTTAAAGTAAGTACATATGTGAGTGGCTATGTGGGATATGTTTCTAATTGCATGCAGTCAACCACACCTGCTGACTTGGGTTTAGGAGTTAGTACGCTGCTGTAGAGACTACTTTGAACTTATGACCTACTGCTAGCAGAGAATGTTGCATTTTTGGTCACCATGGAAACAGCCTACAGAAGTATGGGGGGAAGGAAGCAAAAACTCCTAGAATGGTCAATGTAAGGAGACATTGTTTATGAAAGACTTGACGATTTGTGGGTCTAAATTTAGGGATTTATAGGCAGTGGTAGTGTTTAGGAATAGTTATAAAAATAAACAAAGATTTTGGTTTGCCCCTTGGATTAACTTCGAGGTTACGCACGGGGGCCATGCTGAGCGCTGCAGATTTATTTGTGAATATGCAGGGCCGCCCAAAACCTCTACCAAATTGGGCTCTATTTAGGAGTCAAAGGGTTAAGAAATGTGACCATTCAGAAGAGCTGTATGATTAGTAAGGAAGTGAAGTTAAAGCAAAGCAGTGCTTTTGTTTGTTTGCAGCCTCTGTAACCTTGAAAGCAAAGTTGAATAGGGTGCCATTAATGGTTGCTTTGTATGAGAGTGGTCTACCATTCTTCTGCTTGGTTTTTGTGTGCTTTCTTGAGACAAGTTTGCCAAGTTGATGCTGAGAAAGAAAACACTAACCAACAATTGCATTTAACAGGTATGTGAATTAAGCAGTACTATTAAATAAATTGATAGAAAAGGTGTGAGTGCCAGTAAGGTAGATGAAACTGAGCTGGATATTTGAGAAAGCTAAAAGAAAATGTTGAAAGAGTAAAAGAAAATAAAGTAAAGTATACTGGTCAGGGACTGAGTAAAAAGTTGTGAAGAAAAAGAAAACACAGGTATACACTAATGTAGGGAGTGACGCAAGGAGTGGAATGCTGTGAGATATTCCGTCATTTTATTATGTATACAGTTATGCAAGGATATATATATATATATATATATATATATATATATATATATATATATATATATTGCATACAACTTGTCCTGTCGCAGCGGGAGCACTCTTCAGTCGGTGCCAGCGAAGGGACCAGGGCAGTGTCCCGTTTTGATGAGATACCAATAATTCGCCGCACACGCCTTGATGTAGGTTGCAGTTTCTTTATTTCAAAACGTGACAAACACCTACGCGTTTCGAACCGTAGTTCGTGTTCACGGTAGCTATACTGTGTGGTCCCTTCATTATTTCAATGCACATTGGCCTATGGCACGCCTCCATTTATTTGAGGCATGCTGGGACATGTAGTGTTAACAAAAATATATGTGCCCATGTACTATTTGTTGGAGTCCTGGGTGTATGCAGTATTGGGGCGACATTCGACGTCACTGCATTTAAAGCGTGTCCCCAGTTAACTAGGACATTGGCGCTTAGTATCACACGTGATGACACGTGCGTATATAATCAGCTCTCTGTTTACCCGAGAGTTGATTAAAATGCGTGACTATATGGATGCAATTCCATTGTTACAATTATGGGCTGAGTGCCCTACGTCCCCAGTACTGACATTTACCCACGACTTATGTTACTTTAAATTCAATTTCTTGGCACTGTCAGAAGGAAAAGAAATTCTCAATACAATTCAGCTTAGGTAATTGTGAATAGCACAAAATGATTATGAACATTCTTGGTTTGGGTCATTTGTTAGAGTCTTTCATAGTCAAAAGAGGATACCTATATACAGGTTTACTGCTGGGTGCCAATTCAATCTGTATCATCGTTCTCAAAGGTGGACATGAAGTTCCTCATCGCCATTGAGGCCAGCAGGTTGTTTGGTTCTGAACCTCATGATTAATTTCGATTCAAGCCTTCTCAGTTTTTGAATCCGGTTGCCTCCTCTTTCATGTTGAGGTACCATCGCCAATCCAAAGTATCTGACATCAAGCCACGTTTTGTTCTCATGATTGGCTAAATGTTTGGCAATGGCATAGGAGTGGTCACGATTCTGAATGGCTCGAATATGTTGGAGTATGCGGGTTTTGATGGAACACGTTGTGCTGCCGATATAAGATTTTCCACAGTAACACTGGATCATATACACCACAAAGGAAGAATCACAGTTGATGTTATTTGTGATTGTAAAGTTTTTACCAGCTGCATCTTTGAGATTTTTCATGTTGCGTCCTATTTTGCACGCCTTGCAGACTGCGCATTTATTGAATCCTTGTTTTCTGATATCAAGCCAGGACTTAGTTTTCTTGATTTCAAAATGACTTTGAGTTAGTTCATCCGCCAAATTATGTGCCCGTCTGTAGGAGACAAGAGGGTAGTTACCTATCGTTGTCCCAATATCTGGGTCTTTGCGTAGTATATGCCAATACTTCATCATCGCTTTCTGTATTTTATAGCTCTCTTTGCTGTAAGTCATTATCATCCTGGGTTGATCAGTGGTTTTGTTGTCTTCAACTCCTTGCGTGGCATTAGAACTTTTCTTGATGATTAGAGTTTGTTCTCTTGATTGGCTTCTTGCTCTTGTTTCACATGCGGTTAGATCTGTACGATTGTATCCTCGCTGCTTGAAGCGTACTTTGGTTTCTTTGAATTTCAATTCCATTTCTTTTTCCTCAGAGCAATTCCTTTTCATCCGTAGGAGCTCACCGTACGGAATGCTTTTTATCAGTTTCTGCGGGTGAAAACTTAGACCGTGGAGAATGCTGTTGGTTGCTGTTTCTTTCCTATGAACGGTCGTCTGAATCTTGCCGTCAGCTATGTACACCTTTGTGTCTAAGAATACAATTTCGTTAGGACTGATGGAATATGTGAATTTTAATCCCACTGAATTCTGATTGAGGATATTGAAGAATGTCAGGAATTCCGTCTCCGTGCCTTTCCACAGGAGGAACAAATCGTCTATAAAGCGTAGCCAAAGGGCTACCTTTGCCATATGATGGTCGTTTTCTTCTCCCCAAGCCACGGTTTTCTCCCACCACCCCATGGTGAGATTCGCGTAGCTTGGAGAGAAGGAAACTCCCATGGCTGTGCCACAACATTGTTTGAAGATGGTTTTGTTGAAGAGAAAAATGTTATTATATAGACACATTGTCATCATTTCCATGATCATTTTTATATATATATAAGTCTTCGAAACGCGTTGGGACTCATTATTGAAATAAAAGGGAAATGAAATGCCGGTTGCTTTTAATTACTGCTCTGGAGTGCGCCTTCGAATGTAGGAGGTTTGTGATACAAAATAAGAATTAAAGGCGATTCCAGTCGTGAAGGCAGCACCACTCGTAAGTAAAGAGGCCATACAGACACAGAACTACTCCCAGTCTGTGCACAGGAGAGCAGCTTGGCTTGTCAATAAACTGGATTTTACTTTCCTGAAGCCCACTGTGGGCCGAGAAGAAAATGAAAATAAAATAAACGATCGAGAATCTGCAGCAGCTTAGAATCCACTTTGGAAATGAGGCACTATGTACTACACACCCCAGAATGCAGCACAGGGATGAATAACAGTGAAAAGCCCCACCCGAGGGCGGTACCATCATGTGCATTGAAAAGGGAGTGCTCTGCAATGACTAAGCTTCTACAGACGGTTTTTGCCCGTGAACAAGAAGAGAAGTCTTCGAAACGCGTTGGGCCTCATTATTGAAATAAAAGAGAAATGAAATGCCGGTTGCTTTTAAGTACTGCTCTGGAGTGCGCCTTCGAATGCAGGAGGTTTGTGATGCAAAATAAGAATTAACGGCGATTCCAGTCGTGAAGGCAGCACCACTCGTAAGTAAAGAGGCCACACAGACACATAACTACTCTCCGTTTGTGCACAGGAGAGCAGCTTGGCTTGTCAATAAACTGGATTTTACTTTCCTGTAGCCCACTGTGGACCGAGAAGAAAATGAAAATAAAATAAACGATCAAGAATCTGCAGCAGCTTAGAATCCACTTTGTAAAAGAGGCACTATGTACTACACACCCCAGAATGCAGCACAGGGATGAATAACAGTGAAAAGCCCCACCCGAGGGCGGTACCATCATGTGCATTGAAAAGGAAGTGATCTGCAATGACTAAGCTTCTACAGACGTTTTTGCCTGTGAACAAGAAGAGAAGTCTTCGAAACGCGTTGGGCCTCATTATTGAAATAAAAGGGAAATGAAATGCCGGTTGCTTTTAAGTACTGCTCTGGAGTGCGCCTTCGAATGCAGGAGGTTTGTGATACAAAATAAGAATTAACAGTGATTCCAGTTGTGAAGGCAGCACCACTCGTAAGTAAAGAGGCCACACAGACACATAACTACTCTCCGTCTGTGCACAGGAGAGCAGCTTGGCTTGTCAATAAACTGGATTTTACTTTCCTGAAGCCCACTGTGGACCGAGAAGAAAATGAAAATAAAATAAACGATCATTATTGAATAAAAAAGGGAAATGAAATGCCGGTTGCTTTTAATTACTGTTCTGGAGTGCGCCTTCGAATGCAGGAGGTTTGTGATACTATATATATATATATATATATATTACTGCTTTACACCGATACTTTTGCCAAGACAGCAAGGCATAGTTAAATACATATACCTTTTACAGATACTGATATAGCTATGCATACAGTAACAGAGTAAAGGTTACAGTGATGCATATATTTACAGAGTCAGAAGGAAGCTGATGTCTGCACTTAGTCACTCAGAGATATTGATGTATGCAGTTAGATAACTAGTTAAATAGTCATATGTTAGCTGAGGTACCCAGAAAGATATTGAAGTATTTTGTAGGACATGTGGAGACAGTGGAAGATATTATGAGAAATTAAATAACACAATTATATAGCAGTAAGCTACTTATAGACCGAGGTACAAAGTGATGGGGCTGTAATACAGGTATATCAAACAGAGAAGTACTGAAAGATCCTAATCATACACTGTAATTTAGGGCCAACCACTATAAAGTAGATAGCAACATTTCTAAAAACCTACCCAGCAAACAAAGATAGTGGTATTTACAGGACCAGATATTTAGTGAGACACAACATTAGAGTAAGTGAAACAGTAGTGTATGTAGTTATACACGTGCACTCATGAATATCTAGTACAATATGTTCACTGTATCTGTAATACTCATGTATAAGAGAGGGAGATGGATAGACCGATGTAAGTGTGTACTATACAAAGGAGGGTAAAGAATAAAAGGACTGTTTTTTGTGCATAACTATGAACAAACTGTAGAGTACAACTATAGGGAAGCTATGGACACAGTGATGCATTTACTAATACACTAAGACAATCACTTATGCAGACAGCCTGGGAGACATTTATGCATACACTTACTCACTCATGGACACATTGATACTCTCAGTGATTGACTCAGTTATATAGACACTCAAACACCTTGGAGCAGACTAATAAATACTCTGATCAGGTATGTACACAAAAAAACGCTCACTAAAATCATTTATGTACTAACCTATACGTACAATTACACACTGTGACACAGTTGGAAATGTACACTAATACAGCCACGCACACAGACTCACATTCACTGATACACTCACACATTCACTTAAACACGAAGTAAGATATCCTGGGTATTTTGATATATACACAAGAACACATGTGCATACCCTGATGCTCTCCCCGACTTACTCATGATACATACACTCAGCCACTATTTTAGACACTGATCCATACAGTGATACACTCATAAACACTCTGATGCATTGAGTGATAAAGTAAAACAATCATTTATACGCATACTCGGATACCACGAGAGACAGATAGATACAGTGAAACACTGACACACTCACTTATACAGATAGTGAGATATTCTGTGACACACTGATACATATACTGAGATATATGTGGATACATTGATTGGCTTAGTCACATTAATACAGTGAGACATCCTGAGACAGAGTAATACATACAGTGTTGCACACACAGACATATTAATGCAGTCACGTATATCTATAATATATATATCCAAGAGAGGAAAATGGATACAGAGATATATCTTTGTACTGTGGAAGGCAAGAATACAAAATGAAAGGAACAAATGTCTTGTATAACTGGTTAGGAACCCTAGACTAAAGAATAGCCAGTCAGTAAATTAGTAATAAAGTTATTTGTTGTAGATGTTAATGTATTGTTTATTTTTTTACAGACATCTGATTGTATTTGTGAAAAAATTTACAATGCCTGACAAGAGAGAAAGACAAGAGAAAACATTAGTATGAACTACAGATCCAGAGAGACAAACCAAATAAGGAGGAGAATAATCTAGGGGGAAAAATAGAAGCTAGTAAGAGTACTATGCAGTTTTTCAAAAAATTTACTGTAAAATGCAAAATGTGGCTTAAGTCTTGTCTAAAAATGAATGTTTACTCATCAAGTGGAAAAACAAGCAGTACTTATTTCTGAAAGTTGTAAATGTTCTAAGAAATCAGGGCCTTTGTCATGGAGACAGAAACAGTTTTAGGAGTTAGGAGCTAAAATGTTTCGGACTAGAGTAATACAAAATTTGGTGAAAAAGGAACTCGGTGTTGAGCAAGCATTTGCTCTGAAGGGGAAAGTATTAATATTGAATAGAATGAGGACAGTAGACAAAACAGTGTTGTGTATGAAGAAAAGAACTGTTAGAAAATGGCTTAATAATACAACTATTTTTTGCACGCTTTATAAAGGTAAATGGAAGCATTCCTCTAGAACAGAAGCTTATTTTGAGGAAGAAAGCTATTTCCAAGAGAGCACACTTGTAGTGCATGCAGTTGATTTAACTGGTCGTTGTTAAGAAGTAAAAGATGGTATTCCTGTTGCAAAAGAGGAGATGGTTCCAAGGAATGTAGAGGAAGTGGTGGCTGAAGAGCTGCAAGGTGTGTATACACCTGCCCCAGTATGCAAATGAAGCTGTAGTACTATGTGCAGTATTCATCAGGAGTTAATTCATTTATTAAAACATTCTGTAAGTGACTTACAATTTTGCATGGATTAGATCCATGCAAAGTGAGAAAATATACTAATTTACAGGGCATTCATTGGCATGATTTCCAAGGAAAGTTTGCAGAAGCAGCTTTCATCGTTTCAGGATGTTAGCTATTCACCACTCCAAAATACGTACTTTGGTTAGGAGACTTTGCTATGTGAAATCTCCTGCCGTATGTTTAGGAGAGATGACTAGAGTTTTATTGTATGGTACATTAGCAGAGGTAATAACAGTTTGTGAAGATATTCCGCTTCAGTTGTTTGGTTTAGGAGGAGGAGTCTAGGGGAAAAGTAGAGTTGCTTACTGGAGGTGTAGAAAAACAGGATACAGAAATTAGTACTGAGAACTTTTTACATAACCGGTTGCAAAGTTAAACGCAGTTTGCTCTGAGAAACCAAACTCTGTATTTGTTATCGACGCACTCACTACAAACGCAGCCTGCAATGCAGTTGTGTACTCTAAAGCTGAAAAAGAGAACAATAAGTGGCAAGAATTTGGTGCATATTTATTTGGTGAGGAAAGATATCATTTGTCCACACAGCACATTATATGCAAGTACTGCTTTAATAAGTTCGAGAATAATAAAATGCCAGCTAGAGCCATATTATATAATAAGTTACAATTGGTGTCTGATCTAGAAGAACTTCAAGTATGACATGTTTATGAATCGGTTCTAATTCAGTGTATACATGTGTTGCAAGCCATAGTTTCTATGTAGCCAAAGAAACGAAAATTACCTCCCACTGAGCTCCAGAAAGGACTAATAGGAAGAGTTGTGCTATTTACCTTTAGATTTTAATTAGTAAATGGTGTTCCAACAAAGAGTAGAAAAATATTGCAAGAGTTAGTAGATATTAATATGGTAAAAAAAAAAAGCAACATCATGCCTATCAAAAAATATTTACTAAAGTAATGTTGATGTTGCTGAAAATGTAAGTTGTACATAGAATGAGACGTTCGCATCCATTCATTAGAAAAATTTAAAACTGCTGGATTAGAGAAGTGTTTACGTGTGTGTAAAAACTGTAGAGTAATTTTGTGGCATAATTAAAATGTTGAAGGATCAGTTAATGCTGCGATATGTAAAGTTCATTCATTTCCTAAATAGGAATGAGGTTTAAATACTTGGATATAAAATTTGACCAGATTAATGCCTTCAAACAGATTGATCGATGCGCTGTATATTTTTGCTAGGGGAAGACTTGTATGTGCGGCATCAGCAGTTTCCATATTCTCTAGCGTCCGCTGTATCTATCCATAAATTACAAGGTTTAAGTGCAGTTGCAGCTTTTATTCATATTGAAAGTACTGTGTTTAAAGAAGGTATGTCATCTGTAGAATTGTCGCGTGTTAGAACATTGTCTGGTTAGTTTTTGGTTGATTTTAATGAAAAGAAAGTTAGTCCTGATATTAGTTGCGTTAGCCAATACAATCGGTATAGAAGTGTATATGCTGCTTAAATAGCATACAATCCTATTTATGAGAAACAAAGAACCTATCCTAAGCGGATCTGAGTAAGCAATCAACGAATGTTGCTCAAAAGTAGCAAAAACAAGATAAGGAAGGTGTTTGAAAATTGACGGGGATATTGTAGGTTTTCAGCTGGAAAACAGTAATTGTGTCAACTGCAATGCAAACGTAATTCTCAATGTACTCTCTATTTACTGTATTTTGTAAATGAAATTCAACATAAGAGAGACAACCAAATCTACTCTCATCTGTGTACTTTCCTGGAACATTTATGTAGTGATAGGACTGTAGTACATTCTGCTTCAGGCAGTCATGATGTGGTTGGCGTTCATAGTGGATCTGCAATATTTTCTCTCAACGGTCAACAAGAAGTTCAGGAATTTATTATGGTGATTTTTGGATGTTTGGAAGAAGTAGTTAATATTGATTAATCATTTGGTTTGTGTTACACTTAGAACCATCACTGTGAAGATTGCTTCTTTGCAACTGTTACTCAAATCAATTTGGAATGATTTACCTACTTAACATTACCAGATTGTTAAACTGTGTCTTTTAACCGGCTAATGAAAAATGCAACTTAAAATAGACCTGCTCAAATTGTAGATCAGATTGTATGTCTACTGTGCAGATTCAAAGGAGTGGAAACTACATTACATTGCTGTTACAACGATGCAAAACTGATGGATCAAAAATAAAAACTGAAATTACAAACTTCAAAGCAAGACAAATCTAAATTTCTGGAAGAACATACACAACGCTATTAGCTTTCACGATGGACTTCGTATACCTTCAGGACCCTACACTTTGTATTTAAAAAAATTCAACTGTTGCACAGAATGCAATTACAGCAAGTTCACTTTCATACAAAAACTACCTTTCAAACTTCCAAATCCATATAGCTTCTTTCTTCAACCAAGGTTTTAAGTAAGATTGGCATTTAAAGAGCAGTATACGGTGTTTGTTTTTATGTATGATCGGTGTGTAAGATATAATACAGCCTAGCCGGGTTGAGATCTTCATAATGGAGTACAAAATTTGAACATGCATTCGATCTATTTCGAGTACTGAACTATTTCAATATCATATCATTTTTTTTTCAATGTATTTGTTTATATTAGTTGAGTACCTTAAGTTAGAATAACTTAAGTGTTTGTAGTGAGTGTGATGCATGGTATGGCTTATTTGTAGTGTAATACTGTGCAGTTTTTGATTTTTTTTCCTCCTACAAGCTATAGCATTGTTTTTTCCTCATTGTTGAACCACAATTATTTATACAGTACATTGCGTGTGATGTACAAGTATAAAAGCTGAGAACAGAAACTATGATTAAAGACATATGTGTTTTTATAGTGCAACAGTTGTATACCGCTTGCTTATTAACACAAATGTTTATTTTTCAGTAATTTAGAATGTACGTAGAAACTTTTCAATATGTTTTAATAACATGTACTTCTATTTCTTCTCTTTTATAACAGATCAACGGATTCAATTTTTGAAGATGTTTTGGTAATCGATTCTGTATATAATTGTTATAAAATGTATCAATAGATACAGTAACAGACACTGTAGAACTTGCTCATCCATACAGTGAAAATACCCTTGTAAACACTTACGCATTCACTCACTCACTCACTTATACACACACCCACTCACTTATACACACACTGACACTCTCTGGGCCTCACTAATACACAGACTGACACACCCATGTGCACACTGATGCATTAATTAAGATACTCACTGACTGAAACACTTTCAGACACCCTACGTTTCACTAATATATATTAACACACCCTTGCGCACACTGATTCATTTTTTAACAAAATCACTGACTCACTCATAAACGATGAGACACTCTAGGACTAACTGATTAATAAAGTGACACACTCGCGGACACACCAATTTGTTCACTAACACATTGAAAGAGTTACTCACAAACACCCTCACACAATCTAGGGCTAACTACTACATACTCTTTCACACCCATGGATTCACATTCACAAACACACGCTCACACGTACTTCTAAACACCCTGACTCAACCTAGGTCTGCCTAATACATACACTGACACACCCATGAACACATTGATGCATTAAGTGATATACTCCTTCATAGACACACTGACACATCCTATGTCTCACTAATAGATACACTGAGACACCATGCACTCCCTTATGTATTAACTGACACTTTGTCATACATATTGTGACACACTCTAGAAGTCACTAATATGTACACTGACACACATAAAATGACCGATTAATCCGGTAACATACTGACTCTGACACACCCTTGCTCTCACTAATGCCTACACTGACACACCTATGAAGACACCAAAGCAATAACTGAGTCATACTCACAAACATTGTACAACTCACTAATCCATACAATCATATACCATGGACCCACTGATATATTAACTGACCTACTCACTACGTCATACACACTCTGACACACCCAGGCTCTCACTAATACACACACAAAGACACTCCTTTTAAAAAACTATTTATTATAATTTTTTTGTTGTTAAAGAATTTAATGTACTTAAAAAAACCTAATTACTGAACTATTCTGAAATCAGTTCCATGTCAACGGACATGATATCAACGTCAGAAATACAGGCATCAAATGTAGATGGTAATAAGAAAAAGTTAGCAAGGATGAGTATTAACAGCGTGTAAATACTCTGCAACAGATGCTGTGTCTAGTCCAACAGGCATACGACACTGTAAGCAATGGGTAGTCATGTGCCCCAAATTGGGGGCCAGAGCAGCTACCGGTATGTTTGCTGAGGTGGATAGAGCCGCAACAGTTGCAGATGAAATAGAAGTATGGGTTGCAGCTTCCTTCTCATGCAGCATCCTCTGGTACTTTTTCTTGTGGATTGTCTTGATATGCTTCCGCATTAAAGAGGTGCCGTGACTGTACCTTTTTGCTGTTCGCAAGAAAGTTCTTTGCCACAGATATTGCATTTGACAGTTTTAGCTGAAAGATTTTTTTTGCCTGATGGTATAGTGAACTATCGCCAGATGTCTCTTTCCTTCCTCTGTGGGGCAGCCTGTTCTTCATCATCCTTATTCTCCAGCAGAACAGGATCTCTAGCAGGAGCAGGTCTTGATGTTGCAGCCATTGTAAATAGTTGGTGACTGTCGCAACACTGAAAACAGCAAACTATCCCAAGTTATGTCATCCATCTTCTAATAAAGTTTGATGTTTTTGGTGGAGTTTAATGGGGAAAAAAGGTGTGGTCCCTATGTGTCAAATCAAATGAGGATGTTTTGTGGGGTTGCCGAGTGAATCCCCGGTGCTGATCGACAAATTCGCCGTTTTGTGAAATAACGATTCGACCGAGTTATGTTTAAAAATATATATATTGTTGTACCTTGTGCACCTGTAATATGTGCACCCTACTAACAAAATCTGAAATAGTGTTGTATATGAAAAGATTTTCATTATTTACATTTTTGACAAATCTAAAAATTAAAAAAAATACATTAACATTTTCAATAACAAACAATTGCCAATAGTTTTTGTTTCAAAAACAGTTTAGAAGTGTTCTATGAAATATAAAAAAACTACCACTTTAAAAAAATATATATACAAAAATATCAAACAAAGCTTAAATTTATATGAACAGAATTATAATATATATTCTTACTATTAAGTCATAAACAGAGTATTTAGAAAAAAAACACAGTTGACAAAAAAAGCTTTCAAAATATTGAAGGATTCTTGAAAGCACTACTACTGAAATGGTACATAAAATAAAAAATTCACACAATATTGGAAAAGAAATAAAAAAAAAAAAAAAAAAAAAAGTTTTACTGAGAAGCTTACAAAAACGTTGAAATCCACTGGGGCGGACAAAAGATTACAAACCTTTTATAGTTAGGAAATAGAATTTTTTAAAACATAGAAATTCACTGAAAAAAAACAAAGGTTACAGGGGCGTTGTAGTTAGGCTGACATTTCACTCGTGGAAAACCAGAGAAATTCAGCAGTTATATTTAGCTGAACTAACTATAACATACACCTCTACAATGACGTGTCATATTACATCACTCATGACATCTTAAATGTCACCACCATTGGCATCCTCCACATAAACACTTACACCCCTATACAATATCTCATACACCCACTCTGACACAACCACTGACACACCCATTCACAGACCCATACATACACACACACCCGCTCACTGAGCCATACAGCCACTAACTCATATATACAGTTATACACATTACTCACTGACCAATACAGCCTCTCACGCTCACACACGTAACCACTCATACACCACTCGCACACTGAATCAGTCACTCCTACAGCTACTCACACACCTACTCACTCACCATACAGTCACTTACACAGCCGGTCACTCACCAGTACAGTTACTCACACACCCACTTATTCATACATATACTAACACATGTTCAGTCACCTATACAGTCACTGAGACGAACAGATGCTCTCCCATACAACCTGTCATATTCACTCACTCATACAGCCACTCACATCCACTCACTCATATAGCCACTCATACGCCCAGTTACTCCCTCACCGATACACCCATTTACACAGCCAGTCATTCAACTATACCAACACTTATTTGCCTGCTTTGTCACTCATTCACCCTCTCATTCATTTACTGCCACTGACACACTCACCCATACATCCACTCATTCACCCTCGTATTCGCCATTACACCCACTTACTCATAATGATAATCACAGTTAGTAACTTAATCATACACCCACTGACACACCCATTTCCTCACCCATTCACGTATACAGTCTCTCATGTACCCACTCACTCTTCTATACACCACATTCACACCCACTCCCTCACCCACACAGGCATTCCCACAGCCACTTACTTAAATATAAATGCTTAACACAGAAACTTTTAGAAAACACTCACAATCATTGGATGATGTCATCAGTGATGTCATTTAAGATATCATCAGTAATGTCACTGACCAGGTCATCAGTGATATAATATGTGAAGTCATAAGAAGTGCATTGTGGGGAGTTAGCCCAGCTAACAATAACTGGTGAATTTCTCTGCTTTTGTACGAGTGAAATGTCAGCCTAACTATAAGGTCTCTGTAACCTATGTTTTTTTCAGTGAAAACAATAAAATATATATGTATATATTTTTCTGCTTACGTTTTTTATTATGAGGGTGGCTTGCTAAACCAGCTTCTAGACCATACCTAAAAAGTATGCAAATCTTCGTCTAAAAATAGCTGTCATTTAGCATGCATACCCACTTTTGCATGTGCCGTTGGCTGAAAAATCAAGCAGTATAATCTTAATAGTACGGCATTCACGAAGAGTGCCATGATTTTCCATGTGAACATTATCCGTTATTGGAGTATATTTTACTACGGATGAGTAAAAACTACTTCTAATTCTTTGAGGTGGATTGCAAAACAAATTCTTTTAACATCCTTTCCATTTCTCGCTTGCACATTACAGAAGATATATCCCCCTCACGTACAACATCCCACACGAGAAACTAAAGTCACAGAAATCAGCTTTACCAGCAGTGTCGCGTGTAATTATTTAAGCATTGCATTTAAGAAGCAATAAATCAGTTTGCTGTCGACCGCTATGGAGCCAGCCATGTTTGCCTGAGCTCCCATGGACCGGCCCCCAACTGCCCAGTCATCCTGTGATATAGGGGCATGGGCTGGGGTCCTGGAGGCACTTGACGGCATACTGCTGACCTTGAGGGTAGGGGCTTGATGACATCAGACATCCCCTGAGGATCGTGGCCCCAGCCTAAAAATGACGGCAAAGGCCCACATAATCGCCTAGCTGTGCTGTTGCGTCCATGTCGTGAAGCTGGCGGCAGGAGGTGAGGCTCACCATTCTGCCCTCCTCCTGTTAAGACTGTGACCCCAAATGAGTGGCTAGCATGCCGTGGAGACTGCCACCTCGCCCTCTCATGACTGTGGCCCGCGAGGCTGTCTGAGTCTGGTTCTGGACACCTTGCTGAATCTGCTGGATGCTGCTCTAGTCGTGTTGAAACAGCGCCCCCCCGCCCTCCACACCTGACGGCAGGGTGACTGGGCTGCCTGAGACCCTCTCCCTTTTTTTTACCCTTGCAGAGCCCCTTTATTATTTGGGCCCCGGATGCTGGGAGGAGAGCAGGCCTGGGTTGACCGGTGGCAAGCCCCGAATATCTTTTTACACCTTGATTGATGTGGCCCTGGGAGTTGCAGCCTCTCGACTTTTCCTGTGTTGTGTGGTTGGCATTGTTGCTTATGTCTAGGAAATGTGGGGAAAGCGATGCATTTGTCTGGGTGGGGGTGTTGCTTTTTGTGCGAGTGCATGCAGCTTTTGATGGTGCAGGAGTGGGAAGGGTGGCAACAGGGGTGGGGAGGGCACTGGCGGACACCCTGTGACCAGTTTCTAGATCACAGCTGATTGCGAGGAGCATGGTCTCAAAGTCCTTATGTTGAATGTGAATGGGTTGGGGAGCAAAATCAAGCAGGGTGGTGGCACAGTTCATCAAACGTATGGCCCTGGAAATTGTCTTCCTGCAGGTTACCCACTTGCTGGGCACGAAATGTAGGTTCTTGGGCGAGGGCCTTGTGTCCCTTGGTCATTTGGGTGTCACATCAGGGGCCCGTGACAGGGATGTGTGCAGATACATTTTGAACTGTCCTTGGGGTCTAGGGTGCCAGGGGCATGTAGTGCCACACTCTTATAAATGTGTATGCACCTCCAAGACTACGAGGGATACCTTAGACCATGGGTACTCGCACACATTTTCCAAGGGGCCACGAAGTTAATATGTGGTGTGACCGAGGGGGCGCACTGATTCCAGCATGGTGGCAGTCAAGGGCTTGGGAGGTGTAAGGTGGGCATAGGGGAGTGACATGTAAATCTAGTGGTTGAATTGCACCTGGAAGCAATCCCAGCTCCGCACCTGACCACACTGTATGATCCTGGGCAATTGTTTTATTTTGCTTTGCGTTTTGGCATTATTGTCCGGGGGAATGAAGGGGGTGGATGGGGAGGCTGGGACATAAATGTTTCTAAATTCATGTTTGAAAACTGTCACATAAAAAAAATAAAAACGAATCGCAATGTTTTTTTTGGAGTTGATTTTAATTTTGAAGGGAATTGATCATATTTTTTAATTTTTGTTGCAAAATACCTTTCAGAACACTTCAATTTGTAAAGACAAGTGGTGCACTAGAGCTTCTGTGCTTTGTTTTTTAATTCGGTTTGATTGTAAATAAATACTTCCCATTTATTTAATATCTTTATAAGCATTAGTGTTCTGTAATGTAAACAGCATCCTAGTGCTGCTGTTCAACCAGGAGCTGCATGTAAAGATCAGGAGGGCCGCATGCGGTTCCTGGGCCGTACTTTGAGTATCACTTCCTTAGACAATTTCAATTTCAATTTTATTGACTGTATAATTAATTAAAATCATTACAGTAAAATCAACAATGAAACAAATTCTTGTATATAGAAAAGGATAAATACTTAAAAAGCTGAAGTTAATGCTAATGCTAAATTCAAGACTGTGATTGGTTACATCATTTACTTGCATGAAATATTTTGTTCAAGTGACTGATTCCCGCATGGTTGTCCATTCCCCAACTTATGTGCCTTGGAGTTAGTCTGTTGCAGGTGAGCGCATATGCTACTCTCCATGGTGCATTAAGTATCTTACTAGGTGCATTGCTTTCTTGGTAGGGGGCGTGTCTTCCTTAGACAGAATCCGCTTGATACTCTTGGAGGCGGGCTACACACTTCCAATACTAGGTGGGGACTTTAATGACACTATTACAGACACTCCCCCCCCCCCCCCCCTTGCGGACACCCATGCTTAGTGTCTATCAGTCACTGCCTTAGTTTGCTGCTCATATTTTTTTTTTCACTCACAGGTGTGCATTGATGGGAGATTTATATATTATGTTCCGGCGTGTGGTGCTTGCATCAGGAATTGCCTTTTTGTTAAAGGTGTAAGTTGTACTTACAGGTTTCGGCGGCAGTCGTCTGTCTCTGTCATTTGTTGTTTTCATGACACCGTTGGTTTCTCCGGTGGCTTCTGTTTGTTCGCGATGGGTCAGTTTCTTGGCTCTAGTGAAAGGCGTACTTTGGCTGCTTTGTTGTGCTAAGAAGTGTCCGTTTCTTCATTTTACACCACCAGCCTCCCCTGCGGAGCGTCTGCCTCTTGCTTTGGTGTAGTTTTTGTCCTCAGGCTGCTCCCTGTCCCTTCTCACCTCTCTGAGAGCCAGTGCCCCCTTTGACCCTCTACCTGCTGCCCTCTACCTGCTGCCTCTCCCCCGCCTCTTCTCCCAGTTCACACCTTGGTGCTTTCACACTTAACGTCACCTCCAGCTCGCATTTTCACTGACATGAGGAGGAGGAAGAGAGACGGGGGACAGAGGAAGACTTGGTGGGGTCGGGGAGACTGATACGATGGGGCGGTTAGAGTGGTGAACGAAGAGGGGGGGGGAGAGAGAGAGAGAGAAGCAGTGGGGAAAAGAGAGACCGAGAAGTGGGGAGGAAGGAAGATGAGAGAGCAAGTAGAGGGGATGTTAGGGGGGTCTTGGGTGAGGGAGAGCAGCTTCAGAGAAGTGAGACCTGTGTCCTAACTCCACCAGTGAAGACAGCGGGTCCAAAGGAGAAAGAACCAGGCCAGACAGAGTAGGTCCACGCAGTGTTCACGGAGGCAGGCTCGCTGGGTCCGGAAGAGGGACAGGGCAGGCAGAACAGTTCCAGAGAAGGGCGAGCAGAATCAGACCAGGACAGCAGATCCGGACCAGCAGATCCTCCTGCGCAGGGAGATGGTGCGATATACAATCAGAATGTAGTGTTCAGCTTTTGGGGTGCCAGAGGGTAACTTGAGGGTTCACTGTGGGTTTTAGGGTGCCAGGGAGTAATTTTAAGGTTCAGCGTGGGTTAGGGATTGGGGCGCCAGGGGGATAATTTCAGGAAAGGTACCAAAAAAACACACAACAGCAGACCAAGGTCAAGCACATTAATTCCGTCTGTTTCAATTATCTGTTTGTGCAACTGCTCCCCAACATCCGTTGCCAAAGAATGTGTAGATAACAAAATGTACATAGAAAATGGTAGGTGCACTCCAATGAAGTCAATTGCGCAGAAGGATATATTTCAGGGTAGGTATGGGTTTTGGGGTGCAAGGGGGGGACATTTTAGGTTTCAGGGCGGGTATGGATTTTGGGGTGCCAGGGGACAATTTTAGGTGTCAGGGCGGGTATGGGATTTGGGGTGCCAGAGGGTAATTTTAGGGTTCAGGGTGGGTTTGGGTTTTGGGGTGCCAGGGAGACCATTTTAGGGGTCAGGGTGGATATGGGTGCCAGGGGGGTAATTTTAGTGTTCAGGGCGGGTATGAGTTTTGGGGGGGCCAGGGGTAATTTTAGGGTTCAGGGTGGGTGTGGGTTTTGGGGTGCCAGGGGTGTAATTTTAGGGTTCAGGGTGGTTATGGAATTTGGGGTGCCACAAAAGAAGATGGCTGTGGCACAACAACCCTATGGTGTATGAGATCATATGCGGCCTGCTTCCTGCCCCCCATGGCTCCTCCTGTGCCCCAGTGTTTCTTGTGACCCACCTGGCGCACATCATGGCGGAGGATGGTGATGACGTTAACATTTTGTCCCCCCCTCCCCTGGAAAAATGTATGCCGACGCCCATGGAGACTGCCATCCTATGCTGTGGGGGATCTCCTTCTACTCTGGGGACTGGGGGACATTTTCTAGGCTGAACTACATATTTTGACCCGTGGGCGACCATCTGGCCATAAGGGTGGACCTGGCTTGGCAGTTCGGTCTGGACTGTTCCCATGAGGCACTGGGTCAAGACTGATTTTCATATGGCCAGGTCTAAACTGGGGTGGCATGGTGAGCAAAAGAATGATGGATTTAACCCAGTTCTCTTGACTGGGGATGAATGTTTTGATTTATTCTGCATTCTGTCCATCAATTGTGTGTCTTTTGCATAAGGGGAGCTGAGCATCTCACCTGGTGTATTTCGACCTGTCACCCCTGCTGGTCACTCTGGGTGAAGGGAGTATGCACGGGGCTTGGCTCTGGATATTTAACTTTTCGGCAGCTGCGTGATTTGGGGACCATCAGACAACTCAGACTGGGTTCTGAGATATTTTGAAGAGAACAAAGACTCAAATCAAATCAAATATCTTTATTCGGCACTTAAAAAGATACCATAAAAGTACATACAAACATTTAAAACCACATTAAAATGATTAGGAAAAAGGAGGGGCATTAAATTCATGTCTAAAATTTTCTGTTATCAGTCTCTAATTACAGGACATTACAGTTATTTGCTTCTCTTGTATACCTTAACCTCATAGCCACCTTGATAAAACGTATTATACAAAACAGTGTGTGAGCGTCTGAGGCTTTCTGCAAAAACATTAGAGCTGCTTTTGCCTGTTTGAATTTAGCTTTTTTGAGAATCCCCACCAGGAACTTGCGTCTAGGGGCTGAATAAAATGAACATAACAGTACAAAGTGAAGGGTATCCTGCGGAGACCTACTGTCGCAGCCGCAGGTACCCTTCAACTCCACTGATAAAGTAAATCCAGAGGGGACAGACAATAAATGATGTAACATATTAAGTCTAAAAAGGGTCATATAAAATCTGTCCTGTGCATTGTACATCACTGCTAAATATGGTTCCATTCCATGTTCCATTTTCAGTAAACTGTAGGCCAAAACTGTAGATTTGCGCTTTTCGGTGACAGCCCTGCTTGTAGATGTCCATTCACCAAACAGTTTTTTGACCAAAGTCTTATACTGGGCATTTAGGGTTTCAGGTGCGGTGTAAAAATGTTTGCAACCGATTGCCTCCAAGGAATCTTTTACATACTTTATCCAGGGGATATGGCTCCCTCTGTCACGATTCAGACAGTCTTTAATGATTTGCCTACTAAGACCGGCCTCTGGATTAGTCCAGATTTTGATCCAAGCCAGGAGCGGCCTGATCTTTATTCGGTCTTCAATGTAGGGTTCTCCCAGTTCTTCATGTATAATGTAAGATGGGGTACTCTGTGGCACTTTCAGTATCCTTTTGAAGAACTTGTTTTCCTCCACCTGAATCTGGTGCATATGCATATTTGTGAAACCTCACACTTCTGACCCATAGGCTGCTTTAGTGCAGCATATCGACCTGTACAGGTTAAGTACTTGCTCCGGCGACCATCTGCCTAGTCTTCTCCCATAACCCATTATGGCCCCTGACGACGCCACCAATTTTGCCTCGTGTTTATGAGTCAGGGATTTAAAGTCTAATCGCTCATCAAATAATACGCCTAGGTAGGAAAAGGACTGGACCAGGCCTATTTTATAGGAGCCTATCCTATAGACAAATTTCCTGTTTGATCTTACCCCAACTGACATAACATAAGACTTTTCCAGGTTAGCTGACCGGTCAAGTGTGGCCATGAAGTTAACAAATCCATCAATCAGCCTCTGGAGCCCCCGCGGTGTTCGAGCTAACAACACCGCGTCATCCGCATAAAGCAGGACGGGCACCGGACGATGACCTATTTGGAGGGAATCCACACTCAATTTGGATAGTTCCTTGTCCAGATTGTTGATATATAGGGAAAATAAAAATGGCGCTAAAATGCAGCCCTGCCTCACTCCGCTCGTACATAGGAATGGTTCGGTCTTACTTCCATCTTGATTATAGCGGAGCGTTGCCGATGTGTTCCAGTGTAAGGCCTTAAGGGTGTCAACTAGCTCTTGCTCCACCCCTAGGGTTGTCATCAGTGCCCATAATTTTTCCCTATTCACGCGGTCAAAGGCCGCGGAAAGGTCCATAAACCCCAAGTGGGTAGCCCCTTTACTGGCAATAGTATACTTAGCGGTCAAGAGGTACAAGTTCAGACACTGATCAGTGGTTGACCTTCCCTCCCTGAACCCGTATTGAATATCTGTAAGTATTTGGTTATCCTCTGCCCAATCTTGTAGGCGATTTAAAATGGCACGACCCAGCACCTTTGCCGTCACATCAATTAAAGATATGGGACGGTAACATTGGGGGTCATCCCGATTTCCCTTTTTTAAAAATTGGTACAATGGTCGCCGAAGACCAAGAGCGGGGCAGCCCTGCCACAACTGCCTCGTTCAAGACCCTCGTGAAAATGGGAGCCCACAGTTCCATATTCCTCAGATAGAGATCAGGGGGTATGCCATCAGGTCCAGGTGCTTTATTTTTAGTTAGCCCCAAGATTGCCAATTCCACTTCTGCCATAGAAAAATCTAGCCGTGCAGTCAGTTTTGACCTCTGCCCTTCATCGTGATTTATTTTCCCTGTGTGGTTATACAAACTCTGGAAATGGGTATGCCACTGTGCTGGTAGGATGGTATTCAGAATTTGTGGTGCACTTGGGTCCTGGAAGCACGGCTTATTTATAACTTTCCAGAACCCAGACAGGTCTCCTCTTTCTGCCGCCTCCCTTAAGTCCTCCCAGGCTTGTCTTTGAAGACTTTCTTTACGGGATTTCAGGGCCTTTTTATATCTCGATCTACAATGGGCAATTCGAGTGTTGTTCCTAGGGCACTGTTTTAGGCTATATTTGAGATCTTTATGTGCCTTGATACACTCTTTGTCAAACCAACGAGATGTAATGGCTGGTTCGCTTCTTTTAGTAGTCTTTAATAGGCCGTCGAAAAGACGTGCTATTTCTTCAAATGCGGTGACCACCGTCACTCCCTCGTTGTTTTGGTCAAGGCATACATTTATAGCGTCTAGCCCTGCTGTTACGAAACTCCTATAAAACTTATTTCCATCTATCTTGGCCCATCTAAGCCTCCTCCCCTGGTCTACCACCTTTTCTATTGAATCTACTCTGCTTGGTGGGTTCTTAAGATTTAGACATTTTAGTTCCATAACCAAAGGGTTATGGTCGCTAAAAATGCTATTTTCAATGGCCGTACTGCTAATCCAGTTTCTAAGTGTGGGAGAAACCATGATGAAATCTATATATGAGTGACAACCTCTACCCTTAAAAGTTGGGCTAGGTTCCCCACTGCTACCTATCTCGATCAGGTTCATCGTGTGCACCAAATTGTGCCTTTTCGTCACCTTGTCTATTTCCCACCCCTCTACGGAGTGTACAAAGTGTGGTCCTTTTGACACTGTGCACCGCGACCAGTCCTTATTCAATGGCCTCAAGTTCCCACAGAGGTGACAATTAAAGTCCCCTGTGAGGATGACGCACGGGGCAGCTGCTACATTTGTTAGCGATAACTGAGCATCTATGCCGGAATCTAATTCTTTTATTACATTTCCTCTACTATTTGTGCCTACCGCACTATACAAATTTACCAATAAAATGTTAGTCCCTTTGGAACGGAAGCCTATCGCCTGCATGTTTTGTGAATTCCAATGATGGTTGGACCATACCCCTTGTATGCGGAGGTCTACATAAATTAGTAGCCTTCCAATCGCTCTTCCTGATGAGGATCTTAAAGCAGGGACTGGAAAGCATTTAAACCCCTCTATGGTATACTGATTGGGATCAATCACCCAAGTCTCCTGCAAACATATAATATGGAAGCTGGTGATATACTGTCTCCATTCTTGGCCCTCATATTTGGCCGCCAAACCTGCTATATTCCAGGATATGACTCTGAGACCGTCCTGCCCGTCCAACATTTTTGCCCCATCCCCTGATGGACGGGTTATCCTATCCTCCCCAGCTATTATTATATCATCAATTAAGGCAACTACATTATCTGCATTTGGCCTTACTAATTTCTCTGAAGTAGATGTAACCCTCATGTCTTCCCTGCATGCCTTATGCTCTATGCACTGTATCCCCCTTGTTGCTCTAGGACATCCTTCTTACTGACTCCCATGCTGCTACTTTCTTCGGGGTGGTGGATAATATGTTTCCCAACCATGTGGACCCTTTACCAGATAATCCCCTTGCAGGTTGAGGTGGACAAGTTACATCCCAGGAGAGTCAATCCACCTCATCTAATACACAGAACCTATTCCAATGGGCATGCAGTGGGATAGCAGGATCATATGCAAATATACTCTCCCCAGATGCTCGCCACTGTTGCACTCTATTCTGGGGGCCATAATGATAAATCCTGCTAGCACAGACTCGCTTTATATGTGCTGGTCTCTGGGGTGTGGTGGGATAAAAATAGGTGCAGTGGGTATATCTTGGTGTTTGAGCTGCCTAAGGGGGCATTACATATATAATTCACTGCAGAAGTGTCCCTAAAATGTATTATTATAATGTCTCCTGCCACCGTTTTTACTCCCTTCCCAATCCACTCCCCTCTTCTGACGGCAAGTATTTCCCCTGATATATTTGGGGGTAGCGGTCTGTTCGCCTTTAGCCATTGCACGCACTTATTTTTTAACTCAGAATGGTTTTCTCTTTTCCCTTCCTTTAAGGGCGGAACCCCTGTTAATACTACAACAAAGGGCAGGGCTTCCGGGGGGAGGTTTATAGTCTGGAAGCGAGCTGGGCCTGGTTTGTCTGTTACATTTTTTGGCAGGGTATTTTTGGTCACATTATTACTCTCCTTCGGGTTGAGGCCCATTTTACCATTTGCGGATATAGGTTTTCCCGCTCCCTGGTGGATGTGGTCATGAGGGGTAGTGGTAGGACAAGGGGATAAGGGAACTCTGGTGTTTTTAGAGGTGGTAAGTTGTGTTCCCATCTTTGTATTTGTTGTGGAACGGTTGACAGCTGGTGCCACCTTATCCCTATGTGTGTTGTTTGATATGTCCCTTTCCTGCTCGGCCGAAGCTGGGATTCCGACGGAAGCCACCGGCTTTGCCGTTCCTACCCCCCTGTTATTTATTATAGAGGTTAGTCTATCAATCTTTGACACCAGGGGTTTGATATGAGTAATGATAGTTTGTTCCAGACATGCCTGTAAGTCGGCTACCATGTTTGCCACCCAACAGGGTATGCCTGGTGTAGTATTAGGTTTTGGTGTCACCAGATTATGATTAGCAGTGTGGTTTTTCCCCTTTTTTTTTGTTTACTGAAGTTTCTTTATTCCTTCTCGGACCTGTATTACTTATTGTCAGCTTTTCTGGAGCAAGGGGAGGGTTTAGATCTATAGGAATGTCCTCAGCCACAATGGGGGTCCCTGTGGGTGCCTGTGCACAGGGGAGCTCAGCGTAAGAAGACGTTAAGCAGAAGCGTGTGTCCGGCACGTCTGTTATAACCACTGAAAAGTCCCCTCCTAAATCTTGGATAGATACAGTGGGTGGGAGTGAAAACCTTCTTTCAGTGTTTACAATTGCCGTAGCTACTGCCCCTATAGTTTGTTGCAACATCTTATCTATTGCTGTTAGTGTAGGTAGGGGCTGTGGTATGGCAGCTTTCTGTCTGGTATTTGAACGTAGCGTAGGCATCTTAGCGATTTTGGTCACCTTCCTCATTCTTTGATAGTCAGTGCTTGTCAGGTTTAAGAGGTGTCCTCACCAAGTGAAAATTGTCTCTTTCTGACTTAGAAATCCAAGCGATATCACCAAGGACTTTTAGGGCCACGGGGCTTTATGACGATGTTAGCAATACCTTTAGATAAGTATGTTGTCATCCCAGCGGTCCGTTGGCGAGAATTTAAGGGGGAGGTCCAGCCCAGCCTCCTCCGGCCTGCCCTTTGCCCGGGCTTAGCCCGGGGCACTCCCGCGCAGCGGGATTACCGATCAGTTATGTATGCGTCCTGTGGGCGGGGCAGTCAGGCAGCGCGGACCAGGTGGGCTGCCGAGCAGGGACTCCTGGTAGAGCGAGTCCCTGCAGCGCCGCTCCAAAAGGCCTCCTCTCTGTCCACAAACAACCAACACGGCCCCCAGGCGTCCAGAGCTGCGAGCGACGACAGCTCCCAGGAAGTTAGTGCCTCGAAGCGGCACCCGCGTAGCGGGTGCGGCGAGAAGTTGAACAGGGCCCTGCGTTCAACCAGCAAATGTCCCAGGCAAGTGAGCGCAGGTTAGCGAGAGTATCCCGACTGATCATGTCCTCTGTGACAAAATGAAGCATGAAGCGTACTGTGGCAGATAGAAAGCTCACTCTCGATTGTAATATGCTGAACTTCATACATATAGGGCACCACGTTGGTTGGTGCAGCTGCCATCCGGCGGCTGAGTGATGCGAGGAAGGAATATCGTAGACTGGTGAAATTTGCAGATCGTGGCCACTACCTGGCAACCCAGAGGAGACTTTATGATGTGGGGGATAAGTCTGGCCACCTCCTGGTCAGGATGTGCCATAGGGAGGAAGAGGCGAGATGGGTGGGGGAAATTGTCAGCCTGATGGGAGAGACGGTGACCGCTTGTGGAGACTTTGCCCAAGAATTTGGCAGACACTTCCGGGTGTGGTATGCTGCGTAGGTGTCCAGTGGCAGGATATGCAGATGTTGGAGACTGGTTTCGCGCTGGCGAAGCTGTCAAGGGCGCACACTGCAATTCAGAGTGGTAAAGTCCTGGGGCCCAATGGGCTGCCTGTACGATTGTTTAGGAGGCTGGCTGGGCTGGTGGGCCCGCACCTATAGTGACTGTTTGAAACCCCGTGCTCCCAAGGGTGACTGCCTCAGGACCACCAGCATGTAATCCTCGCTGTAAATACAAAGCAGGCCGGCCCAGGACAGAGCGGGTCACACCGCCCTATCTCACTTCTTAATATAGAGACTAAGCTGCTGGCGGCTATGCTGGCCCAAAGGCTCAACACAGTTATCCCATCATTCGTCCACCCAGTTAAAACTGGATTCATGCCTCGTACTTCTATTTGGTTGAACTTGCAGAGGCTGTTAACACTGGCTTGATGCGGGTGAGGGGTTGCGGCCCCACTGGTCCTCATTTCCACAGATGCAGAGAAAGCATTTGTCTCCATTCATTGGCCCTATCTGCACTTGGTCTTGCGTCACTTTGGATTCGGTCCCCACTTTTGCAGCTGGGTGGGTCTCCTGTATACAAACCTCACAGCAGAGTTGCAAGCAGTGTTTCCTGTAGGTGCGCTCACCCGTGCTACCACAAGCTTGCAGTGTCTCCTGTGAAGCACGCACACTTAAGTGGACATCCCATCACACAGAGACCGTTTTGGGCCGCAGTTTTACAAATGCGAGCAGCACAAAAAAATTGTTGTTTGCTTTTTAGGTCTCGGCTAGCGTAGGCGGCGCACATGCGCAGTCTCGCTGGCGATATGTTATGTCTCTGAGTAGCGAGGTTAATTCCCGCCTCTCTTCTCTATTGGCTGGCCTCCTAAACGGCGGCCGGCCAGTGGAGAAGAGGTATCAGTGATGTCATTCTTCCTATCTAAGCCCCGTCTTTTTCGGATTGAGGGGTGTGTTTTTTCGTTTCTTTCTCTCCTCTTTCCATTGGCTGGAATGTAAACAACCGTCAAAAACACGTCGTTGTTTACATTCCAGCCAATGGAGAAGAGGGGATAAAGTAAAACACGCCCCCCAGTCTGCAAAGGACGGGGCTTAGCGAAAAATGGCGAGCGCTTGTTTTTTCTTTTGGGTGAGGGCTTGTTTGTTTTCCCTGGTGGAAGAAAGGCTGCATCTTGATACCTCGGGCTCATTGGATTGTTAATGTGCAAGCCCTGGTCATACTAGAGCAAAGATGCCGTTCCTCCGAGCCTCTCACTTCCTTCCCATTCTAACCCGGTGGGTCCGCGCGGGTGCAGTCGCCCGGCCGAAGCCCGGTTTACCTCCATTGTCTCCGTGGGGGCCGCGAGCACAGAAAAGAAGCCCGTTGGCCGCGGGCTCTGGTGATTGGGACGCGCGGGGGAGCCAGGAGACGGGCACTGAATTATTCATGTGTGCTTCTCTGCATGGGAGAGGGGCACGTGCCGAAGAACTGCCGTTGGCCCCAGCTCAGCGCCAGGATTAAAGGCTGGCCCAGCTGTCTTTGTTCCGCTGTCGGTGCCTCCTGCCCCCCCTCCTTCGAGGCATATGTGTGGCCTCCCTTGCACCCAGACCTCGAGGGCGGATAGCGGCGGCGAGCAGCTCCACCTGACTCCATGACACACAACTGGTGGGTAGGTTTGGATCTTTATCTCCCCTTAATATTCCTTCTCAATGTATGGGGCACGCTGCACACAGGTACGTGTGGGGGAGGGGCTTGGGGGGACGCACATCTTGGCTGGGTGGCTCATGCTCGCCGTTGTCACTGTGACTGTTTATGTGCGTGCAGGAGCAAGCGGCGTGGGGCACTGGGTATCGTGGGGTGCAGCCTGCTGTCAAATGGCAGAAGGTACAATAAAGGAGGGGAGGGCTGCATGCCGCGGCTAGTCCTGGCAGGTGCAGGCTCTCAGGATACACGTGGAATGCTATGTTTTCACATCTCAGCCCACCATCCTCATCAGTCCTCCATTCATGGCTAGGAAAGACGTGAAAGCTGTGGTGGGTGCCAGGGGGCAGCCAGACGCCCAAGCAGCAGTGTTTACCAAGCAAAGAGGGCCGCGCAGCGGCTCCCACACACACTCACTGGCCTCGATCTAGGGACCGACACGACAGCAGGCCCGTCCAGGTCAGCGGCGGTATCAGAGATGTGCTAGGTTTGTCTGTAGCGTGTTTTTTCCCCCACCGATGTCTCTATCCTGTCCCGACTGTTCCTGTCTAATATCTATGAATCTGACCCTGATCTTCCATGATTTGGGATCTATGCGTCTGCTGCCCTTGTTGCACGGCTGGCGCCAATTGCCGCTGTTATGAAGTCTGATCTGCGCTAGTCATCTTTCCAGCGAGGGTTTCCATAGTATACAGACCGAGGTCCTGCTGTGGTTAATCGCATTGATCCTCCGGGCCAGAGTCTCGCTGTATGCTGTCCTTGTCCTATTCTGGAATGTTTGTTTTTGCTGCCCCCATTCTCCCTGACTGTTTATGTATTTGAGCGCTGATCCAGGCCAAAGGTTGTGTGCGTTCAGGTCCAGAATAGCAAGCTGGCACACAACCAACTCGACATTGAAAGTAAAGGACATTGTTTGGGTGTAACGGTAGCTACCCCTGTTTTGCCCTTTGATTTGATACCCCTGACTTAATCTGTCACTGCCCAAGACACCCCTGGTCTCAGGAGAACATGAACTAAGTCTGAAAAAATAAAGTTTTTTCAATGTTTTCAATGCTCTGTGTGTGTGTGGCTCTGTGTGTGTGTGTGGGGGGGGGCTCTGTGTGTGGGGGGGGCTCTGTGTGTGTGTGTGTGGGGGGGCTCTGTGTGTGTGTGTGTGTGGCTCTGTGTGTGTGTGTGTGTGTGGCTCTGTGTGCGTGTGTGGCTCTTTGTGCATGTGTGGCTCTTTGTGCATGTGTGGCTCAGTGTGCGTGTGTGGATCTGTGTGCGTGTGTGGCTCTGTGTGCGTGTGTGGCTCTGTGCGTGTGTGGCTCTGTGTGTGTGTGTGCGGCTCTGTGTGCGTGTGTGTGTGCAAATGCAATAGGTCTCGTATTTGCGAGAGATTAAGCTATTGGGATTATAAATGACAATGCCATTTAATTATCTGTTTTCAAAACCAACACATAAATCAAAAGTTTGTCATTTACAATGTCAATAGCTATAACTTTTCTGAAGGTGAGACCGTTGCATTGTAAATGCTTTTTGTTGGATATGACGAAGTTGTAGTGGAGGCAATCTTGGGCGGAGATAAGTGGCTCCGGCACACACCACTTGCTGCATTCTATTCAGTAATTTGAGCATGGCTGGGGCTTGTGATACAGATTATTGCATGGCTTTGTTATTATGTTAGTGATCATGAAAGTGTGCTTCATGCTTTGAGACAGCGCTGATCTCACCTGCAGGAAGGGTAGTTGTTATATCTGACCCACTGGTGACAATAGGTGCAGTTCATAAATTGTAATCTTTCTAATATAGCAGAGTGAGCTCTGAAGGACATGTGGTACCTTCACCTTGTAACCCTCACTGTGTTATGTAACATCCTTTATAGAGCTGTACACACACATGATTTATTCTCAATGTATAATCCGGAAGTGTGATGTAAGATGTTCTGATACCCTGCATTGGGTTGGGTAGAGTCACTTCTCATCCCAATGCAGGATGTCAGAGCACTTTACTTCACACTTGCACAAATAATTTAAATACCACTATTTTTCTTTTTCCTTTATAGCACTTTAGCAACACTGAAGTGCTAAAGCGCTATAAAAGAAATAAAACAAAATAGTAGTATTTAAATTGTAATTTGTGTACATATTAAGGAGACCAACACATCTGACATTCTTACATTCTTCGGAAGAGAAGACGGAATAAACAAGGAAAATGCCATCTTGGAGGCCTCTTGGAAATACTCGGTTGCACTTAGTTCATCAGCGGGAGTTCTCTGTACATCATCAAAGCTTTGAGCAATGATTTACAGAGTTCTGTTTTTGTTAATGTCAAGGTCAACAATTGAACAAAATGGTTGTTAAATATTTCTTATTTATTTTAAATGTTTTCTATAGTGCGGGGGTATCAGAGCGCTTAAAAGTATATGTCCGGCAAGGATACAAGGGGTAAAAAACAGAGCAACCTAACGCAGTAAAAACAAAAAACGTCTCTCTGTAGTTGATGCGATGCAGCCAAGTAATAGTTCTATCATACTATCTTGGGGTATTGGGAGATCCAGGTGTGTTGCGACATGATCCTCTGGGAACTCGACACAGCGATCGGGAAGCGGTACAGCATAATCCCCAGTTTGTACGCCTCGGTATCCCTGGGGATGTTGACCTGCCTAGAAAATAAGCATTGGCATGGCCAATAGGTCTCTCCTTTGGGACCTTCTAAGTATTTAGGAAATGCAGCACATTATATATTGAGTACTGTACTATCAAATGTTCTTTTGCGCGCAAAACAACCGGTTGCATAAAGCCGAATCCATCACCTTTCTATTGAAAAGCATAGGCCGTGTCACATGCGAGTGATCACATTAAAGATTGCAGAATCAGCCATGGTTCAGTTGTTAATTATTGGCTATGTTAAGTGTGGGGGATCCCATGAAAATGTTAGGAGTTGAAACGGCGATCCGATTCCTTGGTACGCAGTTCCCGCATTGTGAATTTTCTTTTTAAATAAAGCACCCAACACAAATACATGAATGCGGGAATTCCTTTCAGGGGATAATGAGCGCCCCCAATAGCGTGAACAAAACATGAACTACACCACGCTGGGCTGGAGTTTGCGCGATGTAACTTTTATTTTTAACAATTAAAGCACATAAATCGCGCTAAAAATCCGCACTCCCTGTCCCGTTAGAAAGGGAGTTGAAAAAGAGCTCCAGAGAAAAAGCTGGCCGGTTATTGGCTGCGCAGTTACGCCAAAGAGAGGCCGCTATGGCGATCCCAGCAATCAGATCAACTGGTGGTGATATCCTCACTCGGCCGCAGGAGATAGTTGAGGAGTTCGCCTCATTTTATAGATCTTTATACTCCCCAGACATTCGGGTAGATAAGACAGTGATGTCTCAATTTCTGGATGGGGTTCATCTTCCGCGGCTCTCCGATGATGGCAGGGCTCTACTCGAGGGACCTATCTCGAAGGAGGAGATTTCTTCAGCTGTCTCTTCCTTACCGTATCATAAAGCTCCGGGCGATGATGGTTTTCCTCCTGAATTTTTTAAATGGACTGGTCAATCTATGCTTGATACTCTTCATGCCGCTTTTGAGGAAGCCGTGGGGGAGTCCTCTCTGGGTTCTATCTCTAACAAAGCACTCATAGCAGTCTTGCCAAAACCCGGCAAGGACCCTCTATTGTGTAGTAGTTATCGCCCCATATCTCTTTTAAATACTGATGTTAAACTTCTTGCCAGCATTCTAGCTTCACGACTTCGCAAGGTTTTGCCTTCCTTAATCCATAATTCTCAAGTAGGTTTTGTCCCCGGTCGTTCCTCCCGCAATCATTTACGTACTCTCTCCCATGCCCAATGGTCCGCTGAAACTCTTACAGATGATGCCCTCATTCTTTCTTTAGATGCTGAAAAAGCATTTGATCGTATAGAGTGGGACTACCTCTTTACCATAATGCGAAAATTCGGATTAGGTGATCAATTCATAGCCAAAGTGCGTCTACTTTACGACAACCCATCGGCCCAAGTTAACTGTGGAGGTTTTCTCTCTACACCATTTGCTATTCGGTGAGGTACCCGTCAAGGCTGTCCGCTATCCCCTCTTCTTTTTCTTTTGGCTATGGAACCTTTGGCTGCTGCAATTCGTCAATCGGCTGATGTGGTGGGTGTCCCTCTTCCAATTGCTCATTCCAAAATATATTTATATGCGGACGATATTCTTCTTACACTTACTGATCTTTCGCGATCTCTCCCTGCTCTTCTCCATATTATTGAGGACTTCTCTTCTTTTTCTGGTTATAAGATCAACTGGGACAAAAGCGAAGCCTTACCTATGTCCTTAGGTACTACCAAAGATGCAATCTCTGGTTTTCCATTTCACTGGCAACCTTATAGACTTAAGTACTTGGGAATTCTCCTTAACAGGGGATTGGATAACGTTGTAACAGACAATTTAACTCCCTTGATTACGCAAATGCAACGGGACTTCGATGAATGGAAGGCTTTAGGTTTATCCCTTTGGGGACGGGTTCAGGCGATTAAGATTAATTGTGGGTTTCTAAAGATGGTCACTTTACCGCGTTTTCTTTATGTTCTGGGTATGCTCCCTTTGTCTATTCCTTTGGCTACTCTCCGATCCATTGATTCAAAAATTAAACTTTTTATATGGGGCACGATTAAACCGCGACTCGACTTTGCAAAATAAAAATCCCATCAACTATACGGAGGTTTAGGTCTTCCATCAATTGAGCACTATTCTCTTGCCCATCATCTTTCCCATCTTTCTTTTTACCTAAGTCCAAAGACGTTCCTCAATGGGTGCCACTTGAACGTCATTTGTTGTCATCTGGTCCTGGTCTCTCCCTTTTATATGGTAAGGGTTCCAGCTCTCTTGATCCCAAAAATCCTATCTTGTCTGCCATGTTTAAGTCCTGGCAACGAAGTCACCGTCTCCTTAAATCTAATCCGCGACTTCACTTCAATGCTCCTATATGGTCTAATTCGGCTATTCGCGTGCGAGGTCGAACTATATCTTGGCCTCTATGGCAGGAAGCTGGTATTCATTCCCTGGAACAATTGTTTCAAGGTGACCATTTTAAATCCTTCTCCCAATTGAGTGAAGAATTTCATCTACCGCCCATTCAATCCTGTAACTATTCTCATCTCCAGCAAGCTATTATAAAACATATAAGTTCCCCGCCTGACTCGTTATCCGCTTCTCCTATTTTATCTTATCTGAATTTATGGGGCACTTTTCGGGGTGTCACATCTGGTCTTTATAAGACTTTTCTACACCTGCTCTTTTCGCAACCTTTGTCCAAAGCTCTTCAATTAAAATGGCAAACACGCCTCTCTGTGACCTGCTCAGATAATCAATGGGATCTTATTTTGGAAGGATTACATAAGGGTGTTAGAGAAGCCCGCCTTAAATTTAGTATTTTTAAAATTCTTCATGAATGGCACTGGTCTCCGGTTAAACTACATCATGCTAAGTTGCTTTCGCTTTCTTTGTGTTGGAGATGTTCTGCTTCCGGCTGTGACATAACGCACATTATCTGTGAATGCCCTCGTACCAGATCATTTTGGCTTTTCGTACGAAATACTTTGGCTCATTCTATGTCATTGCCCTTACCCTTTACCTCTGCAAATATAATTTTACATGACTTTCGTGGCCTTTCCAAGTTTACTAAACCACAGATTCGCCTTCTCCATACTGCTTTAGCCACGGCAAAAATTTGTATATTGCGTCACTGGAAATCCTCACTACCTCCTTCTCAGGAGGAATGGTTGGTGGCAATGATACAAACAGCTTCTTATGAACGTATAATTTATAATGTACAGGATCAAGCTTCCATTTTTCTTCAAGTATGGTCCCCATTTTTGGAAACCACAGTGGTTAATGATTCTGTCTCTACTTCCTCTTCTTCTGCGACTATTACTCCTTAATCACATTTCCGGTCACCTGAAAGATCTCCACTGGCTTCCCGTCAACAAGAGAATAACGTTCCGTCTCCTCACCCACGCACACAAGGCCTTCTACGACCTAGGACCCGAATGCCTCAACAGACGACTGTCCTTCTACACACCCACCCGCCAACTACGTTCTTCCAACCAAGCCCTCGCCGCAATTCCGCGCATCAATAGATCCACCATGGGAGGTAGATCTTTCTCCTACTTAGCGGCCAAAACCTGGAATTCCCTCCCCACTCACCTCCGCCTGACTCAGAACCACCTCTCCTTCAGAAAGCAGCTAAAAACCTGGCTATTTGTAATGCACCCACCCTCCCTCAAGCGCCTTGAGACCCTCTGGGTGAGTAGTGCGCTATACAAATTACTGAACTTGAACTTGAACTAATCTCACCATGTTTCCTTTCCCTTCCTTATCTATTTTCTGCTTCTTATCATTCTTTTTGCTTTCATCCTTCTTCACAACTAGTTTGCTACTCTGGGAGGTTTTTCTTTTCTTTCTTTTTCTTTCTTTTTCTTTCCTTTCCTTTCCTTTCCTTCCTTCTCTTTTCTTCTTTTCTCCCTCTTCCCTCGTTTCACCTTTTGAATACTAGAGGATATGTTGTTTTCTATCTATTTTTATTATAATTTGGAAATGACTTCCTCATTTATATTGTGTATCATTTCTTTCTCTGCATATGTATCTGCATTTGTGATTTATTTTAAACTTTTCTTAATAAATAATTTCAACACAAAAAAAAGAGCTCCAATACCGTGGGCGAGGTTCACACGCTGTAAAAAAAATTCTAAATCAAGCACATAAATAACAACGTTGTTTACATAGTAACCTGATCCACAAACACTGCAGCTGACGCCCTGTGCACTGCTGCTTGCTCCCGAAGGCAAAACGCCATGAGTGTGAACATTTCAAAAGAGGTCGGACATGCACCCACCTTTGTCATTTGCGTGCTTTCATTCTTGAAAGAAATACAAAAGCCAATCGAATGTGTGGGAGGAGTCACACAGAGTAGTAACATGAAGCCTCGCAGAGCTGCTAGGCTCGACCAAGGCTGATTGTGGCAAAGACAGACATCATACAGGGTTGCGGCCGTCTGTATTGCCAACGAGCGCACAATGGATTGTTGGAATGGATGTCTGTATTGGGGGTGGAGAAGGTAATTTATGAAGCTAGGGGTTACCCCTCAGGGCTACGTTCAGGGGGACTCTATGGTGTAGCCCTAGTCACCGCTAATGGCTGTCCTCGCTGGGGGTCTACTGGGTGTTGTTGGGATGGGAGTGGGGGTGCAAGAGTTATGCCCCGGTCGCGCTGGGAGGCCAGATGCATGCTTTTGTACTGTATGGTAGCCTGTAATTTCTGTAAGCATCATGTTGCTGACACGCACTGTTATATGATTGAAAATGTTAATAATAACATTTAAAAGAATGAAACGTTTGTCTCCATAGTAAAACAAAAACAAAAAGAAACAAACACCTGACACAGAAATATCAGTTGTGCTATCTTTGAAACATGAAACACACAACTGCAGGTTTTTCCTGGTGGATAACTTTCATGTTTAAATTGCAGTGTGCGAACACAGTCTTACTCCTTTCCAAGACTAATAATAGGAGTACCAGTACATTGGACAATAGTGACAGCTGTTTATATAGCTACTTGACTCGACTCTTGTAACCAAACGAGTGTAAAAGCAGGGCTTTAAATTGGGCGGATCTCAGACCCAGTAGAAATTAAGAAAGGACTTTGAAACGAATCCCTTTCATACCCTATATTCAAGTCCTTATTTTACAGGCAAAAACTATTCGATTTCTGAACAGCGAGTGTAAAAATCGTTCAGGTAATCTATGTCGTTCCTGTTTAAATTGCACATACTTTATTTAATCTTGCATTTCCGAGGAGTGTTTGTTATTTCCATGATGATGTGTTACTGTATTTCTTTTTCAGGCCGCATATTTCTCTTGTGTAATGCATACTTTGAATTGAGTCGCCACATGGTTTTTATATTGGGTTCACGAAGGAGTTATGGCTGAAGGAAGTCTGAGTTTCTCTCAGTATCCATCAGTGGGTCAAAAAGGTATTTAGAATACATGCTCATGCCGTCCTTGTCCTCTTTGCAGAGGGCACTGTGCAATGGTCATGTATACAGGTTGCAGTTGTATGGGGAGAGTGGTATGCTGTGAAGCTTAGTTTACAGGATGAAGCCATGCCCTTTTGGGGCGTCTCCTATTTTTTTCAACCCACTTAAAGCTTTTTGTAAAATTATATATGAAAGCTAGTTAATTTTCACAATTTGTCAGTTCTACTTTTACAACTGAAATCCCCTTTAATATATAAAAGACCACATATCAGTCCACTGTGTAGCGTATATTAATAGTGTGTAGCCATCAAACTGTCCACAAACAGGTCTTGCTGACTTGAAAGAGTTGGGACCTCTTCCACACCACCAACCTTATGATTGCGTAGCTTGTGTTGGTACCTGCAGCGTTACCTGCTGCTGCTTCCTTTTGAAGTTTGGCCTATGTTTCTCATACTTCACTTTTCAAAGCTCTCTTTAAACTATCCTTTTACTGAAATCTGTGCATTCGGGTCGTTGATGCTTTCTCCTGAAGTTGTTTTCTCTTACTGTGTTTACTACGATTCTTTCAAATTGTATTTTTAGTTCTGGCTTGGCTGCATAACTGCCTGCAAACTTATCGTTACCAATTCTTTAAATATGCATGAGGCCACACAGTTGACTTCAGGAGTGTTATCAACATTTAGTTTGTTTTCAAGTTCCCTTTATCTTGTTGGGTTCACCTTAGAAAGGTAGGACTGGTTTTAATGGTAGCAAGTTTGGAGCATTTTCTGGTCTTAAAGCATTGGCCTCCAAAGCTTTGATGATGGTCTTCATGACATCTGGAGTTTAGCTGATGACTGGGTATGCACATTTAACCAGATCGACTTCTGATATATACGTCTTCCTGTAGATTTCTAAGCTTGTGAATATTTCAGAAGAAAGACAATCTGGAAAGTCCCAAAACCAATAATTTACCAGTCTCCCTGCACAACACCCTATTTAAGGCACTACCTGGCAAACTGTCATCCTTTCTGTTTTTACCCACTTCTGACCGATATGGTTTCTAGCTTTTCTCCAAACTTGAAGTCAAATGTCACCTCTTTTGGGGTCAGGATTCATGCCTTTTTGCCAGTATCACAAGCAGATTTCTCTCTGTATGTGGTGTTTGGTGCCCACACATTGTGGTATCCTATCGCATGCCCTTTTGTGCAGCTTAAGGGCATCAGAGAGCTGGATGCCAATCTCTTCTTAACAAGGGCTTGTCAAGAGAACATAGAGTGCTCCCTTTTCGCTCCGTCCAGTAAGTTGCTGATGTAGAAGTGGTCCTTTGCTGGATTCTCCCACGAAAAGGTGGCATTCTCCGTCTAGGATATGCCATTTGAAGAGACAGGCTCTTCTGGGAAAGTCTGACTCCTCTTTCAAGTGCTTTAAACAAAGCAGGGGCATGGCTTGCTCCTTGGGGCTGACTTCCTTAGCTAGGTAGTTTAATGAGTAGCAGCTGTGCTTTCATGGTTTCTCCAGAGCACAGCCTGAAAGACACAGACAACTGTCTCAGCTAGAGCAAACACGTCCTCATTTTTTTTGCCTTTTCTGTGGTAAAGAGGTTCCAAAGGCAGACATCGGCTCCATTCTAATTCATTGTGCTCCGGCTCTGCATCAGCAAAACTGCTTTAATTTTTCCCCTCTCATCCCTTATCTACCAGTTTGGCAGAGGATGTCCGTTTTCCTGACTAAGTTAAAGAGAGATCACCACAGATCAGCCGTGCCTAAACTGGCTTCTCAAGAGTATATCCTCTGTTTTCTGGCTGGTCCTTTAATTTGCCACACATCTGCCAAGTTTGTCCTCTTGCTAATGCTGGGATATTGGCGGCAGCGGTCCTTGACCTTCTTCAGAAAGTATCCATAGTGGCAGGGCCAGAGTTGGAGGGGGGATAGGTGTTTACTCTTGCTACTTTACTGTCCCCAAGAAGGTCACGTTTCCCTACGGCCCTATTCAGCCTGAGCATTTTTAATCCTATTTACAGCCAGGAAAAGATCAAGATGCTTTCTATACTGAATAATATCCTTAGCTTTATCGCAATGAGTATTGAGTGCTTGTTGGTGTCACACTTGATTGTAATTCGTTGTACATAGCTGTTCTTTTCCCTCTGTGTTGTTTTTCAATTTTTTATACACATGCACAAAAAGTATTTTGTTGGAATGTTTTCTAAATAAAAGATCAAATAAATGAACTGATGTTGTGATTTCTAAGCGGACTTATATGTTTCATTCATATAGTCAGAACAACAACAAATATTGCCTCCACCACACTTACTTATTAAGAGAACTTAATGCAAAGACCAAACCCAAAATGATTAAGTTTGACCCAGTATTTTTATTTATTCCCTTCTACTTTAAGATTCTTTCAGGTCTATTTTTTCGTATTTCAAGCAAAAAAAGGGAGAAAAGACTGTACATTCTAGTAATTACATTAATATACAATGCTATTTACAAACATATATTACATTCCAAAAAATTACATTAAATAAACATCACATATCTCAAAAAACAATACATCAAACAAACAAACATCATACATTTGTTTTTATCTTTATATGGAATGAATCTATATCCAAAAAGGAAAGGACAAAGTCATAAATGGGAACACAAACGCCAAAACAACGATTACTTCTTACACTAGCGCATGCTAGTTTACAATGTTAATGATATTGTTTGCTCCCGTAGGTGTGCTGACGCATTTCAAATCCAGGGAAAACAAGTTCCCGGATTCTCATCAGGGCTTTGTCACTTTTCTGTAACGAACTGATTCATGAACCTTCCAGGTTTCGAAGGAAGGATCAAATTGACCTTTCTATCTTTCTCCTTATTTTCAAGGTCGTTACTCATTAAGTTCAACAGGGATAATTGTTCCCTCTACTTAACTTTACGAGGTCTCTCGTGGGAGCACTATTTATTCTGCCATTCAATGATTCGGGACGGATTCTCAGCGGTATTAGACTCGGCTGAAGATGACAGCTTGCGCCAACTCGAGGTTTATTTTGTGAACCATTTGTTAACGATTTGGTCTGCGTGGGAGGTCGAGCTTAAGTTTCCGTGTGAGAACAAAGGTCGAACCAGCCGGCGAGTGCAGAGCTGGTATTAAATCATGACCAGTTCGTTGCTGTATCTTGTGGGGTTCACAAAATAAACCAAGCGAAATAGCTTCATAGTAATTTTTTAGGGCTCGGACTCCTTCCCAGTGTAAACTGGGAGGAGTTTGAGAACTAATGTTAAAGGAGAAAAAAAAAGAAGAAGAGGGCCTTGGAGAGAGAAATTCCAGACATTCCTTAGCGTTTTCTGTCATCTGGTCAGTGATTCGTCTTCCTTGTGTTTTCTTTGTAATAGGCTTGAAGTGATAGGGTAAATGTAGTTTTGTTCCGCCATTTTGAGGCATATTTCGTGCGTGCTCGCGCAAAGAAGTACATTATTTATAATTAGGAGCTGTCAGGGTGGCCGTGTAATGCATTGCAGATGGTGCGCGCGCGTTCACCATCTAGCAGTGTGTTTGTCGGGCGCGCGTCCTCCTCACGTGCACACAGGCATATACGCCGTGTGCGGCTCCTTCCTGCCGGCCCGGGGAGCTGCTCTGCCGCTCTCTGCAGAGTACGGGCGACCGAGCGGCGAGCAGCATTGCCAAAAGAGGGAGCCCCAGAACCGAGGCCCACATCCGCAGGCCCATGAACGCCTTCATGGTGTGGGCCAAGGACGAGCGCAAGCGGCTGGCTCTACGGTTCCCGGATGTGCAGAACGCCGAGCTCAGCAAACTGCTAGGTAAGGCCCAGCGCCCAGAAGCTAAAATAGGCAACACTTAATAATAATGATTAATAAGACGAATTGCACTTTTTTTTCTCCAATTTTTGATTTATTCTGATTTCGATATTGCATTTGAAGCTAATTATGTTACTAACGCTGGCGGTGAGTTTCGAGGCTTCTGTTAAGTATGATGCATTTCGACCTCGTCTCCTCCTCAGACGGCAGCATCACCCCCGTTCGTCCCCACTCACAGTTACGCTACTACGCATGTGTTCTACTGAGGGGTGTTCTATATCACATTAATGTCAAGCCCTGGCCCTATGAGGTGACGTCCCCACTCTTGTGTGATTGAGGGCGGGTCGCGCATTCTTCTTGGGCCTCTCTGGACGTGTACGGAGGCCGGGCGGTGTGCAACAAGTCACTTCTGGTTACAACCGACCCGAGCCAGTCTTGGACTGTAGATGACCCCCACTCCCCTTGTTTAACCATAGCGCTCCGACGCACTGAGAGGCTAATCAAGGAATTATTGCTTTTATGGACTCTTTCCCTGTTTTTTTCTTAGTTTAAATCGGACTGTGCGTGTGTGCTGAATATTTGCAGATTGCTTTTTAGAAACTAAGTAGACACTCGCACAGAGCGACTTTTATGGGAAGCCCCGTCGCTATGTAGGCTTAAAAACTCCTAAATGGCGCGCAGATAATAGTTGATAAAAAGACACTCGCGTGTTCTGATTGTACGGTACATTTTTCCGTAGAAAATTCAATGTAAATGAAAAGTATGTACTGCCAGCTTTCTAGCTCGCTGCTTGTCTTTTGCCACCTCTGGAATTATAGTGGTTTCAGTGGGGTAACATTAGCACCTGCTTTACCGTGCACAGGCTCAAGTTTCGATACCTCACAGGGTGGTTGATCACGTATTTAACACACGATACAGTTTGAATGGATGAGTGAATCAACTAGTGAGCACCTGAAAATAAATAAATGCTTGAAGGAGTGAACAAAGCAGTGTCTAAACGAATGCATACTTTGTGCTTAACGCACCCAGTTAGGGCTTCGAGCGCTTTGGTGATCATGGTTAGAACAACGGAGGGACCGATTTAGAATTTAGACACTTGAGTTAAAGATGCTTTTTCAGGAACCCTTTGAATTGCATGAAAGGCACTTTTCAGAATGAGTATTCAGTTGGAGCAAAGTACACACTTTTAAAATGTTCAACTCTGCTGTGTACGAAAGTTTATGGATTTGCGTTTGCGTGCAGCTTCATGTGCACGCGCGCAAAATTAAAATAGTCTTGGAAATACAGGAAGGACATCACAGGCAGTAACGGTGCAATATTCTCACACTCACAAGGAGATCACTGGCAGTACACACCACATGAACACATTCCATAACACATAGCAACAATACATTGGCATTTACAATGCCATTAGCTCAAACTCAAATAAATCCGAGCCCGATTGCATTTCTAATGCTTGTTTCTTTTGGCATGGTTGAGCAAATACAATTTCTGCGTTTCCTAACTTACAAGGCAAAAGAATGGAGTAAATAAATGTGCACGCTTCTGCCCCAGTGCAAAGTTATCCACAATCGACACTGAAATAAAAGTAGCGCAGTTTGAACTATTTTTGCTACTTATGTAATAAAAATAAAGTGCAACAAGCATTTGCAATGCAATAGGTCTCGCATTAGGAAATTTTGAACTATTGGTATTGTAAATGTCAAATTTTCTTTTTATGTGTTTTAGAAAATAGCAAAATTAATAGCTTTGTAATTTACAATGCCAATAGTTATAGCATGTGGTGGTGTCCCCGAATGATGTGTGGGGGCCTCGAGTGATGTGGTGGTGTCCTCGAGTGATGTGGTGATGTCCCCGAGTGACGTGGTGTTGTCTCCGAGTGATGTGGTGTTGTCTCCGAGTGATGTGGTGTTGTCTCCGAGTGATGTGGTGGTGTTCCCGAGTGATGTGATGGTGTCCCTGAGTGATGTGGTGGTGTCCCTGAGTGATGGAGGGTGTAGCTGTAGGGTTTAGCTGTAGGGTGGAGTTGTAGGGTGGAGTTGTAGGGTGGAGTTGTAGGGTGGAGTTGTAGGGTGGAGTTGTAGGGTGGAGTTGGAGGTTGGAGGGTGTGTGAGGGTGAGTGGATGTGAGGGTCAGGGTGTGTGATGGTGTGTGAGGGTGAGTGTTTGTGTGAGGGTGAGTGAGGGTGTGAGTGTGAGGGGGTGAGGGTGTGTGAGGATGAGGGGGTGAGGGTGTGTGAGGATGAGGGGGTGAGGGTAAGGGGGTGTGAGGTGTGTGAGGATGAGGGGTGAGGGTGTGACGGTGTGTGAGGGTGAGGAGATGTGAGGGTGAGGGGGTGTGAGTGAGGGTGAGTGGGTGAGGGGTGAGGGGGTGTGAGGATGAGGGGGTGAGGGTAAGGGGGTGTGAGGGTGAGGGTGTTAGGGTGATTGAGGTTGAGGGTGAGTGAGGGTGTGTGAGGATGATGGCGGAGGGTGAGTGATGGTGTGTGAGGGTGAATGGGTGAGGGTGTGAGGGTGTGAGGGAGGGTGTGTGTGTGAGGGTGTGAGAGAGGGTGTGAGGGTGAGGGGGATGAGGGTGTGAGGATGAGGTGGTGAAGGTGTAAGGGTGAGGGGGGTGACGGTGGATGAGGGTGTGAAGGTGAGTGAGGGTGTGAAGGTGTGTGAGGGTGTGAAGGTGTGTGAGGGTGAGTGAGGGGGTGTGAGGGTGTGAGGGTGAGTGATGGTGTGTGAGGGTGAGTGGGTGAGAGTGTGAGGGTGAGTGAGGGTGATAGGGTGAGTGAGGGTGTGTGAAGGTCTGTGAGGGTGGGTGAGGGTGTTAGGGTGGGTGAGGGTGTGAGGGTGTGTGAGGATGAGGTGGTGAGGGTGTGAAGGTGAGTGAGGGTGTTTGAGGGTGTGAGGGTGGGTAAGGGTGTGAGTGAGGGTGTGTGATGTTGAGGAGCTGTGAAGGTGAGGGGGGTTAAGGTGTGAGGGTGAGTGAGGGTGTGTGAGGGTGAGAGGGTGTGACGGTGTGTGAGGGTCGGGGTGAGTGAGGGGGGTGTGAGGGTGAGTGATGTGTGAGTGGTGGGTGAGGGGTGGTGAGGGGGTGATGGTGAGTGATGTTGTGTGAGGGTAAGTGTGTGAGGGTGTGTGAGGGAGGGTGTGAGGGTGACAGGGTGAGTGAGGTTGTGTGAGGGTGTGTGAGGGTGATTGGGTGTGTGAGGGAGGGGGTGTGAGGGTTTGTGATGGTGTGTGGGTTTTAGGGTGAGGGGGATGAGGGTGTGAGGGTGAGTGAGGGTGTGTGAGGATGAGGGGGTGAGGGTGAGGGGGTGTGAGTGTGAAGGTTAGTGAGGGTGTGTGAGGGTGTTTGAGGGTGTGAGGATGTGAAGGTGTGTGATGTTGAGGAGGTGTGAGGAGTGGTGAGGTTGAGGGTGAGTGAGGGTGGTTAGGGTGTGAGGGTGAGAGTGTGTGAGGGTGTGAGGGTGAGGGGTTGTGAGGGTGAGGGGGTGTGAGGGTGAGTGGTGTATGAGGGTGTGAGGGTGAGGGGGTGATGGTGTGTGAGGGTGAGTAGGTGAGGGTGTGAGGGTGAGTGAGGGTGTGTGAGGGTGAGGGTGTGTGAGGGGGTGAGGGTGAGTGAGGGTGAGTGAGTGGGTGTGAGTGTAAGTCTGTTGTAAGTACATGTTGTTGTGTTGTGTGTGTGTGTGTGTGTTTGTATGTGTGTGCGTTCTGAGTACGGATATTGGCCTAGTATTAGAATTAGTCCCTTTTCTCTTTTTTTGCCTGTTTCCCTATGCGAAAAAATGGCGGACGCTACCCTGTGCCATAAAGCTACCGAAGTTTTTTAGGTTAGCGTTCTAGTTTATTTCCCTAATTTACCATGCATTTTGATTGACGTCTATTCCGTCCAATCAAATTGCAACGTTGTCTTACGTAGCGTTGCAATTGCGTCACGTCAATTGGGAAACTTCCAGATCTTCGCGAGCCGACGTTTGTGGAAGGCGTGTCGTGCTTCCTATGTTGTAGATGCGTCGTTTGACAGGTAAGTTGTCAATTTAATCACATTTTTTTTTGTTGTTTACCTAGAGTACTCTAGTATAGATATTTTGTATGTTTTTTAATGTTTAGTAATGTTTTTTAAAGTTTTTTTTTGCGATCGTACTCGGCTTGTTTATGTGTATATTGTACTGCCGTGGAATGTTTCTAATTTTCTATATTTAATGTATTTTTGCTTAATTTTACTTAATATATGGCTAAATTTTTTTTTTTTGAGGTACTCTTCCCACATGTTGCTATATTTGTTTGGTTGACAATTTGTTATGTTGACGGTACTCTTTTGTATTAAACCTTGTGCTTTTGTGTTGCTTAAATCTTATTTCTGCTGTTCTTGTGGTTTTTTTCATACGTATACTTTGTGATTTTCTACCATCTTTCAATATTAATAATTATTGTAATGGTACGTAGAAGTTATATTTGCTGTATAGTTTGAAACCTACATGTTTTGATCCGTATGAGCTGCAATCCCTTAATTATGTTGTTAGAAATTAAAAAAAAAAATCAAAAGCAATACTTATGGAGTTTAAGCTTATGGTTTTTAAAACATGTATTTTTTAAACAAAAAGAAGTATTAGGTTCTCCATACCATTCGAATGACTATAAAGTAGTATGTATGATAATTAATGACAAAGTATACGTATGAATCAACCTTTATTAATTGTTTATTTTTTTTCCTTGTGTTTGAGCAAAATACTCTATTGTAGTTCTGGAATAATTGCAATTAGGCTGTGAAGTCTCGTGCTCTTGTGATTACACACTTGTTTAGACTTTCTTTCTTTTGTGTATAATTCCCGCCATTGTTTTATGTGGTTTTTTTTGTGGCCTTAATTTGGTAACTGCTCTATGTTGTGAATCCGTATTCTTTAGATGGCTTTGTAATGTGATGTTTAGTCATTGAAATAAATGTCGCCTAACGCTATTTTTCGTGTGGAGTTGGATGATGGATTAGTAGTTGTAGGGTGGAGTTGTAGGGTGGAGTTGTAGGTTGGGAGGGTGAGGGTGTGTGAGGGTGAGGGTGAGTGGATGTGAGGGTCAGGGGGTGTGAGGGTGAGTGGATGTGAGGGTGAGGGGGTGTGAGGGTGTGTGTGAGGGTTGTGAGGGTAAGTGAGGGTGTGTGAGGATGAGGGGTGAGGGTGTGACAGGGTGAGGGGATGTGAGGGTGAGGGGGTGTGAGGGTGTGTGATGGTGTGTGATGGTGTGTGAGGGTGAGGGTGAGTGAGGGTGTGAGTGTTGTGAGGGTGAGGGGGGTGAGTGTGTGAGGGTGTGTTAGGATGAGGGTGTGATGGTGTGTGAGGGTGAGTGGGTGAGGGTGTGATGGTGAGTGAAGGTGTGTGAGGGTGTGATGGTGAGTGGGTGAGGGTGTGATGGTGAGTGATGGTGGGTGAGTGGGAGAGGCTGTGAGGGTGTGATGGTGTGTGAGGGTGTGTGAGGGTGAGGGTGTGTGAGGGTGAGGGTGGGTGTGAGGGTGAGTGAGGGTGGGGTGTGAGGGTTAGTGAGGGTGTGAGTGTTGTGAGGGTGAGGGGGGTGAGTGTGTGAGGGTGTGTGAGGATGAGGGTGTGATGGTGTGTGAGGGTGAGTGGGTGAGGGTGTGAGGGTGTGATGTGTGTGAGGGTGAGGGTGGGTGAGTGAGGGTGGGTGAGGGTGGGGTGTGAGGGTGAGTGAGGGTGTGTGAGGGTGTGAGGGTGGGGGTGTGTGAGGGTGGGGGGTGGGTGAGGATGAGGGTGTGATGGTGAGTGGTGGGTGAGGGTGAGTGAGGGTGTGAGGGTGGGGGAGGGTGAAGGTGTGTGAGGGTGATAGGGTGAGTGAGGGTGTGTGACTGGGTAAGTGAGGGGGTGTGAGGGTTTGTGATGGTGTGGTTGTGTGTGTGGTTGTGTGTGTGGTTGTGATTGTGTGTGTGTGGTGTGTGTGGTTGTATGTATGTGGTTGTGTGTGTGGCGCTGTGTGTGCGCTTGTGTGGTTGGGTGTGGTTGGGTGTGGTTGTGTGTGTGGCTGTATGTGTGATGAGCGATCTTCTTTTTTCTAGAAATCCATCTTTTAAAGCTGCATATTATCAGTACGTGTGGATTGGTAAGACTGGATGTGCCAGGTATGTGTGAATAAAAAGCGACCCGAGGAAAGCAAGTGACTCTCGCACCCTTCTGACATTTTTATTGCCAGCCTTCGAGTTTATTGCCGTGTGGAAATGGCGTTTTGTGCTGCGTCACTAGTGCGAACCTGCTGATACCGAGTGGAAGGCTTTTTTCATTACCTCGAACGTTTTATTTCTGCAGTTTCAGAAATTTGTAGCCGCTTTCGACCACCGCGGAAATTCGTTTGAGCCATTAGCAAGTTGGAGTGGAAGCGACCCATAACCCGGGCGGGTTTTACGAGGTTTTAAGAGTGACACCGGGTTAGATAGAGCAGGACCGCTGTGCATGAAGCATCAGGCGTGTGCTGTGATCTGGGCTTGAAGCGCTCATTCTGTTTTAGTTGTAGGTAGCTATGTCGGCGGTTCATCCTTTGTAGCTGCACCGGGACCCAGAGGTGCGGGTGGGGCCTGCGTGCCTTGCTGACGTTCATTTAACGGCCCGTCACAATTTCTTCTTTGCTGGTATTTTACTGGGCCTGCATCAGTGTTAACTCTTACCCGGAAATGGGTGGATGTTGGGAGGGAGGTGGTTGGGGGTTAAGGTGCTCTCGAGGTGTAACGAAGCGAGCCAGGAAGAAAGTTGTAAAAAAAAAAAGCTAGGATGAATAACATTTTGATTGATGGAGAAGAGATCGGAGAGGAAATGACAAAAGGCATGAAGAACAAAAATATGGAGAAAGGTGATATGAAGGTGGAAGGGAAGATTGTACGTAGAGAGAGAAAGTGTGAGCAGAAATGGAGAATGTGGGTGGAAAACAAGGAGTAAATGCGAGCTATGGATCAAAGCACGATAAGGGAGAATTGGAGGAGGAAGAACGCAGGAACTAAACAAGCTCTTGGCATTGCTGTGGGGGTGCGGGGCGGGAGCGCATTGCAATGAAGTCTGTTGACGGGGGAGCAGCTTGGGAGGCAGCATTCCATTGCGGTGCGAGGCTGATGGGTTTGTGCACGCACGAGTCTGATGGCGGGGGAGCAGCTTGGGAGGCAGCATTCTATTGTGGTGAGAGGCTTGGGGTTTGGGGGAGCAGGGGAGCGAGCAAGTAGGAGGGAACAAGCATATGTGGGTGAGTGGGAGGGAACCAGCATATGGGGTGTGACGAGTGGGATAGAAGGAGCTCTGCTGGTGTGTGAGACCGGTGGGAGTGCGGGGGAGCAGGGGAGCGAGCGAGAGGGAGGGAAACAGCATATGGTGTGTGAGTCAGGCCAAGCGCGTGCTGGAGAAGCGTCAGGGTTCAATAGATCACATGCATTGGGAGAAATCCGCATGGAATTCGCTTGGTCAGAGAGTTTGTTTCAACTACATTACTCTCGTCTATTTATCCCTGCGGGATAGAATAGGCGAGACCTAGAAATATTTTGTCTGAAACGAAGTATCGCATTTCCCATTCGAAAAGTGGAATACGTCTTTCTACGTCATTATTTACATCTTCCCCCAAAATTGTGTGAAATCCGTTACCTTTGCTTTTGACCATGCTGGGTAAATACCATGTTCTATATTATCTATTCCACACGCAGAATGAATGGTGTCAATTAAATGCTCCTGTTTTTGTTGCCAGTTGAAAGTTTTGTGTGAAAGCCTCTTGCTTTCATCGGACTCCAAGACCCCATTTCTCTGTGAGTGGGGGTAAATGTGAATTTAGGGTAGCCTGCATTATTTAATTATTTCTTATGTACACACAACAAAATGTGAAAGTAGTTGGATATCTGTGTTGGCCTTCTTTGTACAAAATTCTGTCTTCTCTGTTCCGTTATACTCATGCACCAAACCGGCAATGAAATGAATTTACTGTGCTCATAATTTCTGTTTATTAAATCACTGGTCTGAAACTTGTCTAACTCTGAACTAGTAGTATATTCATAGAAGGAAGTGGGAATAAATCAGTCGCTACACTCTGATATAATTTGATGCAACATCATGGAAGTCATTCATATGCTGTCCAGTTCCAAAGTCAGATTGTATGCTTATTGAATGCGGACAACCCACTATGGGGGTAGGAAAACTCACCGAAGGTAAATATCTATTATGTCCCACGTTCTGAAAAGTGACTCCACATACCCACCTGTGTACGAAGTGAAATAAAATCACACTTCTACCATAAAAAACATCTCCCTCTCGCTCGCTCTCTCTCTCTCTCTCTCTCTCGTTCGCTCTCTCTCTCTCTCTCTCGCTCGCTCTCGCTCTCTCTCTCTCTCTCTCGCTCTCTCGCTCATATCTGCTGATACCTTTCTGAGGCTACTCCTAGGAAGCTTATCACAAGGCGGAATGCGGTACTCTACTGGAGAACATCAGCGTAAACATGAAGTCCCCACAAATGGCTCAACATTTAAAATGCACAACAGGAAAAAAACTGCAGGCTAAACAAAAAAAGCATTGGCATAGCCTATAGGTCTCGCCTTTGAGACCTTATAAGTATTAGTTATGCAGCATAATATCCTTGATGCAACAACATCAACTGTTGCATGGTTAAACACTTATACGGCCCCAAAGGCGAGACCTATTGGCTATGCTAATGCTTGTTGGCATTGTAGATGTCATCAGGTCATCTGATGTTCTGTTTTTCTTTTCCTCGCAGTCATAAAGAATGAAGCAGCATGGGCTACAGCGGCTTATATATTACTATGTTTCTTTTTGTACAAGATCAAATATTTATCAAGTTTCTATAATTGCTGTTGCATTGAATGATGTTCGATGTAATCGGTTGCAGTCTTTGTATGATGTTGGTTGTTAGATATTTTACAGTGTACATGCCAGTGACAGGATTTGTTTCACACTTCATACATATAGTTGTTGTTTCTTAAGAGGTTGTTTGGACAAGAGCCATTGTTTGCAAACAATGCTGTGGTTTCTAACTGTTCTCTTCTGCTGACCAGCAGATACCTGAAGGAGTTCCGCACTGAGCAGTGTCCTCTATTTGTGCAGCACAAGTGTTCGCAGCATCGCCCCTACACCTGCTTTCACTGGCACTTTGTTAACCAACGCCGGAGGAGATCAGTACGCCGCCGCGATGGAACCTTTAACTACAGCCCTGACATCTACTGCACAAAATATGATGAAACCACCGGACTATGCCCAGAAGGAGATGAGTGAGTATAACTAACTTTGTTTTGTAAACCATTTTGTCAGGCCAGTTCTCTAGTGCCAGCACAACTCAAAGGCATTTAGGCAATCCTTGTAGGAAGTCTTGTTGCTGTCCCTGGAAACTAAGAAAGTAGATATTACTGCAGGCTCACTCAAATGCCAAATATCACATTTTAAGCTTTGACTTTTAGGGACCAAGTTAGTCATTACTACGCAAATGACATATTTAGGGAAGTGTAAATGAACGGAACCTTTCAAGACCTTTACATGGCTAGTGCATCATATTACATCACATGTTGCAGACACACAGAAATAAGAGCAACAGCAAAATTATATAATTTGTATTATGTTCAGGCATGAAACTATAACCCAAAAAGGGAAGCTGAAATAGCTCAAAATCTGGCTGAACAGGAAAAAACAGGGTAGCATGTGGGAATCCGCAATGCTTATTAATACTTGATTATAGAGGGATTACAATAATAGCCCCCCCCCCCATCTTCCCCTTATGGGTGTAAATTAAAAAAGTCGAAAGTTAGAGATATGTTGTCTTTTTGTTTGAAATCGGGTTTATTTCCTAAATCAGGAGTAGAACATAGGTCCAGATGTACACATCGTTAAGCCCACAACCCATTTAGGGCCGGCCACGTTGCTTTCAAGTGTTTCCCAGCATAGAAAAAGGCATTAATAAACTAATTGGAACACAGCATGTCGCCTACAACCCTTGTTGGGCCGGCCGTGTGATCTAGTACATATAACAATATTACCGTGTTGTGGGAAGTCGCAGGACCTGTTTAAAACCAGTAACATTGAGAACACGGGCTAGAGGCCCATATAAAGTGGATAGCGGTAGATGGAAAGGGAAGGGTCGAAAAAAGAGGAGATGGTAGAAAGGAGAGGTATACAGCAACGTAAGCGGTTGCGTGGACTGACGGGAAGTAGTGTGTGACTGTGTCAGGTGTGGAGAATGAAGGCCGTAATGCTTCTTGGAAGGGTTGGCATGGACGACTGTACTCGCGCAGGGTCATCATCATGACACTCGGTGACATTGGGGCAGTAGCAATCCTTCGAGCGCTAATTAAGGTAGCAAGGCAAGATTTGCCAAAAACCCCAGACAAGAGAGGAGAGAATCGAGATTGAACTGCAGTAAGGACAGGAAATTCTGGTTGGATGAAAAGGATAACACAAGAATGCATTAGTTTAACCCATTCTTTTTCTACGTGCCAGGAGTCAACCAGGTCTAAAAGGATATTTGCATACTGCATGCATATGGCCTTAAGACCTGACACAATTGGTTAAGGATAGTGAGATTGTCTCTAGCTTGTTGGTATGTATATGGCCATGCATCAGACCCGACGCAATTTAATGAATTGGCCATGTACAGACCAGTAATAACGGCTAGGTCAGCAGTTGAACAGTCAAGATTTGCTCCTGGGGGATTTTGTTGGATAGAACGTGAAGTTCAGGTGCAAATTTATCCTGCACAATAAATAGATTGTCCAAGGATTATTATTCTTTTAGAAAAAATCTTAAGAATCTTATTATTATGTAAGAAGTATGCCTAGTAGCTTTAAAAATGTGTATTGCATCAACAACTGCCCTTGTTTTTGTAGCCTCGTTACTTTATAACGGAAGTGGGATCTAGCTAATCCACATGGGGTAGCTAAGCAAAGCACCATATTCCAAATCTGAGTTTTCACAGTTTGAAACCTGTCTGAACTTGTATCTTTTGACCAAGGGGAGGCGATAATGATGGTCCGGCCACTATCGCAAATGGGGACTGTGAGCAGTAGTTGCATGGCACTAGAGCTTCAAATCTTGAGAACCAATTTGCGCTACCTGGTGGGATAGGCTGGCGTGTGCACAAAGCCTGCTTCTGTAGTAGGGGATCTCTGTGTATAATCATAATCTAGTGAATAGTCCCGCTCATGAGCGTGGACCCCGGAGCAATCAAAAATAATCTCTTAAGCTGTCTAGAAATGCAGTCCTGCAAAGACACTTAAGAGAGAATTTAAAGACATATAATGCAGCCTATATCCACAGGCTGCACTGTCCAGCACTTCAACTAGACATTCCACATTCCACCAAAAACCACAACCAGCACAGCTTGCCAAGTTTTCATCACAGAGAAAAACTTCCCCTTTTACCAGTAAAGCCTCAGGAATGATATAGAGGAAGGGGAGGACAGACAAGCCCAATAGGCTGCTATTATGTGGCTCAAAAAGGGATACCGTGCCTTTAAGAAAACTTTCTAGAACTTTCTCAGTATCCCAGAATGCCCTGCAGGTCCCATTTACTTTCAGTTCTTTTTTCCGGCTCCTGCTAGCAGGACCCTGGAGCATTGAGCTCTCCCTTTTTGGGTTTATTATAGAATTGTTTGCACTTTTAAAGTGTGTGAGTGTTTACACTCAAAGTGTTTTGGTGCCCTCTTCCTCTCCTAGTGTTCTGAGCAGTTCTTTTATCAAAAATGCCTGCATTATTTGATAAATGCCCGGAGTGCTCGAGGAAGAAGGCCAAGTCGGACCCACACTCTGTGTGTATCCTGTGCCTTCCTTCTACTCATCTTCCGGAGAATTGTGAGATTTTTAACAACAAAAACTTGAAGGTCTAGAAAGCTGAGTAAGACAAACACCAAGAAAGAGAATTACACCATAAACAGTTGCCACCTGTGGTAGAGGAACATCAGGTACTTAAATAAGTCCTATCAGCCCACCCATGTGGCGGAACATCGTCATTTAGGACCTTTCGACCAGGGTCTATATGTCCAAGCCCAATGATAGTGGCTTAGTATCTTTAGACCATTGTTCAAAGGATAGATGTGTCCTCACCGCAAGTGGTGCTGATAAAGTGCAGTGCTCAAAAAGGAGTATATAGTGGTGATTTAAAACGGCGGTCAAGGTAGAATTTTTTTTATTGATATCCACCTTGACGTCAGATATAAAAACAGTGTAATGACAGTGTGAAAATATCACTGTCCAGTATGCTTATGAGATTATTTAGGCCAACATGTTTCTGCCGTGTTGGTGGAGATTCACCGGCATTCTTCAGGGCCAGGCTGGAAATATAGCTACTGCAAAATACACCATAATAAGTGTCAAAAAAGATTTTTTTCAGAACACATAAATATTTCTGAAATAGACGAGTGTGGTCAATTTGACCACCCTACCGTTTCCTCGTGACTTTGCTGTATAACGAGGAGTTCTTTCCTGTAAACATTGAAAAAACTAATATCAATACCGAGTTAGTTATGGTGTCGTTAAGTGATAACGATAATGTAAAATCAATTCTTGGCAAACGCCGTCACTCTACTCGCCAGTCACAGTTTGTGACGGCAAAAATGTAAATGTGCACTCTAATAGTTACACCCAGCTATTCTGTTTGAACAAAAACATTTTTTTTACACTTACCCGGCTCTATGTGGGAAGAAGGCCTCACCTCACCCTGCAACGGCTCGGACAATGGGGCCCCGCTCTATTGAACATATAAAGAGGGACAATTTCAGGAAAGATAACTATCCCTCTGAGGAAAGTGTTCATTGTAATTTGCTACAGATCAAAAAATAACTTGGTTGTTGAGATAAGCCCATAAGGTCTAAAACACGATGTATAACACAAGACTGGCTGCATCCACTTTAAAAAGATCCAAAACTCAGTTCCAAACAAATTATAGAGCCAACTGGGTCTATGTCTAATTAAAAAACTCTCTAGTCAAGATATCTAGTTAAGTAATAGAAAAGATACTAACAAAGAGAGTTGTCTTATCATATTTCAAGGTTAAAACCCAGATCCATCTATTCATGTTTCGAAGTTAAGACCTAAGGCGCGGCTTGGAATAGAGCCTCAGGGCGCCAAATCAACGATGTCAGAGCGGGCGCTTAAGTCCTTACCTGTCCGTCGGTACCTCCAGGAGTGTTCCTGAGCCGAAGGGGAGGTGCCGATGGATGGAAGGAAGAGCGTTTTTATACTCTCGCTAATTAGTACATTGCTCGATAATTGTATTCACCTGGCTCGAGCGTACGTAGTCCGTCATGAGCTTCCGGGTAATGAGAGTGACAGTGTCTCATTTCCGCACATGCGCAACTCTAATAGCCGACCATCTCGCTGGAACGCCGGCTGTCTCAGTAACTCGCATGCGCATCTAGAGCGTCTGTGTAATGAGACACTGATCCGTTGTTATTCTGTGCCTCAGAGTTCTAGCGCGATTATTTCAGGCTTAAAGATTCGTTTTGTGTATATGTTGTCGGAAGAGTCTGTAGTATAAAGGATCAACAATTATTTCAAACTGTGACGTGTTAACCAATTATTACAAACTATAACGTGTTAACCAGAGGTCAAATCATACTGCTCATTAGTGATCTGATAGAACTGAGGTCACGCTGGTATTTATTGTGTCCTCTTGAAAAGACAGGAGTATGAAAAAAAGTATGAAAAAGGTCTACTTCATGAAGGGTGTGTACCTGGATGTGATATAGCCACGTGAAATATCACAGGAAATCATTAGATAAATTGAGAGTGCTCTCATCAGTGTCTATTGATCATGAAAAGGAGCACTGCACGGACAGGTATTTGTTTGAGATCCAGCTATACCGGGTCCTATGGGTAATCTGTATATTACTGATCTTTCTCAAATCGAAACCCATGGTATGTTGTCATTCAAACCCCTCATATCGGTCTTGAGTTTAAAAATCCAACGTTGTTCTTTCAAAAACAGAAACCGTGACACATCAGTTACATGAGGGGGGATAAATGGCTGTTCCAATACTACCCACTTCAATTCGTCTGCCTTATGTTTAAATTCTAAAAAGTGATTTGTTAGACAGGTCGATTGTTTGTTGCACCGAATGGTGCTTTTATGTTCACTGATGCGGAGCTTGATCTTTCTAGTAGTGTGGCCAATGTATGTAAGCATGCATGGGCACTTAATCATATAGATCAGTTTCTCTGAATTGCAGTTTGTGTGATTGTTCAGACGCCATGGTCTGTCAGTCCCAATATCTATCGTCAGGGTTTTGCATGTCTGGGGACAAGCAGCGCAACCTCCACATGGGTAGTGGCCCCGTACCGGGTCGGTGTTCCATAGAGTATTGGTGTTTTCTCTTCGCTGATGTTTTGGTCTGGTATGTACTACGTTGTCTCTAATACTAGGGCCCCTTTTGAAAGCAAAGAGGGGACGGGGGATGTCTCCTGACACTGTATTCAATATTTTCCAGTGTTTCAGGACGATTTTCTTGACCCCATTAGAGAGGGTGCTGAAAGTATGCACCATAGTCATACGGTCTTGTGATGTTTTTGGGCGTTTGTGTTCAATGAGCGCTTCACGGTTATTATTCGATGCTTATTTGCACGCTCGTCTCACAAGGTGGTGCGGATAGTGTCGTTCTCTTAGTTGCACTGACAGATCTTTTGCGTGTTGGTGAAACAGAGTGTTAGAGGAACAATTTCTTCTGACCCTCAGAAACTGCCCGACCGGTAAATTATCCCGGAGTGATTGAGGATGAAAACTACGGTAGGACAACAAAGAATTGCGTGACATCGGTTTCCGATACAGTTCGCTTTGTAAACCTCCCTCTCCTGGGAAAATCAAGATGTCTAAAAATGGAAGCTTTTCCTTGCTGAATTCCATAGTGAATTTCAGATGTCGATTTTGTGAATTGAGCCAATTGTGAAAGGCTACCACCTCATTATTGGAGCCTCTCCAAATCACTATCACGTCGTCAATATATCTCCTCCACAGCAACACCTGATGGAGAAAGGGGTTGCTGTGGTGGAGGACGTGGTCTTGCTCAAATTGGTGCATGTACAGATTGGCAAGACTTGGGGCAAATACACTCCCCATCGAGGTCCCAGAGATTTGTAAGTATAGTTCATCCTCATATTGGAAAAGGTTTTCCTTCATTGCCAGCCTGGCACATTCCATGATGAATCCCACTGGGGTGATGGTAATCAATTGTCTTGATTCTAGGAGACCTCTGATGCAATCCAATGTTTCTTGTTGTGGGATGCATGTGTATAGAGACTCGACGTCAAAACTCACCAGAAGGTCAGTAGTGACATCGAACTCTACCTCTGCCAGCAACCTCAACACATCACCAGTGTCTTGTAAGTCCGTTGGTGTTTCACTTACAATTGGTTTTAGAAAAAAGTCCACAAACGTAGACAATGGCTCTAATAATGAGCCTATCCCCGAGATAATAGGGCACCCAGGTGGTGGTCTTATCTCTTTATGAATCTTCGGGAGGCAATAGAAGTATGGTGTTCTGTAGTAGGGGATCTCTGTGTATAGTCATAATCTAGTGAATAGTCCCGCCCATGTGCGTGGACCCCGGAGCAATCAAAAATAATCTCTTACAGTGTCAAAAAATGCAGAAAATGCATAGACACTTAAGAGAGAATTTAAAGACAGATAATGCAGCCAAAAGGCTACACTGTCCAGTACTTCAACTAGAAATTTCCACCATAAAATCCACAAAACAGCAAAGCCTGTACAGATTTCCCTTGCTTAACAGCAAAATCCCTCAGGAATGATAGAGAGAAGAACCTGGACAGACAAGCCCCATAGGCTGCCATTATGTGGCTTAATTAGGATACTGTGCCTTTAAGAGAACCTTCCAGAACCTTCTCTCAGTATCCCAGAATGCATAGCAGGTCCAACTTAGCCTCAGTTCTTTTTTCCGGCTCCTGCAAGCAGGACCCTGGAGCATTGAGCTCTCCCTTTCAAGGGGTTTTGTTAGTGTTTTACACTGATTTCGATTTTTGGTACTTTTAAAGTACTCTGGTGACTTTCTTTCTGTGTTTCTGCACTCTTTTTTGTCCATAATGCCTGCATTATTCGACAAATGCCCTGAGTGCTCAAGAAAGAAGGCCAAGACAGACTCCCATGAGGTCTGTATTCTCTGCCTTCCCTCTTCCCACATCCCTGAGGAGTGTAGGATCTGCAGAAGCTTCTCTGGGAGGACCCTGAAGGAGAGGAAGAAGATCAGGCTTCAGGGACTTGAGGAGAGAAAGCTGAAGGCACGAGGTGGGTCAGGAGGGGCTCCTTCTACCCATGCTGAGGCCTCTGGGGGGCTCCCCAGGGGCAGGAAGACCAGCCCTCGCCCAAGGTCTCCGTCTGGGTCAGTTGCTCTGACCACGACGTCGAGGGGACGGTCAACGGCCAGTTCCAGGTCTCCCCAGGGCTCTGGGTCGAGAAAACGTCGCCCGTCGACGTCGAGGAACGTGTTCCGGCCGCCGTCGAAGCCGGTGTCGATATCCTCGTCGTCGCTGTCGGCGTCGAGTGATCGACATCGGAGGGCCCGGCGTCGGCGCTCGCCGTCGAGGCGACACCGCCGTTCGCCGTCGAGGACGTCGTCGTCGAGGGGATCCTCGTCGTCAAGGTCGCCGTCGAGACGAAAGGCGTCTCCGGCGCCGAAGAGGTCGACGTCGAAGCATTCCAAAAGGCCGACGTCGAGACGGTCAAGGAGATCGACGTCGAGAAGGTCGGAGAGGTCGACGTCGAGAAGGTCCAAAGGGTCGCCGTCGAAGCGATCCAGGAAGTCGACGTCGAGACCGGCGAAGAGGTCGAGGTCGCCGTCGGGGCACCATCGCCCGTCGTCGAGGTTTCGTGGCTCGTCGATCTGGTCGGGGTCGACGTCGAGACGGAGACACGGTTCGACGTCGAGGAGTCTGATTCGGTCGACGCCGAAGGACCGTTCGACGTCGAGGGGACATCGGTCGTCGTCTGGACACCGGTCTTCAGCGTCTGGAGGTCCTAAGGTCAGGCCCAGGACTGTGGGGGGCTCCCCACTCTCTGGTAGAGGTGATGGCTCGCCGGGACCGGCGCATTCCGGGGTGGATACTCCGATGAGGCCGTCTACGCCTCCTCCGCGGCCGGCTGTGCCGAAGGGTCCTCCTCCGAAGGCCCCTACCCCACCTCCGAAGCCGGCTCCGCGGGACCCGCGTCCGGTTGCTCCTCCACCCCCGATCCCACCGAGGGAGGTGTCGATGCCTAAGTTCCCGACGCCTCCGAAGAAGACTCCTAAGAAGCCTGGAGCTCCTGACCCTGGGAGGCCGAAGGAGCGTCCGAGGCCCAAGAGGTCGAGGTCTCGCTCGGGGAGACGGGACAAGTCGAGGAGTGGCCGCGGATCTTCATCACGATCCAGGCATCGTCACAAGAGACGTCGTTCCAGGTCACGTTCTCCGTCTGGGACCCGTTCCTACTCGCCCACGCTGTCCGATTCGCCGGAGACTAGGGTGTCTCCGATAGACGATATTAGCACATTTCAGGAGGTTCTCCTGCGTGGTGCGGCGAAGTTGGGCATTGAGGTTGAAGCGCCTACGGCTTCTACCTCGGTAATCTTTGAGACTTTACACAAGAGGCACTTGTCTCGCCCCCTGTTACCTCTGGTGCCGGGACTCCTTGAGCCCGCCGAACAGCTATTCCTGACGCCGGCGACGGTGAAATCTGTACCTTCCAGGATACTGAAAAAGTACAGGGCTCCGGACTCAGACCCAGCCTTCTTGAGGAAGGACCCGGTACCGGATTCAGTCATCGTGACTGCTGCTCGGAAACTTCATGCCACCTCCCCTGCGTCCACGGTGCCTCCGGACAAGGAGAGCCGGTGGATCGATTCTGCTGGTCGCAAGGCGTGTGGGACATCCGCCTCGTCCATGAAGGCAGCCAGTGACTCGGCTTTGCTGGGACGGTACGACCGGTCCCTTTGGGACTCGATGGAGCAGTTCGCAGACCTCGTCCCTCGAGACCGCAAGGAGGACTTTGTGGAGATCGTCAAGGAGGGGATGTTGGTCTCTAATCAGGCCATCGGCGCCGCAGCAGACATATCGTTGCTGTCCGCGCACGGATATTGCCACGGGATTCACCAGAGACGCCATGCTTGGCTCAGGTTGACATCGTTGAAACCGGAGGCTCAGCAACGCGTGGCGAATCTCCCGTTTTCCGGAGATACCCTCTTCGGGAAGCACGCGGATGATGAGATGGCCAGGATGAAGGCCGAAGCGGAGACCCTGACGGCAGTGGGCCTGGAAAAGCCCAAGGAAAAGAAACCCTTCCGACAGTACCAACGTCGGTTTGGGGCGCAGGGTCGTGGAAGGGGGCAGTCTGCTGGTCAACATCAACAGCGGCAGCAGCAGCAGCAGTACAGGCAGCCCTTCCAGAAGCGACAGGGTGGTAGAGGTCGTCAACAGTCCTCTACCGCGACCAAGGGCCCGGCCGGGTCCCGTCCCTGAGCTGTTACTTCCCCCTCGTCCGTTACCCGCTCCGGTGGGGGGAAGCGTTCAATTTTTTCTGGCAGAGTGGAGAAAAATTACTCAGGACAAGTGGGTGCTGAATATTGTTTGCAATGGATACAGTCTACGTTTCACCAGCCCTCCTCCATCGATTCCTCCCGTCAGCTCGCAGTATCGACTGCACGAGCTTCAGGCGGAGGCGGACGTTCTGCTAAGGAAAAGGGCGATCGAAGACGTACCTCTGTCTCAAAGAGGAAGAGGTCTGTACTCTCGGTTCTTTCTTGTCCGCAAGAAGGACAAAAACGAGTTCAGGCCCATTCTGGATTTGCGGCAGGCAAACAAGTGGATTCGCAGAGAAAAGTTTCGCATGCTGTCGTTACATCAGATCTACCCTCAGCTGCAACGAGGAGACTGGATGTGTGCCATAGATCTACAGGACGCATACTTCCACGTGCCCATTGCATGCAAACACAGAAAATTTCTGCGCTTTCAAGTCGGCACCAATCACTATCAGTACACGGTGCTACCCTTCGGGCTGAAGTCTGCACCCAGGACATTCTCAAAATGTATGGCAGTGGTAGCGGCACACCTGAGGAAGAACAAGGTGTTTGTCTACCCGTACCTGGACGATTGGTTGATCAAAGCCTCCTCCTTCTCGGAAGCTCAAGCACACTTCCAGAAGACGTGCGTTCTCTTGAACAAGCTGGGGTTGCACATCAACATGTCCAAGTCGGTCCCGATTCCGGTACAGTGCATCCAGTACTTGGGGGCCTCCATCAATACGCTGTCAGCAAGCGTGTCTCCTTCGGAAGAGCGACGTTTATCACTCGTTCGGAAGGCTCAGGCTCTCATGAAAACTCCGTCTACGACTGTGAGGACGGTGTCTTCTCTACTGGGATCGATGGCCTCTTGCATCTTTCTCACTCCTCACGCACGGCTACAGATGAGACCTCTGCAGGAGTGCTTGGAGGATCAGTGGGACCAGAGGAGAGGTTCTTGGGACGACAGGATACGACTGTCTCTACATGCTCTTCAGTCTCTGAAGTGGTGGTGCTCGAAGGAGAATCTCCTCAGAGGCGTTCCCTTCCACAAGGACATTCCCACACAGACCATCGTGACGGATGCGTCTCTCCAAGGTTGGGGGGCGCATTCCGGAGACCTGCAAATTCAAGGGACGTGGTCCCCGACGGAGTCCACGTACCACATCAATTTCCTGGAACTGAGAGCTGTTCACTTGGCACTGAAGGCCTTTCATCCGTCTTTTCAGACCAACTCTCTGCTTGTTCAGACGGACAACACGACAACGATGTATTACCTCAACAAGCAGGGGGGCTCGAGATCGCGCACTCTGTCGCAGGAGGCGCAGGCGATCTGGCACTGGCTTCTGGCTCGAGGACTGTCGATAACGGCCGCCCATCTGCCGGGTGTGCAGAATGTTCAGGCAGACGAACTGAGCAGGATCGTGCAGGAAAACCACGAATGGGTCATAAACGACGAAGTACTAGGAGAAGTCTTCGCAAGGTGGGGAACTCCAGACGTAGATCTGTTTGCCACCGCCGAAAACAGCAAATGCCGAGGCTTCGCCTCCAGGTACTACCAGCCAGGGACGCTGGGGAACGCGTTATGGATCAACTGGTCGAACAGCTTTCTGTACGCTTTTCCACCAATTCCCCTGATTCCGGCGGTTCTCATCAAGCTGTCTCAATCCAGGGCGAGGATGATTCTGATTGCCCCGGAATGGCCCAGACAGTGGTGGTTCACGGACCTACTTCACCGATCTCTCCTTCCTCACATGAAGCTGCCGTGCAGGCCGGACCTTCTCACGAAGTTCGGGGGGCGGATGGTGCACCCCAACCTCTCGTCTTTGAGTTTGGCGGCATGGCTCCTGAAATAGTGCAATATGGCCATCTGAATCTCCCAGAGGATTGTATGGGCATACTGAAGGAGGCTAAGCGACCTTCCACTAGGACTTCCTATGCTTACAAGTGGAAGAGGTTTTGCATCTGGTGCAAGTCTAAGAACTATGACCCTACGTCATGCAAGGAAGATGTCATCCTTCCATATCTGCTTCATCTGGCGCAGTCGGGCCTTAATGTCCATTCCATTAAGGTTCATCTGGCTGCTTTGACTGCCTACAGGAAAGGCCCTTCACAGACTTCCTTTTTCCAGATCCCTGTGATCAAAGATTTTTTGGAAGGCTTGAAGAAAGTGTTCCCTCCTGTCAGGCTTCCTTCGCCTTCATGGGACTTGAATGTGGTGCTGTCCAGATTGATGAAGGAGCCTTTTGAACCCATTCATAAGGCTTCGTTGCAGCACCTGTCCTGGAAGGCGGCGTTCCTCGTGGCCATTACATCGGCCCGCAGGGTGAGTGAGATTCAGGCATTGTGTTGCCAAGAGCCTTATACTGTATTTCATAATGCTAAAGTTGTTATGCGTACTCACCCTAAGTTTCTTCCCAAGGTTGTTTCTGATTTTCATATCAATCAGACTATCACTTTGCCTACGTTCTTTCAGAACCCTTCCTCTCCAGCGGAAAGGTCTTTGCATTCCCTGGATGTGCGGAGGGTGCTGAAGTTTTATCTTGATAAGACTAAAGATATTCGTAGGTCAGACCAATTGTTCATCAATTATGGCTCAGTCAGGACTGGTCTTGCTACCTCTAAACAGTCCATCTCGAGGTGGATTGTGTCCTGCATACAGTTGTGTTACTACAAAGCTAATAAGACCTTAGGGGGCAAACCTAAGGCTCATTCCACCAGGGGCAAGGCTGCTACGACAGCTATGCTCCGTAATGTTCCCATTGCAGAGATCTGCAAGGCGGCCACTTGGAAGTCGGTCCATACCTTTGCTAAGCATTACTGCCTGGACTCTGATGCCAGGGCAGACGCTCAGGTTGGGCAGGCTTCGCTGCGGAATCTGTTCGCACAGTAGTGGCGTTATTTTACTCTCCACCGCCGCTTGGTGTGGGGATGGGCTTGCCATTCTATTCACTAGATTATGACTATACACAGAGATCCCCTACTACAGAAGGAGTAGTTTCTGTCCTGTAACTCCAGTTCTGTAGTAGGGGTATCTCTGTTATAGTCATAAGCGCCCTCCCGCCTCCCCGGTGGAGTGTTGTTCATGATCATAATACTACAGGTCTGGCGTTTTTCTACGCCTTCGAAAAGAACTGAGGCTAAGTTGGACCTGCTATGCATTCTGGGATACTGAGAGAAGGTTCTGGAAGGTTCTCTTAAAGGCACAGTATCCTAATTAAGCCACATAATGGCAGCCTATGGGGCTTGTCTGTCCAGGTTCTTCTCTCTATCATTCCTGAGGGATTTTGCTGTTAAGCAAGGGAAATCTGTACAGGCTTTGCTGTTTTGTGGATTTTATGGTGGAAATTTCTAGTTGAAGTACTGGACAGTGTAGCCTTTTGGCTGCATTATCTGTCTTTAAATTCTCTCTTAAGTGTCTATGCATTTTCTGCATTTTTTGACACTGTAAGAGATTATTTTTGATTGCTCCGGGGTCCACGCACATGGGCGGGACTATTCACTAGATTATGACTATAACAGAGATACCCCTACTACAGAACTGGAGTTACAGGACAGAAACTACTCCTTATCGGATGTGCTGTAATTAGATATCTGGCCTCTTTGGGCGTGATCCAGCCTTCTACAGATGCCTCCTCGATCAGATTTTTAATTTCATTTTTGATCCTGGTGGTAGGACCCTCTGTGAGGCGGCGATAAGCTCTCGTGTCATTCAGCTGCCTCCTGCATTCAACTTGGTAGATATCTGTGTCCTGGAGCACTATCGCTCCTCCCTTATCAGCGGGTTTAATAGTAAGGGTGGTGTCTTTGGCCAGATCTGCAAGAGCATTTTTTTCAGCTCTCGTGATATTGTAGTAGGGTCGTTGTTTAGTTTGACTCAAATTCATAATCTCATGGGTCACTGCTTGTTCAAAAGCGATGACCCGAGCTGGAACTTGACTGCTCAAAGGCATGTAGGTGGATTTAGGTTTTAAGCCAGTATTGCGATCAATAGGTTCTGCAACATTGATCGTCTCTTTATTTGAATTAAAGAAAAAGTGGAGACGTATCTTCCTGTAGAAGTTCTCAAGTTCACATCTCAGGTTGAAAGGATCGCACTCATTAGTTGGAACGAAGCCCAATCCTTTGTTAAGGACAGACTTCTCATCGACCGTGAGTATCCGGGTACTGAGATTAACAACTAGATCGCTGTCGCTGTCCTTGATGTGTTCGTCTATTCCTGGCCTCCTCGGCTGTTGGTGTTTGGGTTTGGGAGAGTAGTTTCTGGTGCCCAGGTCCCGAATTGTGAGATTTGCCAATTTGCCAGACCTTCTCCTCCAGGACCCTGAGAGACAGAAAGAAGATCAGGCTCCAAGGACTGGAAGAACGAAGGCTGCAGAGTCAAGGTGGGTCTGGGCAGGCTGGATCTGCTTCCTCTGCCCATGCTGAGGCCTCTGGGGGGGCTCCCCAGCGTCAAGAAGGCCAGAAAGCGTTGCTGTTCTCCATCGACGCCAATACCACCCCCTTTTCTGAATCATTTTGTCCACCATAAGCGTGGAAGGGTATACTCAGACATGAGTCACTTGCTCACTGCTCCATCAGGATTCAGGCAAGCCGGGCCGACGACGCCTGAAATGGCAGAAACCGGCCCCCGGAAGCTTGTTTCCTTTCTGGTGAAGAATTGGCTTGGTAGTTTGGTCTGTCCTGTTCCCATGATGCACTGGGCCAGGGACAGACTAATTTGCATATAGCCAGGTTCTGAGCTGGGATGGGGCAGTGAGCTAAATAACGGTGATGGATTAAGCCCTGATCTTTGGACTGGGTAAGAGTGGTCTGCTTAATTTAGACACTCTGTTCATCACCACCCCCTTTTCTGAATCATTTTGTCCACCATAAGCGTGGAAGGGTATACTCAGACATGAGTCCCTTGCTCACTGCTCCATCAGGATTCAGGCAAGCCGGGCCGACGACGCCTGAAATGGCAGAAACCGGTCCCCGGAAGCTTGTTTCCTTTCTGGTGAAGAATTGGCTTGGTAGTTTGGTCTGCCCTGTTCCCATGATGCACTGGGCCAGGGACAGACTAATTTGCATATAGCCAGGTTCTGAGCTGGGATGGGGCAGTGAGCTAAATAACGGTGATGGATTAAGCCCTGATCTTTGGACTGGGTAAGAGTGGTCTGCTTAATTCAGACACTCTGTTCATCACCACCCCCTTTTCTGAATCAATACTATCGACGACGGCGTCGAGAGGCATGACGGCGGTCTGCTCCCTGACTCCCCAGGGCTCTGGGTCGAGGCGACGCCGATGTTCGGCGTCGACGGGAACGGACGAGGCCGCCGTCGACGTCGCCGCCGAAGACATCATCGTCATCGACGTCATCATCATCGTCGTCGACACGTCGACGTCGTGAGGATTCCAGACGGCGTATCGACGATCAGCGTCGAGAAGGAGGCGTTCGACGTCAAGGCGCAGATCTTCAGCGTCGAGGCGGCGAAGCCCACCGTCGAGGCATAGGTCGTCGACGCCGAGACTACGTTCGTCGGCGTCGAGGGGGCGTTCTTCGATGCCGAAGAGGCGCTCGGCGCCTAAGAGGAAGAGATCATCCTCCAGAAGGCGTTCTGGAGCCAGGAGTCCTTCCAGATCCTCAGGGGCACGATGGCGACGTCGGTCACCGACAGGGGGCGCTGCCTCTCGATCGCCTACACCGTGGAAGAAGATGAGGGAGTCACCGGGCTCGGTGTACTCTCCTCCCAAGCCAAAGTCACCTCCTCCTCCTCCTCCACTGCCGAAGGAGCCGCCTCCGTGCACTCCTCCGCCACCACCTCCGCCTGTGCCTCCACATGCACCCCCACGGCCTCCGAGGTCGGTCTCATTGACGCACCTCCCTACACCCCCTAAGGGGGCACCTCGGCCGAGGTCCCCGGTCAGGCCACCACCGCAGGATCCGCCGCAAGCACCTGCGGAACACCCAAAACCTAGAAGACCCAGATCTCGCTCCGGACGGAGAGGAAGATCAAGGAGTCTCTGGCGCTCCTCGATGAGATCCAGACGACATCGTAGGAAGGGTCGGTCTAAGTACAGCACTGATTCGTCCAGCGCAAGGGATTATTCCCCAACGCTATCAGAATCTCCTCGGACGAGGGTATCCCCTGTGGACGACGTGGTCTCCTTTCAGGAAGCCTTGCTGAGGGGTGCGGCCAACCTGGGCATCCAACTGACTGTGCCCACGCCTACGACCTCTGTAATATTTGAAACTCTCCATAAGAAACACCTATCTAGGCCTCTGTTGCCCTTGGTGCCTGGCTTAGTGGAGCCCGCCATGGAGCTCTTCCTCACTCCGGCTGTGACGAAAGCAGCCCCCTCCAGGCTACTAAAGAAGTACAAAGCTCCTGAGGCGGACCCGGCTTTCCTCCGATTGGATCCAACCCCAGATTCCGTAATTGTGACTGCGGCGAGGAAGCAACACGCCACCACCCCGTCCTCCAATGTGCCTCCAGACAAGGAGAGTAGCTGGTTAGATTCAGCGGGCAGGAAGGTATGCGGGACGGCCGCTACCTCTATGAAGGCTGCCAGTGCATCGGCACTGTTGGGGTGCTATGATCGGGCACTATGAGAGTCCCTCCAGCAGTTCGCCGACCTCCTCCCACGGGAAAAGGAGGATTTCATGGAGATCCTGAATGAGGGATTGCTGGTGTCCAACCAGCTGATCAGCGCAGCTGCAGACTCGTCGCTCCTGGCAGCCCACGGGTACTGCCATGGAGTTAATCAGAGGCGCCACGCTTGGCTCAGATTGACGTCACTGAAGCCCAGCAGAGGGTGGCCAACCTGCCCTTCTCGGGCGAGACCCTATTCGGGAAGCACGCCGACGATGAGATGACCCGCATGAAGGCGGAGGCCGAGACTCTAACGGCTGTGGGCTTGGAGAAGCCCAAGGACCAGAAGAAGAACTACCGCCCGTTCCAGAGACGGTACGGGGCGCAGGACAGAGGGCGAGGTCAACAGTCTAGACAGCAGCAACAGCAGCAACAGTTCCAGAGGAAGCCCTTCCAGAAACGTCAGAGGGGCAGGGGTGGACAGCAGTCTGCCGCCGCGACCAAAGGCCCGGCCGGGTCGAGGCCCTGAGCGATTACTTCCCCGTCACCCGCTCCGGTGGGGGGGAAGCGTTCAATATTTTCTGGCAGAGTGGAGAAAAATTACTCGGGACAAGTGGGTGCTGAATATTGTTTGCAATGGATACAGTCTTCGGTTCATCAGCCTGCCTCCAGCAATACCACCGGTTTGCTCGCAATTTCAGCTGCGCGAGCTCCAGGCGGAGGCTGATACCCTGTTAAGGAAAAGGGCGATAGAAGACGTCCCTCTGTCCCAAAGGGGAAGAGGTCTGTACTCACGGTTCTTTCGAGTCCGCAAAAAGGACAAGAACGAGTTCAGGCCTATTCTGGATTTGCGACAAGCAAACAAGTGGATTCACAGAAAAAAGTTTCGCATACTGTCCTTACACCAGATTTACCCTCAACTGCAAAGGGGAGACTGGCTGTGCGCGATAGACCTGCAAGATGCATACTTCCACGTGCCCATTGCACAGAAACACCGGAGGTTCCTGCGATTCCAAGTCTGCACCAATCACTATCAATACACAGTGTTACCGTTCGGGCTGAAGTCAGCGCCCAGGACCTTTTCCAAATGCATGGCAGTGGTAGCGGCACACCTGAGAAAGAACAAGGTGTTTGTCTACCCGTACCTGGACGATTGGTTGATCAAGGCATCCTCCTTCGAGGAAATGCAAGCGCACTTCCAGAAGACGTCCGTTCTCTTGAACAGGCTGGGGTTGCACATCAACATGTCCAAGTCTGTCCCGACTCCGGTCCAATGCCTACAGTACTTGGGAGCTTCCATCAATGCGCTGTCTGCAAGCGTGTCTCCTTCGGAGGAAAGACGTTTATCACTCCTTCGGAAGGCTCAGGATCTTATGACCGCTCCATCTACGACAGCGAGGACGGTGTCTTCTCTACTGGGGTCGATGGCCTCCTGTATCTTCCTCACACCACACGCGCGGCTACATATGAGACCACTGCAGGAGTGTCTGGAGGATCAGTGGGACCAGAGGAGAGGAAACTGGGACTACAAGATACGACTGTCTCTGCATGCTCTACAGTCTCTGAAATGGTAGTGTTCAGCGGAGAATCTCCTCAAGGGGGTTCCCTTCCACAAGGACATTCCCTCTCAGACCATCGTGACGGATGCCTCTCTCCATGGCTGGGGAGCACATTCCGGAGAGTTACAGATACAAGGGACGTAGTCCACGTATCATATCAATTTCCTGGAACTCAGAGCGGTTCACTTGGCACTGAAGGCCTTTCATCCGTCCTTCCAGACCAACTCTCTGCTTGTACAGACGGACAATACGACCACGATGTATTACCTCAACAAGCAGGGGGTCTCGTAATCGCGCACCCTGTCGCAGGATGCGCTGGCGATCTGGCACTGGCTTCTTGCCAGAGGACTGACGATAACGGCTACTCATCTGCCAGGTGTGCAGAATGTTCAGGGGGACGCATTGAGCAGGCTGATCCAGGAAAACCACGAATTGGTCATAAACGACGAAGTACTCGGAGACGTCTTCGCCAGGTGGGGCACTCCAGACGTGGATCTGTTCGTCACCGCCGAAAACAGCAAATGCCGAAACTTCGCATCCAGGTACTTCCAGCAGGGAACGCTGGGGAATGCGCTATGGATCGACTGGTCGAACAGCTTTATGTACGCTTTTCCACCCATTCTCCTGATTCCGGCGGTGCTCATCAAACTAGCCCAGTCCAGGGCGAGGATGATCCTGATTCCCCGGAATGGCCCAGGCAGTGGTGGTTCACGGACCTGCTTCACCGGCCTCTCCTTCCTCACATTCGGCTGCCGTGCCGGCAGGACCTTCTCACGAAGTTCGGGGGGCAGATGGTGCACCCCAATCTCTCGTCTTTGAGTTTGGCGGCATGGCTCCTGAGATAGTGCAATATGGCCATTTGAATCTCCCTGCAGATTGTATGGACATACTGAAGGAGGTCAAGAGACCTTCCACTAGGACCTCTTATGCGTACAAATGGAAGAGATTTTGCATCTGGTGCAAGTCCAAGAACTATGATCCGACGACATGTAAGGAAGATGTCATCCTTCCATACCTTTTACATTAGGCTGGCCTTAAATGTCATTCCATTAAGGTTCATCTCGCCGCGCTTACTGCCTACAGGAAATGCCCTTCACAGACCTCCTTATTCCAGATCCCTGTGATCAAAGATTTTTGGGAAGGCTTGAAGAAAGTGTTTCCTCCTGTCCGGCTTCCTTCGCCTTCATGGGAATTGAATGTGGTGCTGTCCAGATTGATGAAGGAACCTTTTGAACCTATTCATAAGGCTTCGTTGCAGCACCTGTCCTGGAAGGCGGCGTTCCTCGTGGCCATTACATCGGCCCGCAGGGTGATTGAAATTCAGGCGTTGTGTTGCCAAGAACATTATACTGTATTTCATGCTGCTAAGGTTGTTATGCGTACTCACCCTAAATTTCTTCCTAAGGTTATTTCTGATTTCCATGTTAACCAGACCATAACTTTACCTACGTTTTTTCAGAATCCTTCTTCTCCAGCGGAAAGGTCTCTACATTCCCTGGATGTCAGTAGGGTGTTGAAATTTTATCTGGATAAAACCAAGGATATTCATAGGTCAGACCAATTGTTTATCAATTATGGGTCAGTCAGGACCGGTCTTGCCACCTCAAAACAGTCCATTTCGAGGTGGATTGTGTCCTGTATACAATTGTGTTATCAAAAGGCTAATAAGACCTTGGGGGGTAAACCTAGGGCTCATTCCACCAGGGGCAAAGCTGCCACGACTGCTTTGTTACGTAATGTACCCATTGCAGAAATCTGCAGGGCGGCCGCCTGGAAGTAGATCCATACCTTTGCTAAGCATTACTGTCTGGACTCTGATGCCAGGGCAGACGCTCAGGTTGGGCAGGCTTCGTTGCGAAATCTGTTCGCACAGTAGTGGTGTTGTATTTTTTTCTCTCTCCACCGCCGCTTTGGTGTGGGGATGAGCTTGTCATTCTATTCCCTAGATTATGACTATACACAGAGATCCCCTACTACAGAAGGAGTAGTTTCTGTCCTGTAACTCCAGTTCTGTAGTAGGGGTATCTCTGTTATAGTCATAAGCGCCTGCCCTTCTCCCCGGTGGAGAAAGATGTTCATGTTTGGAATGCTACAGGTCTGGCGTTATACACCTTCAAAAAGAACTGAAAGTAAATGGGACCTGCAGGGCATTCTGGGATACTGAGAAAGTTCTAGAAAGTGTTCTTAAAGGCACGGTATCCCTTTTTGAGCCACATAATTGCAGCCTATGGGGCTTGTCTGTCCTCATCTTCCTCTCTATCATTCCTGAGGCTTTACTGGTAAAAGGGGAAGTTTTTCTCTGTGAAGAAAACTTGGCAAGCTGTGCTGGTTGTGGTTTTTGGTGGAATGTGGAATGTCTAGTTGAAGTGCTGGACAGTGTAGCCTGTGGATATAGGCTGCATTATATGTCTTTAAATTCTCTCTTAAGTGTCTTTGCAGGACTGCATTTTTAGACAGCTTAAGAGATTATTTTTAATTGCTCTGGGGTCCACGCTCATGAGCGGGACCATTCACTAGATTATGACTATAACAGAGATACCCCTACTACAGAACTGGAGTTACAGGACAGAAACTACTCCTTCTGCAGCACAGTGAAGTGAATTTTCCATTTGTTTGGCCTCCGCTGCATGCCAACCATTTAGAGGTAACACTATTATCTTTCCATTTTTTATAGCTAGTTTATCCTCTCAGCACATGGTACAGGGTAGTGATGAGAAGACCCAATTTTTTGATGAATGGTGCGTTTGAGGCCAGGTTTCCTGGCGACAGTTTTGCCAGGTAGATATGTATGTATGTCTTATTTGTATAGCTCAAACCTAGCCAAAGGTCAGTGCAGTACTTTATAAAGGAAGTGACCAGCATAAATTCATGAGTGATAGAAGAGAGGTAGCTGTATTCTGGAACAGCAGGTGGGTCTTACACTGTTTCTTAAATTGGAGCAGCATTGGGGAAGGTCCTGAGGGATACAGAGATATTGGTCATGATCCAAGGTTCACAGATTGCACAGATTGAAAAAGCCTTCTGCCTTGTTTTTTTTTTTTTTTTTTCCAACCCTTCTTAGTCTTTAGTCTGATGTCCTGCCATCAGGTGTACTGAGTGGCATCAGAGATGGTGATCTTTTCTGTAAGATAAGCAGAGATGCTGGTCGTGATGGCTTGAAAATGGCTTGAAAATGATGTAGCTGGTTTTGTAGATGGTACTGGCTGCCATGGTAAGCCAGTGGAGTTCCAACAGCATGGGGGTATTGCTCTCTAGCATTGATGTTCTGGAACCGGTTCAATTTTAGTAACTCCTGACTAATAATTCAAAGTCCAACATCGCTCCAGTGGGATATTAGGGGGACTTGGGGTTGGGGGGGACGGGGACTTGGGTTGTGGGGGGGACTTGGGGTGTGGGAATGTGGTTAAAGAGCAACTCAAGGAACTTGCAGAGGAAAGAAGACTGCTACTTGCCTACCACTAACAGGATGAAGTACTTGAGTGGCGAGATATATGCAGGGGTGACACCCCCCCCCCCCAACACTGGTATACCTCTACTCAGTTGAACGTAGGGCACCAGCCATTAGCACATGACCAGTATTTACCAGTAAGACTTGGTAGATAGTCCCCCCGCTAATGTTCAGGGCAAAAAGGCCTGTATCACGCTACTATAATCAGCTGCCATCAAAAGTATCATGGACTAGTCATGGTCAGCCGTGGCCCGTGCAGGTCAGAGCGGTGGTGCCAGGTGAAGGGGGATCTCGATGGACAATGTATAGGGAAAATTAATTATTTAATTTTCCCTAGTCATTGTCAGTTGAAATCTCCTCTCACCCGGCCCCACTGCTCTTACCTGGAGATGGTAGTCCCCTAAACTCAAAGGAGTAACATTTTTAGTGGTCCTTAATATAGGGTCGAAGACGAGCATAAAGTCAGCAAGTAATTGGAGAGGTGTCTGTTTTGTGGACTATAAATACATTGTCATAGTGTTCTTTAAAGAGATGTCTTCAATTCTTTCATAAATAGTAGCTGCATTGGGTTGGTCATCATGTTATATAAATAAGGACTCTGTCTGAGCTCTTCACAGTTTGGCTTTCCCACCCATTGGTGCCTGGACTGAGTTTATTGTAGCCCTACATAACCCCACTGCACATACCTGCTGGTTTGGTATCTGTGCTTTTTGTGTTACTAACAGTCCCATAAAAGAGCGAGGGATGCAGTGGTAATTAAAACTTAATTATATTCTTTCTCACTCACTCGAGCACTGTACCAAGGAAAGACACTATAGACTTTTAAAAGTGTTTCTTTCAACAGGCTCATCTTGTTGCTTAGTACATGAGTAATAACTACACAGAATATAGTTAAAATAGTACAAATGCACGTTGCTAAAAGCAAGATTAAGATGAACAGTTCAAATAAGATTAGAATGTTCCTAGCAACCTAACACCCTAAAGCCTACTTCTATGCACTATACTATGATGGCGTGGAGTAGCTAACTTGCCTCTCGAGTTTCTTGGGCCTCAGCTCATTGCATACTTTATTGCTGGAGATCAGCTGTGGTTCTCAGACTTCAGCCAGAAGAGAATGTTCTCTCAAAAGGAAAACACACATCAGCTGAGCTCCAGCTTTTCTCCTCTCTTTATCTGCTCTTAGCATAAGAATGGATGCCATGACCGTCTTTCAGGACCTCTTGTGATAACCTGATGAGAAGGCCTCTTTAATTCAATGAATCATATAGTTTATATAAGGTTGACCACTGACTTTTACCGTACTTTGGGGAGTTTCTATTAATCCAAAGCATAACTGGTTTGAACCAGCATGATGAACATATGTCAATTTGAACTGCATATTTATTTTAAACATCCATGGTCAGGCCTTAAAGTTTATATATGATAAGGCTTGTAACAGACTTGTTTCGCCTTACGCTTTAGCAAAGTCATTGTTTAGATGAACTGACACTTTCACGAGTTCCGCTAAAAATAATGACATACTGAATGTGGACAAAAAGCAGACAGGCTAATTTAACATGCTTAAAATGGATCCTGGCGTTGGGAGTTTACAACATCCCCGGCTGGTAAGTCTGACGCAATTGAACTGAATGCATATAATTGATCTCATTCTAGAGATCTTGCTTTGTATGAGTAACCTAAATAAAACTAATGAAAAGAAAGTGAAATCCATGCTCTTAAACTAGAAAAGAAAAATAGAACTTTACATTTAAAATAATTTGAGTTATTGGTTGGAAGGAAGATGGCGGATCAACTCCTCTTCTGAGGATGCCTCTCCTTGAAGATTCCGTATCTCTACCCCCCTCCCCACCACCCCCCCAAGTGGAATATTATCGGCGAGTACAGTGCAAGCATAGAGCAAGTATAGAGTGGCAAACTTACTGCTAATGTGCCGGTTTGGCAACTGCAGGACCTAATTCACGTGGACGTGCAGCACTGTGGAGCTTGATACGGGTGCTGATTCCTGCGACACCGAACCCTCCCATCTCAAGGCATCAGGCGGAGGTAGTTGCAGGACTGGTGGCAGCTCAAGAGACCGGTATGGCCCGCAACGCATCGTAAAGGGACGCGGCCATACAGAGGCCCTGGCTGCAGCTGGCAATGGAGGAGATGGCAGTAGCGGCAGTAATGGAACCGGGACTGCGGGCTCACTGCAAATTTCAGAGTCAGCACCTGGGCCAGGGCCAGGCTCTGACTCGCAATTAAGCAAACCGATTTTACGGCTTGTGCGCTCGGGCAGAGCAGTTAGCTTGCTACGATCCTGCGGGTCGGAGAACTCCATCCTGGGTCTTGTGATGGCTGATATGCTTAATGCAGCAGTTGAGGAAGGTTGGGGAGGGGAGGAAAGATTTGCTCCTCATACCGCTGTGCTACCATTGCCTCTTGCGTCCGAATCTGGCTCTGAATATCAAGGAGTTTGTAAAACCTGCGAAGAAAGAGATTTGGTCAGTGTGGTTAAGAACATGATGAGTCAGGCAGATGGAGGTGATAATAATGGTAATAATGGTATCAGCAGTTGGGACCCACTGTGAATCTGTTAATTCCGAGGAGAATGCTCAGAATCTAAAGCAGATACATATGCAATATGAGTTAAACAGCGCAAGCACAGAGGATAGAAATTCGCTTAGTGCTGGCACTTCTGAGATAGCGGAACGATCAGGCCCCATTGAAAATCAGACTAAGAACATTTTAATCTTTGGCGAATCTTCTGATATTGTGTATATAGAGTAATCTGAAACTGGAATCTGCTTTGGAAATGCACAGAATGACCTACAGGGCGGCGATGCAAGTCACCCTGACCAACCAGAATACTAAGGTGGGGAAGCCCTGCATTCAGAAATGCACTCCTTTAAGTGGGGACAAAGGTACAAAAGCAAAAGGTCCGAAAGCGGCTAAAGCAACTAAAGGAGGCAAGGGCCGGGGTGGTGGTATTAAACCTAGGTTGCCGCTGTTGTTGGATGATTAAAGGGCTCTGTGGCATCCAGCACAACGCCTGGTATTGGTACTGCGATCAGCCCTTTGCGTTTGTGAGTGGCCTCAAAGGGCGATGTTAAAGCTATCATCTCGAGACTATTTAATACCTGCAATACGGAGGTTGCTGGAACGGCCAGAGCGGTAGTTGAAGCTGATGCAGTGCAAATAAGCAACACATCCAATCATGGGGGTTTTACACCACAGACAGATGGTCCTGCTAGTTTTGATGGGGGCAGAGGCAGTCTGGATGGGGGCTCTCCCTGTCCTTCAGTATCACACGCAATGTCTACCATAGCACCAGTAACAATCTCAACAACTCCAGATTTTCAGCAACTAGGATTTTCACAGCACCAGAGACTTTTTCTTCATATGCGGAGCAGACCGGTAGCTCTGCAGCTGTATCTGTATCTATAACAGCACCCACGGCAGACTCTGAAAGGGGCTCTCACTCGAGTGACTGTGAGGAACCATCATTGTCTATAATACTGCAGGCATTAACTACCCAGAGAGCGGAAGCTCAAGAATGTTATCGACAGGCCAAGGCGGACAGTAGTAAGATAAAACAAGCACTGGGGAGGTCACTTCAAAGGTTGCCCAGCTCTCTTCGGAGGTTATGAAACCGCAGGACCGTGTTACAGCAGTGGAAGAGTTTAATACACATACTATGACTGTAACAAAAAGCCACAGGAATCCCAAAATATGCTTATGCAGGCCAAAATTGAGGATCTCGAAAATCGCCAACGGCATCAAAGCTCAAGGATCTTCGGCATTCCGGAAGGGTCCGAAGGTTCCGCACACGGGCCTATATTGTTATCTTGTTTCAAAAAGCATTCCCAGATCTGGCGGATTGGGATATGGACGCGCAAGTACAGTGGGCGCAAAGACTGCCGTTAAGTTGGACAACATTTCCATATTGGTATGGTCTGATTTGTGCAAACTCACAGTGTATAAACGTGGGAGGCTGCGGCAACTAATGGATCCTCCTAAAACAGTCTGCTCCCAAGTGTTTTTGCAAGAGCATGCCCGCCTTAAGATTAAAAAAAATGGCCAGCCGCACGTTTTTTTTACTGAAGTAGAGGCCAAAACAGCTTTAGCTAAGTGGCATTGGGACTCTAGTAAATGATTGCCTAAAGTAAAGATGGCACGGCATGGGTAACAGAGATTAAATGAACACTTTGTTTACTTTTGCTAACTGGTTATGCCTCATTTGTAACTCTTACCTTTTTTTAAAATAGTTTTTTCTGGTCTCTTATTTTTTTTGTAACTGCACCTAACTTCTTACATTTGCACATACCACTGGGGGCGGTAGGTGGTATGGATTGGTGGGGCTCAGGGAAGGGGGCCTTATTAAAGCTGTCGTTGAGTACAGCAGAGGAAGGGGGTGATTACTTCTTGTAGGCACAGGGGTGGGTTAGGAGGAGTGGGTGGTAGGCAGAGAATAGTAGTTGGCTGTTGCCGATCGACTGGGTGGAGCGGCCAGAGGGGTGGGGTGGTTAGCGGGGGAGGTGGGGGTTAAATAGCCACACTTTAATATATTTAGTTAGAATATTATTGGAAGTACAAAAGGGAAAGGTCAATCAAACAAGGGGGGAAGCAAATAAAGCGAGTTTACAACCAGGATCTAATGTCTGACTTTAAATACATGTGCTGGAAACGACGGTTAGTAATGGAGGAGCTTTGTGCCTTTAAACCCCATATACTGGATCTTACAGAGATACCTATAGCTTTCAGGGATAGAAAGCAGCTTAAACAGATTGCATTTGACTTATTGGTATGCTCGTCTCAGGTAGTCTCTATTCGAAGGGTAGCTATATTAAAGTCGAAAAATTGTAGAGCAACAATAATATGTACACTAGCCGATTCTAAAGGCAGATGGGCAATCGCTCAATTACTAATTGGGGGACTAAAAACTGCTATATGTATGATTTATGGTCCAAATATGGATTGTCCGGAAACTATTCATTTTTATATGTTCTGAACTGTTGCATTGGGCTGGCGATTTGATAGTTTTCATAGTAATGGGGGATTTTAATTGTATAGTTTGATAAGATGATCGATACTACTAATATAGCACAATGGGCTAGAATGGGTAGGACTAGGGCTGGAATTTTGGAACTCCTGCATCAGTTGGAGGATGCTTGAAGGAGCCTAAATCCAACTGACCCCAGGTTTACATTCTATTCATCCCCGCATAAACATTATTCCCGGATTTATATGATTTTTGTTAAAAGAACTCTGCTCGATAAATCAACTATCAAAGTTTATCCAAAGATTACATCGGATCACAATCCGGTGATAACCACACAGATCTTGCATGGCGATAAGAAGCCACTTAGGGAATTTACATTTCCTAGACCTCTTTTAAGTAACCCTGAGTATGGGAAATTAATGCAGGATACTTTACGGGAATACTTAGAGAATAACAGGGGAACTGCAGCTATTGCAGTGGTATGGGATTGTTTGAAGGCGTTTGTCAGAGGGGCCACACTGCAGTTTATTTTAAGGCAGAAGCATCTGGCTAATAGGGTGAAGGAGCTGGAACATAAGTTGTTATTAGAGCTAGAGCAACAACATGCAAGAGCTATTCTGCTAAAAGATGCAGCGGAACAACGAATATACTGGTGCCTGGTGGAAGTTAGAGCCAAACTTAATCGAGGGTTAGTGGATAAAGTAGCCTCTAGATACCACAAATATAAATCTAAACAATATGAATATGGAGAAAGAATAGGTCGTCTGTTAGCTACTCAGATTGCCGATCAAAAGGCCAGATCCTATATCTAAACAATAAAAGGGGGAGATGGTCTATTTTAGACTAGATCAGAGGATATAGTAGTACAATTTAGAAGCTTTTATGCTGACTTATATGACGAATCAGTGCCCCCTAGTATACAATCAACTCTGGACTATATGCAGGAGTCTGAGCTACCGGTTTTGAATCCAATGGATTGTGAATGTTTGCAAAGAGATGTTGAATCTGGGGAGGTTGAGCTAGCGCAAATCAGCTTTACCAACTGGTAAGGCGGTTGGTGAAGATACTATCCCATTGGAATTTTATAAAAACGTTAAGGACATTTTGGTACCAGTTTTCATTATGTTGTTTAGTACTATCATGAAAGGCGAGGATGTTCCTTCCACCTGGAAAATTACTAATATTATAGTCTTCCCTAAAAAGGGGAAACCGATAGAGGAAATGGGCTTGTATCGCCCCATATCATTGATTAACACCGACGCTAAAATAAATTCTAACATTTTAGCTTCTTAGCTGTCCCCGACTATACATCAGTTAGTGTTGGAACAACATTGTTTCGTCCCCGGCTGAGACACAGCAGCACATATTAATGCAGCAATTTCTGCATTTGACATATCTGATAGAGTACTAGCTGCAGATTCCTTAACGTAGAATTATCCCCAGGCGTGAGACTGGATCCAGAAAACTTTTGCCACAGCATCCCTGCACGTCAGTTTTTTCCTTTTTCGCGTGCAACGCGGATCCGGTCTCTGCTCTGGGCCTGTTCGGGCCCCTTTGTCTTTCCCTTTGTGGTATCTGTGTGGAACAGTGTGTGAATGCCTTCGGGCTTTAAGTCTTGCTCGTCGTGTGGACACCTTATGTCGGCGACGGACCCTCACCTCATTTGCATGTGGTGTTTAGGGGAGGATCACAGCTCCCCTGATTGTGAGGCATGCCAACAGTTGAAGCCGAATTCGCAGCTGGAGCGCCGGATGAAACTGCTCTCGACGTGTCTCTCCAGGTCGGCTTCTTCCACTCGTTCAGCTTCGGCGGAAGGTTCTCGAAGCAGGCGCCGTTGTTGTCGTCCTCATCCCTCTCCTGCACCACACGAGTGTCGCTCCCCGGTGGGTAAGTGTCGCAGTTTGTTTTCGAGGGCTGGTTTCCGGCCTGTTGGGGGCATGGGCTCTCCACGGGTGATGCGACCCCGCGTCTCGCCCTCCTATCCACCGTTTCCCAGTGAGGGGGCGTTGAGAGCCCGGATGGAGTCTTATGCGGCGGCTTTGCAGCCCTCGCTGGCTTCTCCTCCTCCTTTCCCTCCTGGGACGAAGGCGGATCCTCTGCATTGCGCGGGACCCTCCACCGTGTCGCTGGCGGCTCTGAGCCCGGCGCCGACTGGTTCGGCTCCAGGCATGGAGGATGTGGTGCTGTTGGGGTGCGGCCTTTCGGGGGTCCCTCCTTCGGACCATGGCGCCTCTGCTTCGCCGCAAACTCCTGCGGGAGTCCCTGTGGTGTCGCGGGAGGTTGCCGGGGCTCTGGTTGCATCCCCAAGCCCCTCTCGGCCCTATGGACAGGTTGGCGGTCTTATCTACGGCTGAGGTGACGCCGCTACAGCGCCGGCAGCTGCTGGCCCGGGCGCGCCACAGGGGTCGGTGGACCCCCCCTCATCCCGCTATGGGTCGAGGCTGGAAGGGGACCCATCGCCCCCCTCTGGGCCCCTCTCGTTCCTCCACGCAGGCGGCAGCTCCGATCCCCGGTGCTGTGTGACGTGGAAGAGGCCTGTCCGGCGTCTCCTGTGGCACCGGATGGTGATGACGTCCTGCCTCAGGCGGCGGACTCTACGGCGCCAGACATGCGTCTGGTCCCGGACTCGTCTTTAGACGCTCCCTCTTCTCCGGAGGTTGGGTGCCTGATTGTGTCGTCCTCACTGGAGATGGGCCGCCGCGTGGTGGCTTTTTCCCCGGTGTCATCGAAAGGCGGCTCCCCACCGTTTCTGAGGCCGCAACTTTCGCCAGAGGAGCGCCAGGTCCCCCACTCCTCGGTCCCTCCTTCTAATTTTTAGGTCCGGCCTTTGCCTGCCCCGCTTGGCTTCGGGGACGGCCGCCTTAGTTTGCAGCCGTCGCCCACGGAGGGGCTACTTTCTCTGCCGCGGGGCCCTACGGAGGCGGGTGCGGCCTTCGCTCGCGCTGTGTTCATGGCTGTGGGTATTTTGCGCATGTGCCATCCGGCTGCTCATTTTCCTGCAGATCATCTTCTGGAGGTGCTCCACCAGGGCTCTGGTGGGAGGGAGCTGTTGCTTTCCTTTGAGTTTTTGCTCCTTTCTTCTTTGATGGGGACTTGGGGCGTCCCGCCACAGGGAACCGGTGCCCCATCACCTCCAGCACGCGTGACCCGGCGTGTCTTTGCCTCCACTCCTCTGCCTCCAATCCACTTTTGCGGACTGCTTTTCCCTCCCTGCCGCCGCTGTTATCTCCACCGTCCCAGGAGGCCCGCTGGCTGGACACTTGGGGGCGCAACATGTTTGCCTCGACCTGCGCCGCTCAGTGGGCCTTTAACACCTTGTGTGTGTTGTCCAGGGCCACCTCTTCTTTGTGGGACTCGGCTGAGTCTTTGGGATCCGCCGCTTCACAGGAGACTTCAGATTGACTTGCGGCATCATGCGTTGGATGGCCGGGAGCTGGCGACGTTCATCCTTCGCTCCGCTCTGGACATTTCGGAGGCGCTGGGTAGTGCCATGGCTTCTTCGGTTGCCCTTTGCCGCCACTCCTGGCTTTGAGACAGTTTGTTCCCTGAGAATGTTAGGGAACGACTGGTTGATCCTCCCTTCGACGGCACCCTGTTGTTCCATGCCCCGGCAGACTCGGCCATCCAGATGTTCTTGGCGGGGCTTTGTCCTCCTACTCCTTCTCCTCCTCAGTGACGGGTGAATTGATCTGGTTCTTGGGCCTTCCTATGGGCGAGTCGCCTTTGTTGTGGTGTGTGTTTTGTGGCCACTCGAGTCCTCCTTGTGGTGACTGTGGCGTGTTGGCAGCTTGACGGCCCTTGTTGCCTGTGTGTGTTTGTGCTTGAGTTATCTGCGCTGATTGGCCCTGAGATTAGGCCTTCTGTTTTCCCTTGGGCTGCTTGTCAAGCTGTCTGCTGAGGATTTCTGCCCCACGGCTCTTTCGTTTTTTCCTCTGCTGCAGAAGTTTCTTCCAAAGAGGGTTCCCTTGTCTTGGGACTTAACGTACCCTATGTGGGGTAGTGGTAGCTGTTGTATAGCTTGCGCTGTCCTAGGGGGTTGTAGTCAACTTCGGGCCTCTGCTCTCCATGGCATTTATGTATGTTGCCGATACTTCTTTAGATCATGTGCGCGGACCCCTCATGGTGGTGTGTCTGGGCATTTCCTCGCCTTCGGGGCCTGTCTTGGAGGCTGACATGGTTTTAGGTTCTCCCCTTTTTCAGGCGTAGCCTGCCCAGTCTCCTGGGGGCCCCGGGCTATCCTTCCTGTTTCCGGCTGCTTCTGCTGCCGGCGCCGCTCTGTCTGGTCTCTTGACTTCCGGCTATGATGGGCTCGCCTTCTTTTCCCTCGTTTCCTTGGGCCCGCTAGGTTTCCCTTCTTCTCCTCTTCCTTACCTGGAATTGGCTGGAGATTCTGTTGCCTTGTGGGGGGGGGGGGGGCTTCGGCCTCCCCTGGCCTTGCCCTTGCTTCTTTTGTTGGGGGTGAACGGACTTCTCATTCTCTTTTCTTCCCACACCCCTCTGAGGTCGGGGGTGTTCTGATTGTGGGGTTCCACTTGCCTGAGGAGAAGGGCTCCTCGCTCTGTCTGTTGGACTGATCCCCTGTGGGACGCTTTCTTATGTCCAGGCTGGTGGGGTCCTTTCGCAGACCCTCCTTCCCCGTCCGTATCACTAGGGTATCTATTCTACGTTACGGAATCTGTGGCTAGTAGTCTCTATCAGATGTACAAGTTACTTACCTTCGGTAACAATATATCTGGTAGAGACGATTCTAGCCGCAGATTCCTTCACGGCCCGACCGTCCTCCCCGTTCTGCGAGGACCTTTTTGGCTTGACCTTCTGCAATCGACTTCTGGTGGATGGCTATGTTTCTATGAGTGCATTCTTCACTCTCTGACAGGATGTTTTTGTCTTGTTTCTTGTTCCTTCCTCTTCTTTGGCAATTAGAGAATGGGTCTATGGGTACTCCTGTGCCCCTCTGTCCTGGTTGCTTCGGGATTGGGGCTTGCCTTGCTCTCGTCCTTTCCTCCCTCTTTGTACTAGGGTCCTGGCCCCTTCCCCCCCACCCCCCTTTTGGGTTGGGGTCACCTGGCAGTGTTTTGCCCCTTCTTTCCTTGGGGGGGGGGGGGGTTGTCGCACTCTGCATAGCTGCCAAGGTTTCAGATTGCCTGAGTGTGACATTTTCATATTTCAGTGTAATTATGAGTGACATATCAATGACTATGAGTGACACTTTCGCGCAAGCAAAATCAAGCAATGAAGACCAGGAAGCATATATAAATATCAGCAATTACACACCTATGAGCAACGAGAAACTCTTAAGAAGATCTTAAAACTGCTGCAATTGACATATGGCTTTGCTGTTACTCCCTATTGGTGACTGCTGTAATTTCTACTGTGATGCTCTTTGTCTATCACATATGGCCAAACACCATCATGTAGCCTTTTATCATCTATTTAATTCCTAAAGCACTCTAACATCTTTAGGTCCCTCTCTAACAAATAGTTCATTTGCTTTATTGTTCTGCTCCTACCAATGTAGGGTGTCGGGGCACTTCACATCAGACACACATTATACCAACACAATGACTCTTTCGTGGGTACTCCAGTCTAGCAAATGTTATTCGTAGCATGTCTCCCCTGACAGTAGCTGAAGTGTTTAATAGTAGTTCTTCCATCAAGCAAGCAATAGTGTGGGGTGAAACTGAAGCGCTTTGCAGTGTTCACAAGCATGTTGTCTGGTGTACTGCAGGAAATCGAGCACAAATATATAATTAACAACTCGGGGCGCAGGCCAGCAGGCTATTCGAAATCGAAAAAAATCCCGCAGTGTCACCTGTGAGTGTGACTTTAGTAGTAACACAGGCCGGCACTGAGTGCAGGTGGCCGCTGCCTGACCACGCGCTGCCATTCGTTGTTTAAATCACACAGGCCGGCTGGTGGCACTTACTTGGGCAGTAGTCCGGAGGAGTGTGGCTCGAACTGCTTGACACGCGACGCCGTCTCTTTGTAAGGCAGTGGCTGCAGGATCACTTAGGCCGCAAGCCACTGCGCACCGCAGTAATTTGGGCTGGCCGGCCACCTCAATTATATTCAAATCACCCTCCAGGCTGGCAGGCCAGTGAGTCCCGGGGCTGGGCCGTCCTCCAGTGACACGCACACTCTGTCCTGGCGGCCGCGCTGCAACCCGGGTGGGTCACTCACTCCTCTCTGCTCCCTCAGGTCTGGCTGCATTATTGAATTGAGGGGGATAAGTAACATGGCTGATATCGCACGGCCGCGCTGGTGCGAGCTGTGCTTGCGGCAGGCAGCGCGAAGCTGTAAGCGCCATATTTGAAAACATTTGCGGAGCCGCGCAAAATACAGGTAGCAGACACTTTAGTTTACAAACTTCCCCGACCGGCCTTGGCAGCAGGATGTGACGTCCTGCCCCACTCGCCGGCCTCAAGCACACATCCTCATCATGACTGGCCGGCTGTTCTGCGGGCATTCAAGGTGATACATTGTATCAGTCACAGTGAGTCACCCTGCGAGCAGCCTGCCTTATAGCTCAACTGCAAGCATGGGAGAGCAGTGGGGGCGCACGGCACACGGCGCACTGCCACACTAAACAGTTTTAACAGCCTGCCAGCACTTCAGTGGCCGCTGTGAGACACATGCATTATGCGTGACAACGCATTTCAGTGCAGTGATGCGGAACACCACACTAAAATGCGTTAGCTTCACACCTGATGCGTGATACTTGGCGGGCCTGACTCTGTGCTAGGGTTGCCTTGGAGGGTTGTTGTTCCCTGTTTGTCTCGTAACTGATTCCCCTTCATCATTCCTGGTTGGGGTTATACTCCTGCTCAGGTCCTCATGACATTTTGCAAGTGTGCCTTGTCTCAAGGGGGTACTGTCTACTTTCTGGCAGGGTGGTGGTTCAGGGCTGGGCTCTGTCCTTTATTCTTTTCCCTGCCCTTGGGTACTGCGGTGTCTGGCACTACTCCTTATGGTGTTGTTCCTCACCATCCCTTTTTCCAAATGTTCTCTATTTCGCACACTGTTCCCATGTTCCCACAGTTTGTCTGGTGGCTCCGTGTTGTGGCGCGGAAAAGTTCTCCGAAGAAAACTGACGTAGGCGTGCCGGGGTTGGACTTATGTGACCTTGCTGATGTCACGTGCATGGACGACACCTGGGCGGAGTCGCGCAGGGATGCTGTGGCAAAAGTTTTCCGGATCCAGTTTCACGCCTGGGGATAATTCTACGTTAAGGAATCTGCGGCTAGAATCGTCTCTACCAGATACATCGTTACCGGAGGTAAGTAACTCATACTTCTGGTCAATTAAATCAGCAAATGGGGATGTTCATGTTGGAGGCAGAGAAGGCCTTTGACCGAGTTGCCTGGGGAGCACTATGGCCCATTATGTCATCATTCGGTCTCGGTCAAAGGTTCATTTCGGCAATTCAAAAATTGTATAACGATCCGATAGCAGCTCTGAAGCTGAATGGCCTTACATCGGCTCATTTTCCTATTAGAAGGGGTTCGTGGCAGGGATGTCCGCTATTACCATTATTGTTCGCACTGCATATTGAGCCCTTTAGAAGACATTTGTTGCAAAACACAAGGATTTGTCCAGTTTTGCTCAGTGGTATGGAGCTTAAACTAACCGCGGACGACATCGCCATTTTTTCTTCTAGTCCGGATGAGGCTATAGTTGAAATCACGCAAGAAGCACAGCGTTGTGGCTCGTTTCAAGCTACAAATTAAATGTGAACAAAACTCAAAGTATTCTAAACTATCAGCCCACAACGGTTACACAATTGCTAGGAATCACAACAATAGCAGTATATTTGGGAGTATGTCTAATTAGTCGAGTGGAAGAAGTGGTCTCTTTGAACTATGAACCACTGCTCAAAACTATTATGACAAAATTACGAACTTGTCACCGGCTCCCACTCAGGGAGATGTATTATAGTTAAAATGAACATCTTACCAAATGTTTTTGTATTTTTTTCAGACAATTCCTTTACGGTTTCTGTGCTTGATTTTTTAAGCAGTTAGATAGCATAATAGGTAGCTTTATTTGGGGCTACAGACGTGCAAGAAGAGCTCTTAGGTACATTAAATTACTGTATAAACAAGGGGGGTTTAAGCTTCCAGATTTTAAACTTTATTTTTGGGCTGCATTTGACGGCCAAATTCAAAGTTTACTTGATGGGCCTGATACTAACTTCATTTGGCTACCATATCAATTGGTTTGTGGACTTAGTACTGGATTCCTTCTTTATAAAACAGCAGACCCGAACTACTACAAACCGGTCAGGTTTAAGATAATAAGGGACATCAGTAGGATATGGCAGGAATGGTAAGAAATACTATGTTCCAGTGTTGTATTCATATATGAAATTATGGCGTAATCCCACTTTGCCCAACGTATTTCATGACTCCGTTGGTAAAAGCTGGCAGTGCAGGGGTGTTTTGGAATTGGGTCAACTTTTTGATCGACAGGGGTTTCGATCGTTTGAAGTCTTGAAAGAGGAGTTTGGATCACAACAGAATACATTCTTTAAGTATTTGCAAGTAAGGGACTATTTTGTACGGGGTCAGAGGCTTTTAGAGCTGACAAACACCCCAGAAGTATTACCAACACTATTAACGACTGTTGGCCGAGGAACAATTGGTAAAGTTTATCAGAAGTTGTTGGCACCTGCTAGCGATGATGGACTATTGGTTTCGGAGAAACTTAGTTGGATTTTTCAAATTGAGATCACTCAGGGGGAACTACAGGACTCGCTGGAGTGTATAGACACAGCTATTACATTAGTTAATTTAAAACTCCAACAGCATTGGATAATATTTCTGTTATACTATACTCCTGAACGTATATCTAAATGAGCCACTACTCAATCTTTGGTTAAATCTAAATGCCCAAAATGTCAATTTTACGCTGCAGACTTAAAGCATATGTTCGTGACATGTCCAAGGCTGAATTTATTCTGGGCAGAGGTAACTTCTGCACTTATAACGATGATTGGGCATGATGTACAGATTGCAGAAAAGGAAACAGTTTAAGGGGTTATACGAGATATGGGTTGCTATGAGACCTTTAATTTCTATTTTCATAGCTTGTGCTCGTTTATGTATTGCCCGAGTGTGGATTGCTTATAAAGTAGCAAAAGTGGATAAAGGATCAAAAAGAAATAGAATTGATTCAGGATTAAGTTCAGATTTCAGTATCGGAATGCTTAATGATATCCAATTGAGCCATCGCTTGAGTTTGTGTAACACATTGGTTTGTCTTGATGTATCTATGGTTGTATAAAGTTTTGTGTAAAGTATTGTTTTTGTCATGAAAATGTTAGTGTTGTATATTGGTGTAAGCACTGTGCAAATTGTGATATATGTAAATATGTATATGTTAATTGGCTTTTGTATAGCGCAGGTTCACCATCAGGTCTCTTCGCGCTTCTAGGGGGGAAATTTTACAACAGACCATGCGTGTAAGCTAGTGTGAGCGAATTATTTCGTAGTCAGTGCCTTCACAAACAAGATAGTCTTGAGTTTTTTTCTAAACGAAAGGAGGACTGGTTCCTTGCGCAAATTTTCAGGAAGGTTGTTCCAGAGCTGTGGTATCAAGGTGGAAAAAGCTCTGCCCCCTTTACGAGAAGAATGAAAGCGAGGGGTGGGCAGGCTACAGAGGAACGGAGGGTCCGAGCAGGGATGTAACTCATCAGGCGGTCCTTGATGTAAGATGGGGCCTGGCCGTAGATGGCCTTATGGGCAATGCAAAGGCCCTTGAAAGCTGCTCGCTGCCTAATAGGGAGCCAATGTAATTTCGAGAGCAGTGGAGAGGCGTGAGCCCGTCTTGGTAGATCAAAAATGAGGCGTGCCGCATCGTTCTGCACAACCTGTAATCTTCCTGTTAGTTTCCAAGGAAGGCCGATGTAAAGGGCATTCCCATAGTCCAACCTGGACAATATTGTAGCAGAAACAATAGCCTGTAGGGAAACTAGTGAGGAGAGGGACGAGTTTCCGCAAACCCCTCAAAAGCCCTGTGCAGGTACCAACCACTGCCGACACTTGATTGTTCATTGAAAGTTCGGCGTCGATTTTAATACCCAAGCTTTTTACCACTGGGACTGGGGTAGGGATAACTCCCGCGGCCAGAACAGGTCACACCATGGGCTATTGATGTGTGGGACAACCAGAATTTCCGTCTTGTCTGAGTTTATTTTAAGTGAGTTGTCAGTCATCCAGCTCGCTGTACAGTGCAGTACCTCTTGTACGTGTTCCTGAGTAACACTGGAGTTGTTAATCCGTACAAGGAGCTGGGTGTCGTCTGCATAATTGAAGACCTGGCAGTCCAATTGGGCCAGAGTCTCCACCAGTGGTTGTAGGTATAGATTGAAAAGCAAGGGGGACAGCGCCGAGCCCTGCGGGACACCACACATCAAGGGGCCGGTGAACGATACCTGGTCACCTAGCTGCACCCTCTGCGTTCGATTGGACAGGAAGGATTCAAGCCATTGGTAGGCAGATCCCTCTATACCCACATTGGCAAGGCGGGACAAGAGGGTTGTATGGTTGACCGTATCGAATGCCGCTGTCAGATCTAATAAAATCAGGGCACTCAATACTGTCTTGTTAGCCATAACCCTCATCTCATCCAGAACAGATAGCATCACCAGCTCCGTACTATGATGAGTTCTGAAGCCAGCCTGTCTAGAATGTAACAGTCTATGTTCCTCAAGGAAGGTGGAGAGTATTTTGAGGACATGTTGTTCAAGTACTTTGGCCAAGTATGAGAGCTGGGAGAATGGCCTATAGTTTTTAAGGATAGAGGCATCCGCTCCTAACTTTTTAAGTAGGGGGATAACTCTAGCCTCTTTCAGCGCGGGAGGGAGGGAACCTATTTCCAAGGAGGCATTTAGTAGCTTGAGAATAGAACCTTCTGAACTGGGAGCAGCCAATTGAAAGATTCTCGGAGGGCATGGGTCTGCTGGCGAGCCTGATTTCACCCGGTTCACAAGGGGGAGAAGAGATTGAGCATCCAAAAGGGGAAATTTAGCAAGGCTGGCTTCAGGGGGAAGGGGGGCTGTTAGTTGAGGGGAAGAGCCACGACTAATTGAGGAGTTCTCTATTTCTAGTAGAATATCATCAACTTTTTGAAGGAAAAAGGCCTGGAAAGTGTCGCAATCTATAGGGGGTTGGGGGAGGGGGCTGATGGCTTCGCTTCCGTTTTTTATATGACATTGTGGTGTTCCATATTACGATGTGAAAGTTCTTCGAAAGAGCTGTTAAAAATAGGGTGAATAAATAACCCAATCACTAAATGAAAAAAGTGTGGTTGTCATAAAAATAATCTAGAAATAATTAGGAGACTAGGTTTCTTCTTTTTTCAAATATATTAAAGCCCTACCTGGGTCCTGTCCCATTGTTCTCAAGCAGCGCATAATAAAAGCATAAGTTGCTGGAATATCCATATCCTGATAATCAGATAGAGCTTTCGAAGTAAGAGTAACGGAATCACCTCAAAGCTAAATTTATCCCTGCCCTGTACTCTACTTGAGTTTCTGACTTTACGGCAAGCACAGAGGCCAACATTATGTAATACTCCTTTATTGCTCCAGTCAATGCAGCTGCAAACAAGCATTGGTAGTGCATCGGTTTCGTCTATGTAATGAGTTGTCATCATCAATCATCGTCTGGCAAAAGGAAAGAGCTCCCTGACAGATAACACAGGAGTGGAGAGGATGTGGCACAGCAGGCAAAACTGCTGACTCAAGGGCTCGGGATCCTGATTTGAGTCTCCCTGGCGCCTTGCAACATTCTGTGCAAATCACTCAATCTCTCTGAGTGATAAATTGTTATAAAAATATGCTGCAATCGTAACAGGCAAAACTTTATGAAAATATAGTTCTATCAAAGTGGATTTTCTTTAAACCATTTTATTGGGTTTTCCACATTGTAGGATCATTGTACATCGTTGTTTACACAGATTATATGCTTAATACTGGTAGAAATTACAAAGGTCTAGAGTCTTTGTTACAAGTGGGTAGGAGCACAAAAAGAAAGTAAACTGACGATAAGGTGACATCACATCAAACTTCAGTTGAGTCTATTTTTCTTCCTTGGAGGGGATTGGCCTCCCCTTGTTGCCTCGTGGTGGAAAAAATAACAAGCATTTACAATGCAACGGTTTCGCCTTTGGAAAAGTTAGAGCTATTGGCAATGTAAATGACAATGCCATTTATTTATCTGTTTTCAAAACCAACACATAAATACAAATTTTGTCATTTACAATGCCAATAGCTCAAACCTTTCCAAAGGCGAAACCGTTGCATTGTAAATGCTTGTTTTAACATGTTTTAAACAAAAATACGTGGGGGAAAACGTACTCTTTTTCTTGGGCACTGTCCTATGCGCAAAGTATGCGTGCCAAACATGGTCGCATTCCCATAGCCATGTGCTGTGGAGCCCCGGATGGCCTCCAGCCAATCCCTCCCTTCTGTTGTCTCTCGCGACCTCTTTCATGCAGGTCCCAATTCGGATTCCGGAAGTCAGTTCTCCGAAGGTGTCCTCCTGTTTCTTAAACTCTGTTCATGCCCCTGCAGTCTAGATTACTCGTCACTCAGTTCTTTATCTTTTTAAGAAATTATGTTTACAGCTTGTGAGGTACTGAGGTATCCTTGAGGCTTCTATTACAGGAAAACCTTTAGCTTGTAATGCTGGATTCCAGACTGTTAACAGCATGGCTTTGAGATGAGCAGTTGTCTTTGCCATGGAGCGTGGACCTAACTGGCTGGGACATATATGTAGATATATATTTGAAAATGGGGTAGGTATGTGTGGCCTTTCTCTCTCAGCTGCAGAGCGCAGACAGTCGAAAATACTTTTTTTACGGTATCCACAAAAGCCATTGCTGCCACTTGAATGGCAGCGTCGGCCATGTTTCTTAAATGTATCATGCGCAGAACAACACAATGAAAGACCCTGCCTGGCGAGTAAGCAGCCCTTATTTGTTCCGGTTATCCTGCTCTGCAAATGACATTTCCTTTCAAACTTTGAGTCAAGATAGTTATTCTGCGAATAAATTGAGCCGCTCCTTTGTTCTAGGAACTCTTTATGTTTATATATAGAGACACGCCAGCATGGAGCAGTCAGTCCTCCTCATGAAAAAACAAGTCAGGTCCCGGGCCGGCAGCCAATCACAGCGCGGCCCGGGGAATGACGTCACGGGGGTGTCCCGGGCCGGCAGCCAATCACAGCGCGGCCCGGGACACACGGCATCAAGGGGCGGGAGTTAAAAAAAGAGTCAGAAACGCCCACGATTCGGGTTCTGAGCGTGAAAGAGTGATGGACAACCGTGTCTTCCAATGGCTAGCCTCCATTTATGGAGCTAGCCAATGGAAGAAGGGGCGGTTTCAAGTACCCTTTATTGAGCTAACATTAGATTTCGCCTGGGCGGAGCAACTGCTACGCAGTTGCAACGCCAGGACAAAACCTAAAAAGGGTTTAGGGCCCGCTAACTAACTTTAAACCCTGGGATGACCTAGGGGAGGGTTATTAAGGGTTTGGGCGTGGGCGGGTATTTGTGGCTATGTTTTTAGGGTCTTGGGCTAAATCTGGATTTAAATCAGTTCGGCCTTCGGGTGGTGGTTGTCATGTATGCTTGTGCATGCGTGTCATGTGAGGGTCCTAAAAAACAGCAAAGGCCTTCCTGGGGCATTGTGAGAGGGCTCAGCGCTGGGTGGCAGTAACTGAGTTCAATGCAATTGCACCTCCTTTAACTTTTGTCGCCCAGAAATCGGGGGCCTGTGGGCAGTTCCACCATAGTGGATGTTAACAGTATTTCGGTGGTGGGAAACAGATCAGAGAAGCAGATGAGTAACAAGCATTGGTAAATGCAGTAAGATATGCTACAGACAATAGCAATGAAGAAAAGGTAAGTTGCACGCACCAGAACCAATGAAAAGCTAGCAAAGAGAGAAGACGAGATGTAAGTCCCTTTTAAGTTTATATTAAAAATAATTGATTTCTCAAGCACAGCATTGTGCAGGCGAAACCTAAAAATGAATGTGGAACCCCAGCGATTTTCTAAAATGTTATACAAATGGTGTAACAGCAGCCATCTTCTTTGTTGCCTCACCTCACGACCGATAAGTCATGTTTTTCCTTTGGCTTACAGTGCCATTTAAGAAGTATTTTTACATTCTAGAGGAGAGAATTGACCTGGAATAGACCGCAGATGAAATCACTGTTTGGATCACCAGGTAAAGGTTGTAGTGGTTGTGAGTTAAGGAGATCGGTAGTGGTGATTGTTTTCGGTTTTCACTTTGCAATCCCGAGTATTTCATTAGTTTGAGGTTTGATTTGTGTACGAGCCAGACATGATGGGCCATACTGCTGTACTTCTGAATCCACGTATAACTTCAACATCTATACTGAAAATACTTTTCCTAGTTGTGGTCACCACCTCAGCTCTTTGAGTTACTGTTACCTATAGAAATGTTCCTAAGCAAATTACAGTGCATTCTTGAACACTCATCTGTTCCTTTTTAGGTTGAGTCTGGGCAGCACATGCGCTGCTGCAAGGCATGCAACATCGAAGTATGGCTTTGAAGCCCCTTCATCTCTCCACCCATATTTGTCATTGTCTTGTGTCATTGGCCTTCGTAAACGCTGGCCTGCCAGTTTTTTTTAGGTCTCGGCCTGATTCAGCACATGCGCTGGTCTCGGCCGAGACCTTTAGTAGGGCTCTGAGAAATGCTTTTGCGGGTAATCAGCTTGCTAGAATGCGCACAAGAGTGTGCGCGCGCATGCGCGTTATAGCAAGCTGATCGCTGACAACTCGCGTTTCTCGTGCACTTGCGGTGACGTGCGTGCGCACCACGCGCGTTTTTTTTTAAATTTCATTTTGCGGCCGCCAATGCTTGTTATTTCTTTGTTGCGCGGCCAATGCTTGTTTTATATGGCGTGTGATTGTCTCCCAGCCATGTACATACCGGGCGGGCGCTGCACTTTTATTCCTCTGCTTCAGACAGAATGGCTTTTCCCCCGCATTGGAATACGAGGATTCAGAAAATCATGCATCTTTCAGCTTTAATTTCATCTCCAAATAGTTTGGCTTTGCACTTGAAAACGCACTGCACAGGAACATGATCATTCTCTGGTTTATTGTTCATTCAGTAACCTTGCTCCATATGCGCGTGTCTACAAGCTGACGCCTTGTGACTAACCGTGGTAATAATAAATAATTGTTAAACACTGTATAATTGCGAGTGAAGTAACGATCTCATGTGGCGCGGGATCCATCGTGAGCAGATTAACTAGTTTGGAGGGTTCCTGGACTGACTTTTTAAAATTATTATTTCTGTCTCTTGCTAGACTTTCTTGCGCGGCCAATGCTTGTCTTGGTCTTGTCTCCTTTCTCTTCCTTCCTACGTAATCCTGGACTTCTCATCTTCCTTTTCTTTACACCTCCTCCTCTCTTCTTTCACTCACTGCTCCTGCCCTTCTGTTATACTTCCATTATCCATGTCCTGTCTTCTCCCCGTCTTCTTTGCTGCTGCTTCCTGGGCAGCTCCCAGCATACTCCCATCCCGGCAGGGTCTGAACACGCTCGTCTAACAAGGAATGCACATTTCACAGCAATCACAGTGCTGCGCGAACTTAACTTGCAGCCTCACCCTTCGGCAGAAAATATCACCCCTCAGCCTGCAGAATCGTGAGCATATTGCCCCCGGTCACCGCCGTGACTCGTTGTCTGTTCGCTCATAGGCCTTAGAGCACCACTTGTGTGGCTGCGGAGCTTGCTTGGGCGCCTAGTTACGCTGCCTTGCAGACTTGAGTAGAGCTGCTCCGATGGACCTTCCTGCTGTCCGTTTTGTTTTATTCTGCGGGAGAACTGTCGAACTCTTGTGAAAGGGGTGGAGCCTGCTCCCGGCTCCCCTTACCTCACTCGGTGTAAGTCGGGTTGGGATGTATAGCGTAGACAGACATCTAAACGTTCTGCAATGAACACATAAATGCCGCAACCGTCTGGGCTACTTTATCAGTAACTACTAAAAAAAATCTATGAAGGTTGTCCCGCGGGGTCACATGAGGCAGTCCTGGCGCAGAAGGCATTACGTGTGTCAGTTACTCTTTCCATGAACTGAGGCCCCTGTATCTGTGACGCTGCTCGCAGACTTTGGTCCGAGGGTGATATTGTCGTGCCGCTGCTGTCCAGCTCTCTGGCACTCAAAGCAGCAACGGCAGGCCCAGACACCAGGTACAGGATCTTGGGAAACGCCCTGGTTTTAATAGATTGCTCCTTGTGGGATCAGACTGCAGAGGTGCGGGGAGGGGTTACTCAAGGAGGCAGAGTTGGGTAAGATCCCCCTTCTACTTGCTGGACTGGGTAAGGATAGTAAATGCATTCCATACATCAGTGTATACGTCTCTGATGTTTAGGTAAAAGGGTATACATTTTAAGAATGACGGTTGACACATACATTATTGTCCATACTTGTCCATTTTTTAAAAACCCACATGCTTCAAGCGTACCTGTTCTCCAATCCAAAGATACTTATTAGGTACAGTGTAGAAGGATGCAACATTGCAACCCTGCGGCTGAAGAGGAAACGTGATTCAGTTTTTACATATGCATCTGATCACCCAGCATGCAACCCACTGAGCTGCCTGTGACGTGAGGGTACATGCAGACCTCCGCAGCAGGCAGGTGAACTCAATGGGGCACTCTGAGAGCTAGACACATATCTCCAAGCAGATGACTGCAGCAGCAGCTGAACCTGCTGAGCTAACACATGGTCTGGATTGAGTGGATGTTAGGCATGTTGGGTACAGACCATCCGACCAGAGCCTTGAGAGTTCTTATCTAACTAACCCCCACAGGCTGATCTCTCTTTAACCCCGTATAGCGAGTTATTTATATGTGACGGAATTTGTGATTGCTAATTTAAACTGAACCATCTTTATGATATCAATACAAGTTGTTGATGTTTACCAATTTAAAGTTACCAAGTGTATCAACCTTAGAAGCATAACATGACGAGCCAGCCCGTTAAGAATTTGAAGCTGTTAGTTATACAGATCTCTTCAGCAGGTACATTAGCCTGGAGATATTCCACCTTCAAATAGGAATGTTATTCAATTAAAATGGAAACAAGCAAAAGCATTGTCTGTTTGTCTCACCCTTCAAACATCAGAGGCGTTTACAGCGATAGTTGTGTGTGTGCATTGTGACAACTCAGAGGGCATCACGGGGCACTAGTTTTTCCAACTGTGTGACTGTGGCATAACTGTGCTACACACCTTCATTAGCATTTGGGTGACCCTGAAAGGCTCTTAAATAAATTGATCACAAGCCTCTTGCGCTTAAAACAACCTCCTTAGGGTCATCAGTACGCAGTCAAATAAGAGCTGCACTGCGCGAACATATATGAATTGAAGACTTTTTCGTTGAAAGGGAATAAACCTACAGATGTTTTTTTTCATGTGCATTTTGACTTGTTTCTCCTTCTGGTTATTTGCTGGGCGGCCCTTCCGCCGGTGTCTAAGGGTGTCCGCCTGTTTAATACATACTGTTCGTTCTTTGTCTTTGACCCCTCAGTTATGCCCTTTTCACACTGACCAGTTGTTTAGTTGATGTCCGGCTGGTGGTCTGCGGTCCTTTTCTCTGGCTGGGAGGATTTTGGGGTTGGGACGCCAAGCCGGAGTCCTGCTGTGCTTTCCTCTGGCTGGGGAGGGCGTAGCTTTATGCCATGGATTACCTGGTCAGAGGTCTGTGCTGCTTTCTCTCCGGCCGGTGTATACTTTGCTTTTTCCGTGGTCCACTTTGCGCCAGACTGCCTTACCAGAGGTTGCTGGCGGGGGTTGCCATTGCTTGTGCTTCTCGCTTTTCCTCGCCTGTCTGGCGGGTGCCTGTTGGGCTCCGCTGTGGCCACTTTTGGCATTTGTTTGTGGGGGTCGATGTGGAGGGCTGAAATCCCCGGTTTGTCCTGCACGGCTGCCTGTTGCTGTGCTGAGCACTTGTGGTTCATTTTTAGGTCTCGCCTACACAACCACACACACACACACACACACACACACAACCACACACACACATACACAACCACACACACACATACACACACAACCACACACACAACCGCACACACACAACCACACACACAACCACACACACACAACCACACACACAACCACACACACACACACAACCACACACAACCACACACACACACAACCACACACACACACAACCACACACACACACAACCACACACACACACACACACAACCACACACACACAACCCCACACACAACCCCACACACACAACCACACACACACACAACCACACACACACACAACCACACACACTCAACCACACACACACAACCACGCACACACAACCACACACACACAACCACACACACACAACCACACACACACAACCACACACACACAACCCCACACACAACCACAACCACATATACAACCACACACACACAACCACACCGTCAGTGCACACTTTCACCAGGCACAGACACATCAGACGTCAGTGCACGCTTTCACCGGGCACAAACACCACCAGCCGTCAGTGCACGCTTCCACCCGACACACACCACCAGACGTCAGTGCACGCTTTCACCAGGCACACATACACACCACCAGTCGTCAGTGCACGCCTTCACCAGGCACACACACACACACCACCAGCCGTCAGTGCACGCTTTCACCAGGCACATACCACCAGCCGTCAGTGCACGCTTTCACCAGGCACACACACCACCAGCCATCAGTGCACGCTTCCACCAGGCACACACACACCACCAGCCGGCAGTGCACAATTCCACCAGGCACACACACCACCAGCCATCAGTGCACAATTTCTACAGGCACACACACCACCAGCCGTCAGTGCACACATCAATTGTTAACACATCCACAATTAACTATTGTAGCAATCGCAGTATGGCGCACTTTACTTTTAAACATATTCATCTAAAGCGCAGCATGCCACCATTGCTACAAAAATAAATACAATTTTTTTGGGCCTACAATTTATATACTTTTGTTGCAATTGGTGTTGCAATATTTAGCAATGCCAATAGCTCAAACTTAATTAATGTGAGACCTATTGCATTGCAAATGCTTGTTAGGCTTATTAGTCCCTCCTTGTTATCACCTTGCCTGCATTTGTTACCTAGCAAACACAAGGAGATGATGGACGGAGCGCTGAAACTTTTCAGACACTCATCCCCAGTCACAGATCTGGGTTGAATCCATCATCGTTCTTTACCTCACTTCGCCACCCCAGTTCAGACACAGCCATATGCAAATCAGTCTTGACCCTGTGCCTTATGGGAACAGTCCAGTCTGAACCGCCAAGGCATGTCTTCCCTGGACCCGAAACAAGCATCCTGGGACCGGTTTATCGCGAACAGCCCTCATTAGCCAGGCTAGCTTGAATCCAGTGGCAAAGTGAGCAAGGGACCCACGTCTGGGCATACCCTACCCACTTAGGGCGAACAAATCAAACACAAGGAGATGATGGAGGGAGTTCTGAAACTTTCAGGCACTCACCCCCAGTCACAATCTGGGTTGAATCCATCATCGTTCTTTAGCTCAATTTGCCACCCCAGTTCAGACACAGTATGCCTTGTTTAGTTTGTAAGCACTCTATTCTTTAATGGATTTCTCCTACTGCAGGCACGACATGCTTTCAGCGTGCCATGCGCGCTTTCACTTTCAAGCAGTAGCCACTTCTTTGAAGTGCAATAGTTCTCGCATTTACAAGAGTTTGAGCTATTGCCATTGTAAAGGACAATAGATTTAACACTAGTAAATACCAGACCTATTGCACTGCAAATGCATGTTGTTCCAGGTAGAAAGGACAAAGGAAGACTGGATTTTTGCTGGGCAGACTGGCTAGGTGATAGCGTTCCTTCGGAGACTAGACCGCACACAATAAAGCAGCTTTACATTGTCCTCTCGGCAAAACCTTCCTGGTAACACAGATGTTTGAGGTATCGGGTTATATGGGGTCGCGCTTGCAGCACTGCCTGTAAAATAAACGGAATGTGTTAAGGTAGCCATGTAGGGTAGTGCACGCGCTGCTGAAATCAGACTGCAGGACACCGCTTAGAGTCACGGTGGGTCTGGCTCAATCTTCCATTCTTGAGTTGTACTGAGGTGGTAGTAACGTTGCTGCTTTATGAAGTCCCGGACATGGCAGCAAGTGCCTTTCGGAAGTTAATCATTAAGTTATCTACTAATGCCAATTTTGACAACGCCTGTGTTTTGAAAGGTGTTTCTCGGCATGAGTAGCGTGCCTGCAATGCGAACGCCCTGTTTATTGAAGTGTTTGTTTGTTACTGCGCGCATGGTGCACACCGCTTTGACCTTCCTTCTGTGATTTGCTCCAGTAAATCAACACCTTCCTTGTTCCATAGTCTACCTGCTGAAACATTGTGTCACTTATGTGTCTCATATTTTCGGCCTCTGCCTTTCTTTCCCTTTATCTTCTCCATCTCTTTCACTCCCTTTCGTCTTTGTCCTGCCGCGTTGCCCATTGTTTCTACCCGCCCTCAGTTTGTCAACTGGGTTCACTTTGTGACTCTTTTCCATCAACCCCCTCTCTGTTTCTCTCTCTGTCCCTCACTTCCTCTTCCCTACGTCTTCTCTCAAGTCTAAACCCATTGTTTCTTCCTGTTTAATTGATCTCCCTCTCGGTGATACATCCGTTCGCCCACAAACGACGCTCAAGAGTGTAAAGAGATGCAGCACCCACAACTGGGGAAACACCCAACACATCGGCGTCAAAACATCGCGGTGCTATCGCACCGCCACTTGGACATCGTATGGTCGTTCACATCGCATGCTGTTACCACGCATGCTACGACGCCGCGAGGCCGTTAACATCGCATGCAATTACAACGCATGCGATGTTAAGGTGGCATTTAGAACGCTACAGAAACAGGCTTTTCTAACCGGAAATTCAAGGGATTTATTGAAAAGGCACAGTGTCACGCAACAAGGATTTATTCATTATTGAAAAGGCACAGTGTCACGCAACAAGGATTTATTCATTATTGAAAAGGCACAGTGTCACGCAACAAGGATTTATTCATTAGTGAAAAGGCAGAGTGTCACGCAACAAGGATGTATTCATAATGCCGAACAGAAAATTCAAGGGATTTAAATAATAGGAGAAAAAAAGGAATAATGGCACAAGAATACAGAAAAACAAAAGCAAACAACTGAATACGGGGTATATGAATCATGCAAATCTCAATGAACACATCATAAACTAATATCACCACATGATGTCAGGCTCACACAGCTGCCATTCTGAACTGCCTCTGCTCGCGCGCTGGACAAGGGCAGAGTTAGCGTTTCCTGCTCTTGCTCTAAATGTCCTCTTGTGGGGCTGTGCACAGCAGCGACAGCCGAGACCCCGCCCCACGTGATACAGTAATCATAGAATAGAAAGGGTAACTGCTGCAGTGACCGACGAAGGATGCCAGGAGCCCTGCGGTGCAAGGAAGCAAAACTGGACCTCGGTACAGAGAACCTGCACTTCTTTAATATGAAACGGAAAGTACCGGCTACAAAACATTTAACGGGAGAATACCAGCACTTCTTAGCACTGCTACTATAAATTTGCAACAGAAATTTCGCGGATTACATTAAAATGCTAGGCTAAAATGGCACTATTAATGGTGGATGGATGCATGGATGGGTGCCGGGGGATGGATGGATGGGTGTATGGGTGTATGGATGCATGGGCGGGTGCTGGGGGATGGATGGATGGGTGTATGGGTGCATGGCTGGGTGCTGGGGGATGGATGGGTGTATAAATGCATGGGCAGGTGCTGGGGGATGGATGGATGGGATGGGTGGATGGATGGATGGGTGGGTGGATGGATGCATGGGCGGGTGCTGGGGGATGGATGGGTGTATGGGTGGATGGATGCATGGGCGGGTGCTGGGAGATGGATGGATGGATGGATAGGTGTATGGGTGGATGGATGGATGGATGGATGGATGGGTGGGTGCTGGGGGATGGATGGATGGGTGGATGGATGCATGGATGGATGTGTGCTGGGGGATGGATGGATGCATGGATGGGTGCTGGCGGATGGATGGATGGGTGTATGGGTGTATGGGTGGACATACAAAAGATGGATGGATGGATGGATGGGTGTATGGGTGTTCTTCAAATGTTTCTACTATCTAGTGTCAGTTTAGATCCCACTTAGCCAATGTCATGTCTCACCTATGGGACTCTCTCCACTTGCATCCCCAGCTCACCTCTATCCCGGCGGTCCCGCTACACCTCTGCCCCTCTTACCTCACTGTCTCATCTCACCTCTGGCCCCCATCCCCACTATGTCCCTTGTCATCTGTCCCCCGCCCCCTGCTGTCCTACCTCACATCTGGCCATCTTTCCTCTGTAGCTGCTTTGCACCACCATCCCAACTGCCCTATCTCCGACTCCACTCCTCCCCTCAGCATTTTCTCTCCTCTCCCCCCCCCCCCCTCCCCAGTTACCACAAGTCACAGAGAGACACCCTCTGCCTTAGAGGTGTGCGTTGCAAGCTGCCCACTTTCCCTGACTCTCCTACGGCTGCCTTCCACCACTGTCCCCCTCACCTCTAGTGCCACTCCCCCACTCTCTTGCTCCTGTGACCCACCTCCCCCCAATCCTATCCCACCTCCTGGCACAGCCCTCCTGAAGATTAGTGCGGTAATTGCAAACACAACAGTGATGGACAGAATGTGGATCAATGTCAGACATTCACCCCAGTCAAAAGATCTGGGCCCAAATCCATCGTTTTTCCACTCCACGCCACCCTGGGTTAGACAATGGCGATATGCAAATCAGCGCTGACCCTGTGCCCCATGGGAACAGTCCAGTCCGAACTACAAAAGCCATGTCCTTCCCAGAACGGAAACAAGCATCCGAGGACCGGCCCGGTTTCGAGGTAACACCTCTCATCAGCCCGGCTAGCTTGACTCCAGTGGTGTGGAGTGCCTGGGACTCACGTCTGAGCATCCCCAGTACACTTAGAGCGGTAATTGCAAACACAACAGTGATGGACAGAATGTGGATCAATGTCACACATTCACCCCAGTCAAAAGATCTGGGCCCAAATCCATCGTTTTTCCACTCCACACCACCCTGGGTTAGACAATGGCGATATGCAAATCAGCGCTGACCCTGTGCCCCATGGGAACAGTCCAGTCCGAACTACAAAAGCCATGTCCTTCCCAGAACGGAAACAAGCATCCGAGGACCGGCCCGGTTTCGAGGTAACACCTCTCATCAGCCCGGCTAGCTTGACTCCAGTGGTGTGGAGTGCCTGGGACTCACGTCTGAGCATCCCCAGTACACTTAGAGCGGTAATTGCAAACACAACAGTGATGGACAGAATGTGGATCAATGTCACACATTCACCCCAGTCAAAAGATCTGGGCCCAAATCCATCGTTTTTCCACTCCACACCACCCTGGGTTAGACAATGGCGATATGCAAATCAGCGCTGACCCTGTGCCCCATGGGAACAGTCCAGTCCGAACTACAAAAGCCATGTCCTTCCCAGAACGGAAACAAGCATCCGAGGACCGGCCCGGTTTCGAGGTAACACCTCTCATCAGCCCGGCTAGCTTGACTCCAGTGGTGTGGAGTGCCTGGGACTCACGTCTGAGCATCCCCAGTACACTTAGAGCGGTAATTGCAAACACAACAGTGATGGACAGAATGTGGATCAATGTCACACATTCACCCCAGTCAAAAGATCTGGGCCCAAATCCATCGTTTTTCCACTCCACACCACCCTGGGTTAGACAATGGCGATATGCAAATCAGCGCTGACCCTGTGCCCCATGGGAACAGTCCAGTCCGAACTACAAAAGCCATGTCCTTCCCAGAACGGAAACAAGCATCCGAGGACCGGCCCGGTTTCGAGGTAACACCTCTCATCAGCCCGGCTAGCTTGACTCCAGTGGTGTGGAGTGCCTGGGACTCACGTCTGAGCATCCCCAGTACACTTAGAGCGGTAATTGCAAACACAACAGTGATGGACAGAATGTGGATCAATGTCACACATTCACCCCAGTCAAAAGATCTGGGCCCAAATCCATCGTTTTTCCACTCCACACCACCCTGGGTTAGACAATGGCGATATGCAAATCAGCGCTGACCCTGTGCCCCATGGGAACAGTCCAGTCCGAACTACAAAAGCCATGTCCTTCCCAGAACGGAAACAAGCATCCGAGGACCGGCCCGGTTTCGAGGTAACACCTCTCATCAGCCCGGCTAGCTTGACTCCAGTGGTGTGGAGTGCCTGGGACTCACGTCTGAGCATCCCCAGTACACTTAGAGCGGTAATTGCAAACACAATAGTGATGGACAGAATGTGGATCAATGTCACACATTCACCCCAGTCAAAAGATCTGGGCCCAAATCCATCGTTTTTCCACTCCACACCACCCTGGGTTAGACAATGGCGATATGCAAATCAGCGCTGACCCTGTGCCCCATGGGAACAGTCCAGTCCGAACTACAAAAGCCATGTCCTTCCCAGAACGGAAACAAGCATCCGAGGACCGGCCCGGTTTTGAGGTAACACCTCTCATCAGCCCGGCTAGCTTGACTCCAGTGGTGTGGAGTGCCTGGGACTCACGTCTGAGCATCCCCAGTACACTTAGAGCGGTAATTGCAAACACAACAGTGATGGACAGAATGTGGATCAATGTCACACATTCACCCCAGTCAAAAGATCTGGGCCCAAATCCATCGTTTTTCCACTCCACACCACCCTGGGTTAGACAATGGCGATATGCAAATCAGCGCTGACCCTGTGCCCCATGGGAACAGTCCAGTCCGAACTACAAAAGCCATGTCCTTCCCAGAACGGAAACAAGCATCCGAGGACCGGCCCGGTTTCGAGGTAACACCTCTCATCAGCCCGGCTAGCTTGACTCCAGTGGTGTGGAGTGCCTGGGACTCACTTCTGAGCATCCCCAGTACACTTAGAGCGGTAATTGCAAACACAACAGTGATGGACAGAATGTGGATCAATGTCACACATTCACCCCAGTCAAAAGATCTGGGCCCAAATCCATCGTTTTTCCACTCCACACCACCCTGGGTTAGACAATGGCGATATGCAAATCAGCGCTGACCCTGTGCCCCATGGGAACAGTCCAGTCCGAACTACAAAAGCCATGTCCTTCCCAGAACGGAAACAAGCATCCGAGGACCGGCCCGGTTTCGAGGTAACACCTCATCAGCCCGGCTAGCTTGACTCCAGTGGTGTGGAGTGCCTGGGACTCACGTCTGAGCATCCCCAGTACACTTAGAGCGGTAATTGCAAACACAACAGTGATGGACAGAATGTGGATCAATGTCACACATTCACCCCAGTCAAAAGATCTGGGCCCAAATCCATCGTTTTTCCACTCCACACCACCCTGGGTTAGACAATGGCGATATGCAAATCAGCGCTGACCCTGTGCCCCATGGGAACAGTCCAGTCCGAACTACAAAAGCCATGTCCTTCCCAGAATGGAAACAAGCATCCGAGGACTGGCCCGGTTTCGAGGTAACACCTCTCATCAGCCCGGCTAGCTTGACTCCAGTGGTGTGGAGTGCCTGGGACTCACGTCTGAGCATCCCCAGTACACTTAGTCCCAGATCTTTGGACTGGGGTGAGTATGTGACATTGATCCACATTCTGTCCATCACTGTTGTGTTTGCAATTACCGCTCTAAGTGTACTGGGGATGCTCAGACGTGAGTCCCAGGCACTCCACACCACTGGAGTCAAGCTAGCCGGGCTGATGAGGTGTTACCTCGAAACCGGGCCGGTCCTCGGATGCTTGTTTCCGTTCTGGGAAGGACATGGCTTTTGTAGTTCGGACTGGACTGTTCCCATGGGGCACAGGGTCAGCGCTGATTTGCATATCGCCATTGTCTAACCCAGGGTGGTGTGGAGTGGAAAAACGATGGATTTGGGCCCAGATCTTTGGACTGGGGTGAATGTGTGACATTGATCCACATTCTGTCCATCACTGTTGTGTTTGCAATTACCGCTCTAAGTGTACTGGGGATGCTCAGACGTGAGTCCCAGGCACTCCACACCACTGGAATCAAGCTAGCCGGGCTGATGAGAGGTGTTACCTCGAAACCGGGCCGGTCCTCGGATGCTTGTTTCCGTTCTGGGAAGGACATGGCTTTTGTAGTTCGGACTGGACTGTTCCCATGGGGCACAGGGTCAGCGCTGATTTGCATATCGCCATTGTCTAACCCAGGGTGGTGTGGAGTGGAAAAACGATGGATTTGGGCCCAGATCTTTGGACTGGGGTGAATGTGTGACATTGATCCACATTCTGTCCATCGCTGTTGTGTTTGCAATTACCGCTCTAAGTGTACTGGGGATGCTCAGACGTGAGTCCCAGGCACTCCACACCACTGGAATCAAGCTAGCCGGGCTGATGAGAGGTGTTACCTCGAAACCGGGCCGGTCCTCGGATGCTTGTTTCCGTTCTGTGAAGGACATGGCTTTTGTAGTTCGGACTGGACTGTTCCCATGGGGCACAGGGTCAGCGCTGATTTGCATATCGCCATTGTCTAACCCAGGGTGGTGTGGAGTGGAAAAACGATGGATTTGGGCCCAGATCTTTGGACTGGGGTGAATGTGTGACATTGATCCACATTCTGTCCATCACTGTTGTGTTTGCAATTACCGCTCTAAGTGTACTGGGGATGCTCAGACGTGAGTCCCAGGCACTCCACACCACTGGAATCAAGCTAGCCGGGCTGATGAGAGGTGTTACCTCGAAACCGGGCCGGTCCTCGGATGCTTGTTTCCGTTCTGGGAAGGACATGGCTTTTGTAGTTCGGACTGGACTGTTCCCATGGGGCACAGGGTCAGCGCTGATTTGCATATCGCCATTGTCTAACCCAGGGTGGTGTGGAGTGGAAAAACGATGGATTTGGGCCCAGATCTTTGGACTGGGGTGAATGTGTGACATTGATCCACATTCTGTCCATCACTGTTGTGTTTGCAATTACCGCTCTAAGTGTACTGGGGATGCTCAGACGTGAGTCCCAGGCACTCCACACCACTGGAATCAAGCTAGCCGGGCTGATGAGAGGTGTTACCTCGAAACCGGGCCGGTCCTCGGATGCTTGTTTCCGTTCTGGGAAGGACATGGCTTTTGTAGTTCGGACTGGACTGTTCCCATGGGGCACAGGGTCAGCGCTGATTTGCATATCGCCATTGTCTAACCCAGGGTGGTGTGGAGTGGAAAAACGATGGATTTGGGCCCAGATCTTTGGACTGGGGTGAATGTGTGACATTGATCCACATTCTGTCCATCACTGTTGTGTTTGCAATTACCGCTCTAAGTGTACTGGGGATGCTCAGACGTGAGTCCCAGGCACTCCACACCACTGGAATCAAGCTAGCCGGGCTGATGAGAGGTGTTACCTCGAAACCGGGCCGGTCCTCGGATGCTTGTTTCCGTTCTGGGAAGGACATGGCTTTTGTAGTTCGGACTGGACTGTTCCCATGGGGCACAGGGTCAGCGCTGATTTGCATATCGCCATTGTCTAACCCAGGGTGGTGTGGAGTGGAAAAACGATGGATTTGGGCCCAGATCTTTGGACTGGGGTGAATGTGTGACATTGATCCACATTCTGTCCATCACTGTTGTGTTTGCCATTACCGCTCTAAGTGTACTGGGGATGCTCAGACGTGAGTCCCAGGCACTCCACACCACTGGAATCAAGCTAGCCGGGCTGATGAGAGGTGTTACCTCGAAACCCGGCCGGTCCTCGGATGCTTGTTTCCGTTCTGGGAAGGACATGGCTTTTGTAGTTCGGACTGGACTGTTCCCATGGGGCACAGGGTCAGCGCTGATTTGCATATCGCCATTGTCTAACCCAGGGTGGTGTGGAGTGGAAAAAAGATGGATTTGGGCCCAGATCTTTGGACTGGGGTGAATGTGTGACATTGATCCACATTCTGTCCATCACTGTTGTGTTTGCAATTACCGCTCTAAGTGTACTGGGGATGCTCAGACGTGAGTCCCAGGCACTCCACACCACTGGAATCAAGCTAGCCGGGCTGATGAGAGGTATTACCTCGAAACCGGGCCGGTCCTCGGATGCTTGTTTCCGTTCTGGGAAGGACATGGCTTTTGTAGTTCGGACTGGACTGTTCCCATGGGGCACAGGGTCAGCGCTGATTTGCATATCGCCATTGTCTAACCCAGGGTGGTGTGGAGTGGAAAAACGATGGATTTGGGCCCAGATCTTTGGACTGGGGTGAATGTGTGACATTGATCCACATTCTGTCCATCACTGTTGTGTTTGCAATTACCGCTCTAAGTGTACTGGGGATGCTCAGACGTGAGTCCCAGGCACTCCACACCACTGGAATCAAGCTAGCCGGGCTGATGAGAGGTGTTACCTCGAAACCGGGCCGGTCCTCGGATGCTTGTTTCCGTTCTGGGAAGGACATGGCTTTTGTAGTTCGGACTGGACTGTTCCCATGGGGCACAGGGTCAGCGCTGATTTGCATATCGCCATTGTCTAACCCAGGGTGGTGTGGAGTGGAAAAACGATGGATTTGGGCCCAGATCTTTGGACTGGGGTGAATGTGTGACATTGATCCACATTCTGTCCATCACTGTTGTGTTTGCAATTACCGCTCTAAGTGTACTGGGGATGCTCAGACGTGAGTCCCAGGCACTCCACACCACTGGAATCAAGCTAGCCGGGCTGATGAGAGGTGTTACCTCGAAACCCGGCCGGTCCTCGGATGCTTGTTTCCGTTCTGGGAAGGACATGGCTTTTGTAGTTCGGACTGGACTGTTCCCATGGGGCACAGGGTCAGCGCTGATTTGCATATCGCCATTGTCTAACCCAGGGTGGTGTGGAGTGGAAAAACGATGGATTTGGGCCCAGATCTTTGGACTGGGGTGAATGTGTGACATTGATCCACATTCTGTCCATCACTGTTGTGTTTGCAATTACCGCTCTAAGTGTACTGGGGATGCTCAGACGTGAGTCCCAGGCACTCCACACCACTGGAATCAAGCTAGCCGGGCTGATGAGAGGTGTTACCTCGAAACCGGGCCGGTCCTCGGATGCTTGTTTCCGTTCTGGGAAGGACATGGCTTTTGTAGTTCGGACTGGACTGTTCCCATGGGGCACAGGGTCAGCACTGATTTGCATATCGCCATTGTCTAACCCAGGGTGGTGTGGAGTGGAAAAACGATGGATTTGGGCCCAGATCTTTGGACTGGGGTGAATGTGTGACATTGATCCACATTCTGTCCATCACTGTTGTGTTTGCAATTACCGCTCTAAGTGTACTGGGGATGCTCAGACGTGAGTCCCAGGCACTCCACACCACTGGAATCAAGCTAGCCGGGCTGATGAGAGGTGTTACCTCGAAACCGGGCCGGTCCTCGGATGCTTGTTTCCGTTCTGGGAAGGACATGGCTTTTGTAGTTCGGACTGGACTGTTCCCATGGGGCACAGGGTCAGCGCTGATTTGCATATCGCCATTGTCTAACCCAGGGTGGTGTGGAGTGGAAAAACGATGGATTTGGGCCCAGATCTTTGGACTGGGGTGAATGTGTGACATTGATCCACATTCTGTCCATCACTGTTGTGTTTGCAATTACCATTCCTGAAGATTAGTGGCACCTCTGACCCCTTCCTCACAGAGTGTGTCTTCTCGGAATCCTCTTACACCGTAGTTCACCTCACATCCCGCCCACTATTCCCACTGCCCCATCTCACCTTGTGATCTGGCCGCCTTCCCTTCAGTCCAGGTTATCCTCTGTCCCTCCTCACTGGCCTGTCTCACCTCTCGCCCTCACAGCCTCCTGTAGTCCACCTCCACCCGCTGTCCCATCTCACCTATAGCCTTCTGACCACCCCTCCTCGGTTGTCTCCTCTCACTGCTGACCCCACCCACATCTCGGTCTGTCTGCCCACTGTTCCCTGTCTCCTCTGGCACTCATCTCTCTCTCTCTCCTCTCCTGCCCCCAGCCCTGTCTGCCCTCTGAATCTTGCCCCTCTCTTCCCACCGTCCCATTTCACTTCTGACCACCCCTCCTCGGCTGTCTCCTCTCACTTCTGACCCCACCCACATCTTCTTGTCCCACCTCTTGTTCCCTCTTCCCTCATAACCCTGTGTCTCTTCTGTTCATCCCCCTGTAGACCCCTCTTACATCTGAACCCACCTTTCACTGTCTGTCACACCTCTGCCCCCGGCCCCTGTGCACCACCTCACACTGCTGCCCTGTCGGATTACCTCTACCCGTCCTCTCTCTCCCATGTCATCTCTGGTGCCCTGCCCCGGCCGTTGTCCAACCTACACCCACTGACCGCTCTCCGCGTGCTGTCACTATTCATCTCTGGCCTCCCTCGCTCTTGTCGCCTGGGCCTCTCTCCCCCTATAGAGCAGTCTCATGGCTGCGTCACTTCCCTTAGCCCCTGGCCTGATTTTGCCCCCTCCCTTGCTGTCCCTGCTCAGAGCAGCCCTCCCCTGTCTCCGCTCACCTCTGTCTCCATGTCCCTGCAGCCTCTCACACCTGCACAAAGGTGTACGATTTACTACATTTCTGGTGCAGACAGAAGCCTTGTGGAGAGCCGAGCCAGGGCCGGACTTGGCTCCAAGAGCCAAAGCTCGAGCCGAGACATCAAAAGATGTAAATCAGGCAACAAATGTCATGAAACATATGACAGACTCTTTACATTTGAATAAAAGAATGGTTTTCAAAATTTCTCTGTCAAGTACGGGAAACACCCATCGCATAACACAGAAATAGCTGGACTGCCTCTCAGAGCGCCTTCTAACTCGGAGAAGGGTCAAGCTGTTGCCGCCGGGAAACACCCATTACATCGATGTAAATGTCGCGCGATGTAAAGTCAGCGATGTGAAACGCTGCCCAATTACATGGCCGCATTTGCATCGCAACAACGTTCGATGAAAAAAATGCCGCTGTGATCGCCGATATGATGTAAGTGCCGCGATGTAAATGCCCGCGAAATAATTGTCGGCGATGGATCGTCATACAACCCAACAACTGTGATGGTTTTCGTAAGGCCGAAGTCGAATCGATCCCGACTAATAGACTTTCTCTTGAAAATGCTTTGTCTCACGTTGCAAGACCTATCCTCATCACAGTGCTCTGATTTGTTTATTTTTAGGTTTAGTGTGTACAGAAAACATATACTATAAATACTCAGAGGGACTTTGGATCAGCCTTCTTCAACCGTTGACTTCCTTGCCTGAGAAACCTTCCACCATTGGCTTGCATCTTCGATCAACTCAGAGGAGTATATTCGTTTTATCTTCCTCCTCATGGTGTCTTTCCTCAATTAGAATTCATGAGGTCTATTTTATGGCAATTTAATTTATTTTAATCTTGAAACATTTTTACTTTTAGGGAATTTTTTATATTTGTCGGGGTCCAGCAGTTCTTCCATCAATAACGTTTTACAAAAACAGGGGTGAAACAATACGAGCACTGGCAAAGCCAAAAATACTTTTAACCAATGCTAGTCCTATTGGGTTTGCTACTGTTTACATTATTTTACCCTATAACAGTTTTTTGTATTACTCTGTTATGTGCTTGAGTGCAGGTATCAAACCTATTGTCCGAGTTACTGCTTGTTCTCTCGTTATGGCTTCCATTCCTCACCCTTTTCCTTTCCCACCAACTCCAAGTCTTTCTGTTATTTTGAACTTCCAATTTCGCTGCTGTTCTGTTGCTCCCCAGCAAACACTTTTTTGGAAGTCGGGTCTTGTAGTAAAAAGGGAAAGATGACTTCTATTTCCATTTTCAAATTTCAACTCTGCTCTTTTTAATGAAAACATAAATATTTTGATTTGCATATCGTTTATAGTTGGATTAGGTAGCACGTTTTACCTTTCATGAATTATTTTTTTAAGGTAATATAAAGAACCCAAATAACTGTTAAAAAAATATAGAAATTCGCAATATGTAAAAAAAAAAAGGAAATAGTAATTTAACAGGATATGTCAGTCTTCATTCACTAACTTTGTATTCACTAAGTTATTGGTCAGAACTATATAGATCAGTGGCTCCCTTCTCTTAAGTATAGCCAATTTCTCTGATCTCCAAATCTTGAATGTAACTAGTCGAGACACCTGCCTTTATAAAGGAACCCGTCTTGTGAAATCCTACACTATGCTTCTATTAATGGCAGGGAGGGGACTTATGGTCCCAAAATCTTACAAATCAAGCGGATCTGGGCCAAAATAAAATCTTGTCTTGAACTGAGTAAAGAATTTAAGACCATATTTAGGTCAACAATAGAGGTAGGCAACAAGTTTGGTGTGGTTTGGTAAGACCAGCTGTCATAGGCAACAATGGTGGTCCTTGCATTGGTTTTCATATGAATATTTAAATCTGGATGTGTTGGCAATAAGATAGCCCGCTATCTGTAGTGTTGAGTTTTTCGGTGCTAGTCCTGTGTATCCCTGGGAAAACAAATCAAAATCTTATCTGTAGAAGACATTTGTGTTAAAGAAATAACCACAGTCTCCAGTTGATTGAATAAGCCAGTCATCTTTTCTGTCTACCTGGGCAGTGAGGCTACTTTGGAAGCCTTGTTCTTGTGAATCAGACAATCAGCCAAAGAAGGTCCATAACCACACTAGCGACAGCAGAAGCTTGTGAGTAAATGGAACACATACTCTTTCTGACTGATTGTGTGGAAAAGCTAAGGAGCTAGCCAATCGGCGGCAAGTGCGTGAAAGAGAAGGGGAAGTATGATTTCAAAAAAAGTTTTACGTGGAAATAGCGCCAAGAAGCACAAAGTGCCAATAATGTATGGTCATGGTGGAACAAGACATAGGAACATTCACTTTACCACTAGTTAGCAGAGGTAAAGTGTATAGAGGTCTGTGGCCAACATAGACAGTCACTGCAAAAATCTGGGGAATACCGCACAAGATTTTCATTTTCAGCAGTGCGCCATACCTCGAATTACTTTGGTCCTGATGGAATCTGAACCGTCCTGTTTCACCAAGTTCGTTGTGGATCACTGGGTGATCGTTTAGGGACTTTCCTTTAAGTGATTGTATATGGGAGTGTGGTGTTATTTTTTAGCTCAACCACAAAAGCAGCCTTTATAGAACTCAGAGAACCCATCTTGGTGGAGCACTAACTTTGACCTTTGCCGAATTGCTGTATAAATCTAGCCCTAGTTTTACCAGTACTTTAGTTTTCTTACAAAGTTTTCTCTCCTTTGCTTATGACCCCATCCATTCATGCCCTCTTTCCTTGTGTATGGAAGCTACTTGTTTTTTGTAACCCGTGATTTTTATTGTAGTTCATTGGCCTGGAATTCACATTGTTTATTTTAATCTCTGTTTGACGTATGCCTCTCTCGTCCCGGCCGAAGCCTTCTAACACACTTCACTCCGGTCCCAAGAAAGGCCAGCTATTTTTAGGTCGAGCCTAGGCAGCGCTTGCGCTGCTGTGAGGCATGCAGTAGTGTAGTGTGGCTTTCAAGCCCACACCATATTTTTTATTGGCTTGTGTCATTGTCCTTCGTAAACGATGGTTTCTGAGTAGTTCATAAGCTTGTTAGTCCCTCCTTGGTATCGCCTTGTCTGCATTTGTTACTTTCCTTAACAACTAGACCTTTTAGTGGTGTTGTTACATGGTCTGCTTTAAAAGTCGGTGAGCACTATTTTCTTTAATGCTCTTCCCCCCACAACATCGCAGTACCCTCCTGCTTTTATTTTAATATTAATGTATTTATTCAAATTGCAGCGCGGTCCACTTTAACTATAGCGGCCAAACTTATTTAATTATTTAATAGACGGCACGGTCCGCTTTCACGTTAGCAGCCGCGCTTACTTAAATATTAAATATACACGCGATCCGCTTTCACTTTGGCACCCATGCTTATTTAGTTATTTAATTACCAGAGCCTGGCTGCCGTCACTTTACTGTATGCGCTACAGAAGCTTTTGAAATTATTTTTTTCATCACTTTGGCTGAATGCACCAAACACGCTTTCACTTTAATGTTGGCTGCACCCCTTTGTTTAGACACTGATCACTCTAACCTGGATATGCAAGCAGCGGAAAAAAAAATGGGGAGCGGCCACCATTAAAGTGCTCTTGCATTTGCGAGAGCTTAAGCCTGTGGCATTAAAAATAATAATGCCTTTGATATATGTGTTGCTTTTAAAAACACATAAATAAAAGGCATTGTCATTTACAGTGCCAGTAGCTTAACCGCATGCGCGCGGCGGCTTTTCTCGCTGTACGCGGCGTTTTTTAAAAACGCACGTTACATGACGAGCTCAGCTCGTCATCAGCGTGCGAGCGGCGCAACTGATGACGAGCTGAGCTCGTCATCCGCGCCGAAGTGGTTAAATGCTCACAAATGCGGGACCTATTGCATTGAAATGCTTGTTTTTTTAGCCAAAGGTTGTCAGAAGTCCACAACCAGATGCACATTTTTTTCATGCCCCTCTTCTCTTTCCGTCCCCTTGCTTCCTAAGATTTTGTGTTCTCCCTAAAATGTTCTAAAGAGTCCAATGCTTATACCTTAAGCAGATATCACGAAAGTCCAGACAGTTGTTAGTGTATTGATCTGGCTGCTTCAATATAATCCAGTACAATTTGGACAGTATCCTGTGTCACCTTGAGTTGCCGAAATGAAAACATGGCTCTTCTCGGAAAACCAGCAACTTACTAAGCGAGAGAAAGGTGCAGCTGAGGCCTTTGCAACACGTTTCATATGACCCGTATAAAGCAGCAACCTTGCAGTCCATAACTACACTCTTTAGGCACTAATGCATGGATTTAGACTCTAGACCAGATGCCAAAGAGTCATGCCTCCGTATGATTTTATTTGGCTCACCTATTCTACCTTTTTATCAGCAATCCAGTTTTTGACAGTCAATGAAGGCTGCATTATAGAGAAGAAAATGATATTGATAACCAGATTTCTCGATAAATGATGTCAAAAACATTCTGCACTCCTCCCAAGTCATTGCCATCAGGATTGTGACTCTTACAGGACCATGATCCTACTCTAAACTGTCCATGTAATCTATTGTGGGAAAGTTGAGTAGCTACTTACCATAAAGGTGCAGTATTCTATTTCCAGCCTCTTTAAGCTGGTACCCTTCTAGCTAGATTTACTTGTTTCTTTTTATGTGAAGTAGTATAATAAAGCGCCAGCTCTTCTTTTCACATTAGTGGCATTATTTTTCATTAGCTGTATGCTTTTTAAAGGAAAAAAAAATAAACCGAATTCTGTAAATATAAGCTATGTCAACTTTTAAAAATGTTTGTGAAGAAAATTATATTGTGTTAAAGTGCATAGGGATCCTGCATATGGTGGACTCATTCGCTCTTTGACTGCAATAAATATTTACACGGTGACAACCTAGGATTAGTAGTAATGAGCTTTTTCGTGCTATTTTCCCTTCCCCTTGTGTTGCAGTTGTCCTTTCTTGCATAGAACCACGGGTGACACAGAGAGAAGATACCACCTCCGCTATTACAAAACTGGAATATGTATCCATGAAACGGACTCTAAGGGGAACTGTACTAAGAATGGACTGCACTGTGCCTTCGCCCATGGACCCCATGACCTTCGCTCCCCTGTCTATGACATCAGGTGCGCTGCCAAGCATGTCTCGGGGCTGTCAGTCTTCTTATTGCAGTTACATGATTTAGTCTTATATGGCGAGAAATGCTCTTGAATTGTGAGATGACGCCACTGTGCTGAATAAAGCTGCTTATGCTGTGTACCCTACAGTGATTGCTTACATCTTGGTTGTGTGACCGGATACAGAGGATGAGTGACTGTTTACCTCCTTTGTTGAATGGATATAAAAAGTCAGGGCAGCCCTCACCTTTCCGACATTTGCTTTGTCCCCTCAAGGGAGCTCCAGGCAATGGATGCTTTACAGAACGGACAGCCAGCGGTTGATGGGAGCATAGAAGGGCAGTCAGCAGTTGCTGCTAGCCATGCCATGATAGAGAAAATTCTCACGGAGGAACCTCGGTGGCAAGGTAAGCTCAGTATTCATTTCAGTTTCCTTAGGAGGAAACGTTTGCATGGGGTTTTGGCCGGAGTGCAGTTAGCATTCAGTGCAAAATCGTTACTGAACGGAGTGAATGTTTAGTACTAAAGCAAGTGTTTTATAACCATTTGTGCATTCTAATGGCACATTGTATTCTAGCAGACTGCCTGGGCTCCCTCTTCTTTCATCCGGAAACATTTGTTTCTATAATCACTTAAACCTTATGTGCAAGTCTATTGAAATTCCACAGTTTGTGGCCGCAGCGCTTTCTACAAAATTATGGGTTTGCTGTTATCACGTTCTACTGCTTAAATTGTGTATTTCACCAAACCAATTTAACTGATCTTTTAAGTTGTGATTGCAGTATTCATGATAATAAGCAGGTTCTGAGGAGGTTACAGTTTTTGCCCGGATAGCATTAATGCCCATATATGATGGACAGAAGGAAAGGTAATTGTTTGCAGCCTTACGTATTTACATGCAATTCAGAAAGAGTGGAAATAATGATTCCTTCTGTGCGACAGAATGTGTTTGTGCAAATTCATCTTATCCATTATTGGGGTATGTTGGAAAACGAGGCAGCATCTGTGAGGCCTGCACAAATAACATGACACATTGGTCCTTCACTGGGAACCAAACACCCTAGGGCAGTGCCTGACTCTCGGAGAGTAGCGTTGCAGAGCAGTCTGAGGCTTACTCAAGGGAGGTGGTGTGGGCTATTAATCGCCATTTGCAGGTGCGCACAAATAACACTCAATAATTGATTGTCCAGTCTGTACTTTGCTTTATAAAAGTAAGAGTACATTTATTAAACACACACACCACTCAATACTATACACCAATTTACAAATATACATAAGCTGATGGAATTACTTTGTGACATTGCATAACATCTCCACCCCTCCCACAGGGGGGGTGGGGTCTAGTACCACCACTCCCATGTAGGCACATCATCTTGCCCCAATGCAGTGAATTGGTCTTAACCTGGAGCAAGGGCACTGCGCACTGGCACTATCCTAGTGGCGACCCCCCTCCCCCCATAACCTCAACAAGCATTAGAACAGGCTACCCCTGCCTTGGTGACACATGACCCTGGCTGAGCATCTCCTACTGACCATACAGTATGCACCTCTTCATCTTAAGGTCTAACAGTCTGGGGTCTTCACCTAAGCGCAGCAGCAAGAATACATGTTTGTGCACACTTCAGAATGACAGTGCTCAGCACATTTGGATATCATTAAAAATGCAGTGCAATTACAGCCCCTAAAGGCATCACAAATGATCACAGGATTAAGTAAATACAGCCAGACACCCTAGCAGGAGTGTCTAGCCCCTTAAATCCACTTCGCTTATGACATCACCTTAAACCAGTACTTCAGATGGAACATCAATCTCTTGAAAAGAAATAACCATTAGTAAATGCATTTCGGTGCAATTACACTCTTCACCTCCAGGGGATGCCCTTCTCCAGACATCCCCCACTCAGCCCTTTCCTCCTTGATGCAATTATCAAAACACCCTCAGCTGAAGAACAAAAGTTCCAGCCCAGAAGGTGTTAAATGCAGGTTGAGCCCTGGAGGGGTTATTCTTTTCAAATCCCCAGGACACCTAGGTTGACTTGTCATCTTCGCGCTGGGGGAGACTGCGTTGCTCCTGAAGCTCCCCCTGCACCTTTGCACTCATGTGGTGGTGACCCCGTCCTTCTGGGGCCACCACAAGCAAAGAACACGCGGTTAGCCCTAGCAGGCCGGTCCTGGCCTGCAAGGCATTGTGGGCTGGGTTGCATACTTGATGAGCGGCTCTCCCGCTGCGCCGGGTGGAGCCGCGATATGAGCCTCCCGCCGCTTCTAGGGTCTCGGTGGGGGGCCTGTCCCACCCGGACCCCCAGGTAAGCACGCACGGCTCGGGGAGCCCACCCCCGGCCGCTCCTCCTCTTTTCTGGGGCCCGGTCCCACCTGGGCCCCTCGCACCACTGATTGCCCTCTCTGGGTGGCCCGGTCCCACCCGGGACCCCCGCTGTCCTCCTTTGTTGGAAATTGCAAAAAACACAGTTGATGGACAGAATGTAGAACAATGTCATACATTCACCCCAGTACAAGGATCTGGGCCTAAATCCATCGTTTTTTTGCACTCCACACCACCCTGGGTTAGACACTGGCTATATGCAAATCAGCTCTGACCCTGTGCCTCATGGGAACAGTCCAGTCCGAACTACCAAGCCATGTCTTTCCCAGACCGGAATCAAGCATCCAAGGACCGGTTTCTGGCTATCAGCCTTCATTCAGCCTGGATAGCTTGACTCCAGTGGTGTGGAGAGCCTGGGACTCACGTCTGAGCATACCCAGCCCACTCGGGTTGAAAATTGCAAAAAACACAGTTGATGGACAGAATGTAGAACAATGTCATACATTCACCCCAGTACAAGGATCTGGGCCTAAATCCATCGTTTTTTTGCACTCCACACCACCCTGGGTTAGACACTGGCTATATGCAAATCAGCTCTGACCCTGTGCCTCATGGGAACAGTCCAGTCCAAACTACCAAGCCATGTCTTTCCCAGACCGGAATCAAGCATCCAAGGACCGGTTTCTAGCTATCAGCCTTCATTCAGCCTGGATAGCTTGACTCCAGTGGTGTGGAGAGCCTGGGACTCCCCGCACGGCCAGCACGCTTCTGTGCTGCTGCGGGAGCCGGCCGATCCCTTCTGCAGACGCGAGGACTCCTTCAGCAACGGTTTTAGTCTGGCCAAGGTAAGCCAAAAACACCGCAACGGCGAGCGTAGCAACAGGTCCTCTGTTGCTACATCTTTCTATGACCTTATCTGGAAGCATCAATACTCCTTAAATAAGAAAGGATTTACCTTTCATACATTATGAACTGTTTGACGCTAAATTATGCAGCATCTATGAAATTTGAAAACTATACGTTTTATTCAGCCCTGAAGAAGTCCGGTGACGGACGAAACGCGTTGGCTCTTTGGCTATCAGCGATTATTTTAAGGAAAATGAAAAACTGAATAAAGGAAAGAAAATTGAAGATCCACAGTCTCTTGTCTATATATTCATTGGGAAAACAATCATGACAATGTTATATGTGGCTTAACAAATACTGAGACATCATTTATCATAACTGTGTATTTAATCTCGAAGGGTGCTGTCCATTTTCTAAAGTCTAGTTAGTCTAGGAAGTGGGGTTTCTTATCTTCCTTGTTGGGTTTGTATAGGGATTACATTCCTGGTTCTAGCACCTTCGCTTTGGACTTAGTCGCGGTACTTAAATAGTGGTGCAAACGTCTTTGCCTTAATCCCTAAAAAAAATTATTGTCTTAGGTTTTACATTGGACAATGAATTTCTATCTATCCTTGTTTCAATTCAAATTATATCGATCTTGCAATGGCTTTCCACCTTATGAGCCCTGCTTGTCCCAAGAACTTTACTACACAGCATGCAAAGAACAGCCTATAATCAGATCTGAGGATGCGTAGTGCTGTCTGGTGGTCTCGTGTGCCCAATTGCTGACACTGGTTTCAGACATTTAGCCCGTGGTGTTTTATATGCCGGGCAGGCAAACATTAGATGGGCAATGCTTTCCATAAGGTTCATACAACATGGACAATTTTTTCCATTGTTGGTGGCCCACTTTGTTGTCTCCTCCCAAACGGGAAGAGTTCCAAACCTAAAATGTATATACAACATTCTATCTCTTGGTACCTGGGTTGTATCGCAGAAGGGCTCAAGGTGTCTTATTTGTTTGTGGGAAAGAAATTCTGCTGTTAATTTGCCCACGTTAGGCTTGGAAATCTCCCGTTGGTCCACCCAATCCCAATATAGGCGTTTGAATTCTTCTCTCCTTGGGGGTTCCTGGCTAACCCAACAGGTTCGAAGACCTATAGTTGTCAAGGTTTTTTTAGAGCCAGCAATTCACCCTTTTTTGCAGCTAGTTTATAGGTGGAGGATCTTGGTAAGGGCATTGGCATAGGAAAGAAGCTCGGAAGTCCGCCTAATGGGGACCCAGAAAAGTACACGGCGTAGCCTAGCTACGTCGGCTATTGACCGCCTGCCCATATCCAACAGTAGAGGACTGAGGGGAACATATCTAGGTGTCATAACCAGGTCTCTTAGAAATTTATGTTCCGATTGACTAAGCTCTTCAAGTCTGTCAAAGCCCCAAACCTCTGCTCCGTAAAGAGCTGAGCTAACTGCTTTTGTGTCATATACTTGAAGGGCGGGAGCTATAGGCCTAGTGTGTGAAAGGCGATGTTCCTTCCCTATTACTCCGGACACACGCTTGTTTGCCATCAGCATCTTTGCTAAGTGGGGTCTCCTAGACATTTGGTCATTAGGTCTTATACCAAGATAATGGAAGGTGTCCACCTTTTCAAGGGGTACCCCTCCCAGCAAAGCGCCGTTCTTATATGACCTGTGGCAGTTAAAGGCCATACATTTGGTTTTCGAGCTGTTTATTACCAATTCCCGGTTGTTGCAGAAGGTTTGAAATCTATTAATAAGGTGTTGTAGTCCAACTGGGGTCTTTGATATCAACAAGGTGCCATCTGCAAACAACAGGGTTGGTATCTTATTGCCCCCCAGTGTGGGCGAGTCTGCAGGCTCCAACATGTTATGCTCTATACAACCAATAAAAACATTCTTCCAAAGGAAAAAGGAGAAGTTCAAAATGCTCATGCTCACCCAAGTTTTGTCTGCCCTAGTCCCGGGAGACTGGATGGTAGCGTAGGACCTGCAGGGTGCATATTTACACATTCCTGTCCTGCCGGCCCACAGACTCGATCTATGGTTCATGGTGGGCCAAGAGCACTTTCAGTTTGCTGTACTACCTTTCAGTCTTACCAGTGCCTTTCTGGTGTTCATCAAGGTGATGGGGCTGGTTGCAGCTCACCCGTGGAGGTTGGGATTTCAGTCTACCCTTACCTGGACGACTGGCTGTTGCCAACCACCTTCTGACTATGGCAAACCTCTTGCACTCACTGAAGTTCACCACCAACAGGCCGAAGTCACACTTGACTCCCTCTCAGGCGCTCCCTTTCATCTGAGCTGTTCTGGACATGATTCAGTTACGGGCCTAACCTCCAGAGCAGCGATTCCAGGATATTCAGGTTATGATACCGATGTTTCCGCCTCCTATCCTGGATTTCGGTAAAACTGACTCTGATGCTCCTGCATCCTGCTGGTGATACATAACCGCTGGCCCAGTAGACGCAGCATCGTGTAAATCTCTCCGACATGGTCCAGTTCCTAGAGGGAACTGCAAAGGTCCTGCAGGGGTTGCTAACGAACCATGATTGGGTCAGTGGCAGACGCCTTTCCCTTCCCCAACAAGATATAATGATTTGACAGATGAATCACTCTTGGCCTCAGCCAGCCATCTGGGAGATGTGGAAATCAGAGAACTCAAGTCTCCAGTGAATTCCGAGCTCCACATAAACATTTTATTCTCTTGACATTAAAAGCCTTTCTTCCTTCGATCAACGGAAAGCTAGTGCAGGTGTTCACGGACAACACCACCGCCATGTGATACTAAAACAAACAGGGAGAGTTGGGGTTTTGGACCCTGTGTTAAGAGGCTCTGTGCCTCTTGACATGGCTGGTACGTCTGCACATTTCCCTGGTGGTGCAGCGCCTGGTGGAATCTCTGAATGCCACTTCAGATGAAATCGGCAGAAAATGCCTAGCGGATCACGAATGGCGTCTCAGTCTGGAAGTGGTGCAAGGTTTCTATCAGCAGTGGGGAGAGCTCTGGTTGGATCTTTTCAGCACTGTTGAGAACTTGCAATGTCAGCAGTTTTGCACACTGGCGTTTTCAAGGAGACTCTTTCTTGAAGGCACTTGTTGTCTCGAGTGCAGCACCAGTCTCCTGTACGCCTTCCTTTCTGTCAATATCACCCCTGCCTAGATTTCTAAAGAAGATCAGGAACGATAGGGCCCAAGTCATTCTTGTGGCTCTTGATTGGATACAGAGAGTCTAGTATCCAGAGCTATTGAGTATGACCATCGGTCCTCCAGTCAGGCTGCCTCTGCAAGAGGATCTTCATCTCAGCAATAGTACAGGGTCCTGCACCCAAACCTGCACACCCTTCACCTGCATGCGTGGAGATTGACTGGCCACAGTTGACAGCCTTCGACTTTACTACCAAAGACTGTGACGTTATTCTGGCATCCGGCATACCTCCACCAAGTCAATATACACCAGCCACTGGCATACATTTGTGTCATGCTGTGCTTCCCACAACGTTCAGTAGCTTTCTGCACCTTTATCCAAGCTTCTTTTGTTTGTCCTATCTTAAACCCAATAGGGCTGTGCTATTGCCACTGTAAAAGAGTATCACTCTATCTCTGCCTTTCTGCGGTTGCCATACCAACCACCTTTATTCAAATCCCCTGTTGTAGCCAGCTTCCTTAAAGGTCTGCAACACGTCTTCCCCACACCATTTATCATGCGTCAATGGGACCTCCACCATGTACTCACTCTCCTAATGCGTGGGCCCTTCGAACATTTGCACAATTTTCCCCTTTAGCTGCTGTCCATTAAAACTGCCTTTGTTTTTTTTTTTTTTGGAACTCTTTTTATTTTATAAAAAGAAAACAAACAATCAAGGCAAAAAGAACATTACAATACCGGCGCTTTTTCGGAGCAGGAAGGAAAGGCAATAGCATTACAATGCAAGTCAATGAACAAAAATCAAGCGGGGGGCAGAATCGGGGGAGAAAGACTAAGGATTTTAAAACATATGAATCAAAACAAGTCATGGAACGTCAGGATTAGGGCGAATGTGAACCATCGGGTACATCAGGAAGGGGTGGTGTGCATATATCTCCTCTGTAGGAGTTCCATTGATTCCAAATTTCCCCCCATTTTTGGGGCCTACCTCGTGCCACATACACAGTCTTCTCTCTAAACATACACCAATCCATATTTTCCTTCCACACCGAGACCGTCGGCGGGCGGGAAGCGCCCCACAATTGTGCAATGTCTCGTTTGGCAATCATGTTGGCCAGGGTCGCCCAACGTATCTAAGCTCCGTCATAGTCATTCGGTTCCCATACATTCAGCAGACACCGCCTAGCTTCCGGTTGTATCTCGACTCCCGTGACCTCTTTCATGACAGCATGCACTCTATTCCAAAATAAAGCAACCTCCGGACATTCCCAAATGATGTGAAGGAAAGTAGCAAGTTGACCACAACCACGGATACATAACTCATCAACAGAATAACCCATTCGAATCAGTCGCGGGCCAGTAACATACACACGGTGCAAGATCTTGAGTTGGACTAGTCTAAGACGGGCCGGTATCGCAACCTCCTTGGGTGAGGAAATCGCGGATTGCCAGTCCTCGTCATCTAATAGTAAACCGTCTCTGGTCCAGACCTCCCTTAAATGCGTTAACAGGTCAGACCGATCATTAATTAATTTCTTATAAATCAAAGAAATCGTGCTATCGGGCACATGTCCATCAAGTATCGATCCTTCAACGGGGAAGAGTCCGGAATAACGGTCCCAACGGGGAAAACAGAGCCCAACGCGTGACGAATCTGTAAATAGCGAAAAAAATCCCGATCACTTAAGTCATATTCCGCCTTCAAGACCTCAAAAGTCTTAATCCTTAACCCAGAGATAGCCCACTCTACTGATACCAATCATATCCCATTTCCCAAAGCCTTTCGTCTGCCATAAACTTCCCAGCTTGCAAGAATCATACAAGGGGGTCGCCCGGGTCAGTCTCCCGCTCCACCCCATTGCCGCATTCGCACAATTCCACACCTGCACGGCGATCTTGGTAGGACCCGTAAGCGTCCGAATTGCAGATCTAGAGTATAGCGCCCTATTATAGTTCCCTCCCGGTAAAAGCCACCTATTCATCTCAAATGCGGGATCTAAACCCGGACCATACATACCGTGATTAATTGCACTCAATTGAGAGGCCCAATAGTAACGCCTGATATCGGGAAGAGCAATACCGCTGTCATACCAGGGAAGAGTAAGTTTAGGGAGGGCGATACGGGCACGCCCATCCCAAATCAGCTGTCTTTGTAGACTCTCCACTTCCCGGAAGTATTTTGCCGGAATTGCGTCAAACGTATTTTGGAGCGCGTATAAAAATCGCGGTAGAGACATCATCTTGAAAAGGGTTGCTCGCCCGAGGGGGGACAGAGGAAGGCCGCGCCAGCCCACCACGTCAGAATGCAACCGTTGTAGCCGAGGGTGTAAATTACGTTCATATCTGGCTACGGGGTCCAAAGTGATTAAAAATCCCCAAATATTTGAAACCCTCTTGTGTAACCTGTATTGGACAACCACGCGGCAATGCAGGTGCGCCACCCGCGAGTACGTATATACAAGACTTGGACCAATTGATCACGAGGCCAGAATTGCGTCCGAATTAAATCAACACATCCAACAGCACGTTTAACGACTTTTTGGGCGAAGTGAGGTACAACAGAATATCGTCCGCATAGAGCGATATACGGTCTTCAAACTCAGGGGTCCACCGTATACCTCATCGATGGTTCCCAGCGCAACCATGCAGCCAGAGGATCCAAGGCGAGTGCAAAGAGGAGGGGAGACAACGGACAGCCTTGCCGAGCACCCCTTCCCAGAGCGAAGGGACTGGATACCCGACCATTGACCACTACCTGGGCCAACGGATCCTCATAAAGAAGTTTCACCCAGCTAATAAAGCCAGGACCAAAGCCGAATTTCGCCAGAGCGGCCCACAAATATGACCACTCCACGGTGTCAAAAGCCATCGTGGCGTCAAGAGAGACCAAGATGGCCGACTCCAGAAGATATGGGGCTCTCGCGAGAGCGCCGTGTAAGCGTCTCAAATTCAGTGCTGTTACGGCGCGGGATGAATCCGGATTGGTCCGGATGGATCAAGTCACTAATCTCATTAATAAGACGGTTAGCTAGTACCTTAGCAAGGATCTTTGGCTCTGCATTAAGAAGCGAAATGGGTCTGTAGGACGTACAACAAGACCTTGGCTTCCCCTCCTTGTGAATCACTACTATCGATGCAAGACGCTGATCGTAAGGGAGGGAGCCAGTATCTCTCAATTCCATGAACATACCGCGGAGATATGGTGCAATCCTATCCGGACGCAACTTGTACAACTCAATAGGGAGACCATTGGGACCAATAGCCTTTCCCGAACGAAGAGAACGTATAGCAGTAGCTATCTCATCTACCGAAAGTGGCGCTTCCAGCAGCTCCCTGTCTGAGTCCGATAGGCACGGCAGTGAAATATCTCTCAACAACTGGTGAGAGTCTTCTTCTGGTCTAACAGAAACTGGTGAATAAACCTCACGAAAATGATCAGCGAAGCACTCAACTATCTCAACCGGGTCAGTCACACGCATTCCATCAGGCCTCTCAATCACCGGAACCACTCGACTCGCTCTCTCTTTTCTGTCCAACCAGCCGATCAATTTCCCAGCTTTCTCCCCTACATCATACAGCCGCCCCTGTCGCTCCCTACTCATGAGTTTAGCGGCATCAGTCACTAAGGCCCTATAATCAGACTGTTTGAGACCGAGGACATGAAGTTTGTCTCGGGTGACCCCCAACTCCAACTCTCCTTCCAGTTCAGTAATATCAGCCTCCAGTCGGACCACCGCCTCATTCCTGCTCTTTTTAGCACCAGCAATCAATGATAAGGCCTGTCCACAAAGGACCGTCTTAAACGCTTCCCACAAGGAGACAGAAGAAGACACGATCCCTCATTCTCAAGAAAGTAGTGATCAAGGGACTTGACAAGTTCAGCACGGGTCTTAGGGTTATGAAGATACCAGGGGTTAATCGGAGCCACTCGACCCCCAGTGCCCGGATTAATGTCCATATGAAGCCATACGGGAGAGTGATCCGAAATCCCCCTAGCTAAGTGCCTAATCTCTTTTATCAATGAGGCCTGTCCTGCCGGCATCAAAACATAGTCCAACCTAGACAGGCTGCCATGGGCACCCGAGTGGAAGGTAAACTGTGTCCGACCAGGGTGCATCACCCTCCAACAGTCAATCAAGCCCAGAGTTTCCAGGAATCCACTCAACCATGATTGGGACCTCACGAGATCTCTGGGGGGGGGGGGGGGGGGATGGCGGTCCTCCACACTAGAAACAACAGAATTGAAGTCTCCGCCCACGAGCAGCATACAGTCCGGGAGTCCCAGAACCACCCTCCCCAAATCAGAAAAGGTCGAGGACTGCAAACCAGGGGGGGCGTAGACAGAAAGCAGCGTGATGGTCTTCCCCTCCCACCTACCAGTGAGGGCAGCGTAACGCCCTGTATCGTCACACATTACATTGTCAACCTCCAGGGGAAGGGAGTTCCGAACAAGAATACCCACCCCCCTGGAACCAGAGGTGAAACCAGCATGGGCAGCAAGATGGTATCCCCACCAATTCATAGCATGACAAGTGTTCCCAATCAAATGTGTTTCCTGCAGTAACACTACATCAGGGGAGAAACGTTTCAAGTATTGCAATACAACACCCCGTTTTATCGTGTCCCCCAATCCATTAACATTCCAACTTAGAAGTCTCAACCCCCTACCCCCCACACTCGAAATGGCAGCAGAGCCCTCCCAACCCGCAGCGCAGCACCCAAGTCAAATAATAATTCAATACGTTGCCTTGAAAAAGAACCAAAACACACCCCAAACACTTCCCACCCTTCCCCCACAGTCCCAGGAAACAAACGCCCCCCACCCTGCACCCCTGTGTTAGACTCAAAAGCCACCCCAACTTGCAGTGTGCCTGTCGTCGTAACATGGAACTAATCTACAAAAAGAAACCCAGAGGAGGAAAGAGTCCCACCCCCCCGCCACCTCGGGGTACACACAGAAGTCTTAGTAATACGGGAGACGTCTAACCACAGTGACATATCATAAACAGTGTCAGTAACTCGGGAGCACAGCTCATTCCTGGTCAGGTTGGCCACCCTCAGCTCCGCCTGAATGTTCCGTGCGATCTCGTCGCTCAGGCAAGGAATCAAGCCAGTCACTCACTCTGTCAGGGCGATCAAAGAAAAATGTCCGGTCCTCGTATTCAATCCGTAGTCGGGTCGGGAAAAGCAGCGCATATTTCAGTCCCATGTCTCTCAGTCTCCGCTTCACTCCTTGGAACTCCATCCTCTGTTTCTGAACAGATTGTGTGAAGTCCGGGTAGAAGCTCACAGTGGTATTCTCAAACTTCACCGGGCCACCCGTTCGCGATGACTGCAGGATAGCGTCTCTATCCCTGAAATAGAAGATTCTAGCAATAATTGGGCGTGGTGGAGCACCGGTTTTAGGTTGACCACCCGGAACTCTATGCACACGTTCAACGGCAAAGAATTTGCTGAGGCCTTTAGGAGCAAGATGCGTGAGGATGAGGTCTTCAACAAGGAGATCCGTGGAAGAGCCAGTGGAATTTTCTGGAACACCAATGATGCGCACGTTATTGCGTCGCGCCCGGCTTTCAAAATCCTCCAGTCGACGATTAAAAAGGTCATTAGAGGTCCGGAGATTACACACCTCCGTTTGGAGGTCAGCGACATCCGTAGTGAGGCTGGAAGTCCTTAAGTCCAAAGATTTTACCTTTTCATTGGTCTTCGATAAATCCATTCTGATAATATTGACGTCGATGGCCACTGTGTCTAGCTTGAGGGCGATGGCCTCATATTGTTGGTCCATAGAAGTCTTCATACCAGTGATGGCGCCCATGACGTCTTGCAATGTAAGATCAGCCAACATGGCGGGGTCCTCTGGCACTTCACCCCGATTCCTATTCGCCCCTCCGGGTGACACCTTAGGCTGGGTGTAGCGGTCCATGACGTTCGTTTGAACGGGACCACCTCGGAGAGGGGTCTTAGTTTTGCGTTTATCGCTGTCGGGTTTGCCCGCCATGGCGGGTGGCAAGCCCCCAGGAAGCGCCCTGGACCTGATGAAAATGATTTGTGCGTTTTCCACCAATATTACTGATAGCAAGCCAGCGGGAACACGGCGTAGACCACCGACATGCCGCCTTGGGCTCACAGTAAATCCAGGGTCCGGGCGCAACACAGGCTATTGCAGCAGGATAGAAATGCGAGAGGGTGAAGCTCCAAAAACGAAACCGAAAGTTAACTCGGGGCAGCAACCAAGACTCCGCCGCCGTTGTTGTTGAATTACAGCCTGGACACTCAGACCACCCGAGGCCCGGAGGTGTCCATGGGGCACGCCTCAAAGGTTCAGAGTGTCATAAGTTCGGTTCCCGGAGTCCAAATCGATTTCTGAAAACAGCCCGTATGTCAGCTGGGTTGCGTCTTCAATAGCCCGTCGATGTTGGCAGGATAATATTCAGGATTATTGCGGGAGGTGGCGAGGGTCTCGGGAGCCCTGGGCTCAAGCGGCCATCTTGGATGCGCGCGTCTAAAACTGCCTTTTTAGTGGCCATCACATCGGCCAGGAAGGTCAGTGAATTGCAAGCCCTGTCTGTGCACCCTCCCTACACCTCCTCTTACGCAGACAAATTGGTCCTCCAGACTCGGGGCTTCCTTCCTTCTGATGGTTGGCATCCCTTACCAAGTA